>NC_136892.1:31699389-32106157 GCF_949152265.1 Phoxinus phoxinus
ATGGAAGTCTACAAGTTATTTTTCTGAGCCTGAGAACATCAGAATCACATCATCAATGTATCTACCCCACCACAAGACTGCATCTTTAAAAGGGTTATCTTGGGGAAATATATAGCGCTCCTCCCACAAGCCTAAAAACAGATTGGCATAATTGGGAGTAAAACAAGCACCCATTGCAGTCATCCTTTTCTTGTCTATACAATTTGTCTTGAAAGAGAAAGATGTTGTTCTTTCAAGTCCACTCAGTAAGTTGCACTATAAAGTCACTGGGAGGCATCAAATGTTCAGGTCCACATCCTATTTGCTAAATTGTCTTTAAAGCCTGTGTAGTATCTTGAATATAAGAAATCTGCAACAAATGGCTTGATGAAATAATCCACATTGATTTTCTTGGTGTCATGTTTTGATGTATTTTAGAGTTATTTATGGACAGCACTTTGGTCCATTTTAATGGTTTTGAATAAACAAAGTTTGAATAAATTAATGGTTTTAAATAAAAGTTGAGTTGAGTTAATTGTCAAGATTGTTGTTGTATTGAAATACAATATAGTCACAATCTTTTCTATTTTCTCTTCCAACTGATCTTATTTCTGTCATTGGTTTGAATTATGTATCTTTGTGGATTTAAATATGTGCATATATGTTATTATTAGGTTTTTTTCTATTTATTTATCTAATAAATGTATCTAATTAATTTCTTTTTCAATTAAACTTAAAAGACATGATTTTTTTTTTTTTTTTTAGTTTGTTGTTTCATAATATGTCCTGATGTCTCAAAAAAATCATGGAATTGTTTCTAAAGACTATTTGATTGAACATTTACACTGAATAATCTAGAGTGATTAAGTGTGATGATCATCTGCTAAATGAGCAACAACGACCACAATTCACTCCTTCAGTCAGTGAAGCTCCCACAGCCGTTCATGAGAGTTTAAATGCTGGGAATATTCCCATCTTCCCACAGGAGAAGAAGAAGCAAGCAGGAGGAATTACTCCAGGAGAAACTACGGACATACTATTGTAAAGATGGAGATTAAGGAAGAACCCTGCAGAATAAAAGATGAAGATACAGAGGAACAAATAGGTTGGTGTTTTCCTTCATTCTCTTTAATGCCTGATGAGGAACATTAAGATTAAAACTGAAAAAAAGACTAAATGTTTTGCTTATTGTGACTCGCCTAGTATATTTAATGTTCTCATTTCTCATTCTTTACTTTGGATTGATTTTAGACACAATGGAAGTGAATGAAGACAAACAACATCAGTTTCATAATCCTCAGAATTTCAAAAATGAAGATGGAAACACGGTCATTCAACGGACCGAAAAGTGTTTCATACAGAAACAAGCTCGAAAAACTGGAGAAGGATCTTTAACCTGCTCTGAGTGTGGAAAGACTTGCACACAAAAATCAGGCCTTAATGTACACATGAGGATTCACACTGGAGAAAAACCGTTCACATGCTCTCAGTGTGGAAAGAGTTTCGCTCAGAAAAGCTCTCTCAATAATCATCTGCGCCGTCACTCTGGAGTGAGATCATTCAGCTGTGATCAGTGTGAGAAAACATTTGTTTATTCATCAAACTTAAGAAAACACCTTATAGGTCATGCTGGTGTGAAGCCTCACTTTTGTTCTTTTTGTGGAAAGAGTTTTTCACGACTGGAACATTTAAAAGATCATGAGAGTATTCATACTGGTGTGAGACCTCATGTGTGCTCTTACTGTGGGAAGACCTTCACTAGATCCAGCCGCTTAAAATCACACCAGAGAATTCATACTGGAGAGAAACCGTACAAGTGTTCTTCATGTGGGAAATGTTTCACTCAATTAGGAAACCTGAAAGATCATGAGAGAACTCATACTGGAGAGAAGCCGTACCAGTGCTCTTCATGTGGGAACAGATTCACCCAATCAGCTCATCTACGGTATCATGAGAAAAAGCATTGCCTGAAGTCGTCTAAGTGAGCAAAATTCACATTCATGTCCATGATTTACAAATGTTGTACTTGCAAATAATTTGACATTCAGATTGTTTAAATAGAGTGATTAAATCTAAAATTAGTGGTAAAGTTTGAATCTAGTAATAGTTTGATCAAGTGTTGACTTCTTCTCTTTTCTCAACTGCTGTAACATGATTTATAATGATATGATTCAACTTTACTGAACTTCAAACACTTGTTTTGCATTAAAAGATTTCTAAAGTTCTTCAGGTGAACTGGTGAGATTCATTTTTATGTGAAGCTTTAGCTCAAAATACCACACTGGTATTTTTATAGCATGTTAAAATTGCTATGCAATCACGGTTGTTTTTGTGTGTCCCTTTAAATGCAAATGAGCTGCTGCTTCTGGTGTTGTGTAATATTCAGTTCCTGTGTGGAGTACACATGAATATTCATGATATTTCCCCTGTTGTGGGCGTGGCCTTGAGACAACTCACAAAACGAATGGAACTGAAAATATTTGTGCTCGCTCCTCAAATCGCAACTCGAGTCGTTTAATGGATTATTTCGAAAAGGTAGTTTCAATGTTATGCATTAACTGCAACATTTCCCATTTTCAAAACAATATAGTTTCTGTAATATAACTCGTCTGGGCTGTTTGATTTGAGCTTTCCTGTAGCTCAAACAGTAGAGCGTTGACGCCTGCAACACAAGGTCATGGGTTCTACCGTTACTGGGAAACTTTGGCTTCATTTTTCTACAGTGGAAGAAGCAGAGTCCATCTTTTTACCGTCTGTGTTGTGAAAGTAACTAGTGAATAGATGTAGTTTACCTGTTGGATGTGATGTTTCATATCAACTGACAACCTCTGTAGTCCCACTTCTTAACAACCGCCTTATTATTATTCAATGATTACAATGATACTATACACAACATCATGAAATGTTCAGGTGAATAGTTAATGGTGAATTCAGGGTTGTGAGAAGGAAATCACAGACTAGAAACTTAGATATGTTTCAGGCTAGACTTTATAATATCATGCTGATGCTGTTGTATGCATGTTGTGTACAATTATAAAAGCGTAATCCTTTTGTTTATTAACCATGACAATACAGTGACTGTAAAGAAAATAATATTTGATATGATCTTAGCAACATAGCTTATAAAGAATGTGTCAACACAAGATTTACTTAGAAAAAAATCTATTTTAAAAACATGATTGTTTGATTGTTTTGTTGTTGTTGAACCTATTTTTCAATGTCTCCTTCACAGTCTCCTCCACATTGACACAGAGCTGTGCTCTTTAAGGGGGCTTTTTTTGCATTTGCAATGCCCCCGGCAGCATTTCTTGCAGCCACAACTTAAGAGAGTTCAATGATGGACTGGCTTGCCTGTGGAAGAGTTGACCACAATGGTCTCCAATCGCTTGGGTCCATCCAACCCCAGTCAGTTGGAGATGGCATATTTGGTGCCACCTCAAGTGCTTTTCCCCAACAGTGTCCTTCCTTGGTACACTGCTCTTTTGAGGTGCTCCACTTTGTAAAGAAAGACTATGTGCATTTGGTATATGCATGCCATCGCCGTTTTCACAGATTCACATTTATGCAGAGATGAGAACGATATCATTTTCAAAACTTGTTTTTAAGAGCTTGCACTCTGAAACCTATTTCGGGGTTTGTGTTCTCGGGCCACCAGACGTTGTCGTGTGGATGTAGTGCAACAGTGCATTGAGGGTTTTCTGTCTTCAGTTGAGAACGGTGTTGTGTAAGCGGCCCTGAAGTTAATACCTAATGATTGTTTACAACGGAAATGAATCAATAAGAAACGTACTTATGCTTGGACAATGATTTTCTCCTAGAGCTGCTGTACGGCCAAAACAATCTTTGTTGAATGAATTTCCTATTATCACTGTAAAGCTGCTTTGAATCAATCTATATTGTAAAAAGCATTATATAAATGAAGGTGGCTTGACTTGACTGCGCCCTTAGTGCATCCTTATTTGCTCCATTCCTCCTCCTTTCTTTGTGAACAAATCAAGACAAGCTTGATCGATGTTGAGTTCGCTGCTGGTGCGATCATACAGGAGAATTGTGAAGAGCTCCACAATGGAAATGACCTCCTCTGGAATGTTTTTTGGAGCCTTTGACAGAGCCATGAAGGCCTCTGTTGCCATGTCATCTGCATCCCAGGTATCCCATGCTGTCTTCTTGCCCCTGGTTTCAAATGCAGAGACTGTGTCACAACCACTGAAGGCATGGAACACAGGAAGGGACTTGAATATGTCAGGACCCAGAGACTTGGCTTTCTCATGGGCAGATGTGTATCTGAAGTTCTTGCCGGTCCCAAATGCAACTTCTTCTTGCAAAGTATACAACTCCTCAAGGTCCAGCTCTGTGGGACATGTGCAATGGCTTGAGCCACAACCGTTGGTCCACAGTGCGCAAGGTAATCTTTTTAAATCCTTTCCTTGCAGCATCCGCCGCATCCTTGTGCCTCTTCATGTGTGCAAGGTCTGATCTGATTCTTGTGGGTGAGATGATTGGGTCTGCATGTGTAAACTTGTTTGGTATTCAACATTTCTACAAGGTTCCTGGGCAGAAAGTAAAAGAGCTCTGTTTAGTTTTTATCTACTCTCAGGAAGCCTTTCCAGTTGGTTTGTTAACTTGTTTTTTTCCATCCACTCTTGTTCTTGTCCGCTTTCCCCGCTTCTGGGACTTTAATCTGTTAAATTCATAGTGGTCCCATATAACATCCACTCTGTTGACCCTTTCAAGTTTCTCTTTGATATAAGGTATGAAGATCTTGCTGGAAAGATCTTGAGAAGCTGAAGTCTGCGTTGACAACATAAAAATCTGTGATTCATTTTAGCGGAAGTGAGAGACTGTAAGTTTTGAATGCCTATATCTCCTAAATGTGAATTTTGTCATTGTTTTGGAACACACCAGCTTATTTATAACATTAAGGCCAACATATTCATCATAAAAGCTACAAAAAATTACATTTTGATTTCAGGGGGCCTTTAACTTTCCTGTAGATCAAACAGTAGAGCGTTGGCACTTACAACGCCATGGTCATGGGTTCAATTTCCAGAGAAAGCAAGAACGGATAATAATGTAAATGTGTACATTGAAATGCAAAGTAAGCCGCTTTGGTTAAAAGCGTCTGCCAAATGCATAAATGTAGCTACGCCTGATTTCTGCTGCTGATTTAGACCTCAGTGTCTGGGTCACTGTTTCCCGAGGCTCTGCTTATATGGTTCCCTTTCGAAGGGAACTCAACAATACGTCATCGACGCTTTGGGGAACGCCTCAGGCGTGACAGGTGTCTGAAATCAAATATCAACTCACAGCAATCATGCTGACCGGCGACAGCCCGTGCATCATCAGCTTAAATGATGAGCGCGCAACCTGGATGTATAAAAAGGGCGCCTTGAAACCGTAACAACATCCTTTTCGTCTTCAGGGACTGTTTGTCTGCATCAACGTCATCTTAACGGTTGAAGAAGAATTAAGCGCAATCTTTAAACAGTTAACACTGATAAGCATTGTGTTTAATGTGTCACCCATGCCCAAGGTTTCTTGTAGCCAGATGACACATGAAAATGAGCTTTTTCTGTGTGGGAAATGAAAAAGCACGCACGGCAGCTCTCGAGAGAGCTTCCTGTGCAAACTGTGAGCGTTTTTCTATTCAGATGCTCAGCTCTCGTCTGGCTCTCTTCTCGAGGGAAGAGCTCAGCTTCTGAACCTCGGTCCCGCTCTTGCCGAGGCAGAGTGGTGTTTCGCTTCAATGGGGTTCCTTGCTGAGTTCGCTGATGGTCTCGAGAGGGGCGGTTCCTCTCAGACACGTCATCGACTGACGAGAGCAAGCTGCAGAGGTAAGAGAAAAACTTTTCCTACTGTTTCTGCAGTGAGTTCAATACAGAATAATGGAAACGCCACAGGTTTATTGTCTGGTCTGTTAGTAAAATGTTTTTGTGCAAATAACATTTCTTAAAAAAAGAAAGAAAAAAAAAAAAAAAAAAAAAAAAAAAAAAACACTGTGCTGGCAGTGTTCTATAGAAATGTCTCGATGCGTACATCTGTGCGCTGTCGAATGTTTCAGCATCGCACCTGTTGGCTTTCTTCTCGAGGGATGAAAGCCAAATATATCGTAAGGTTCGAATCTCTCGCTTGCCGAGGCAGCATGTAGATTACAAGACCGTAATTATATTAATCAGTATTGTTTGGAAATTATGGTGCATTTCATTCTATAATATTAAAATGATGGAATATTATCTGACTTTGAGAAGTTAGATGTTTTCAGCCATCCAGACCGTGTTTCACAATTTTTACAGCCACCTGGGTCTCACTGAGTGTGAGCTGCCAAAGGTTAGCTGTCAGGTCGGAGTATGAGCTCCCACATGCCGTGGTTGTCAGGTTACAGGCCTCACCAGGCCTTCCTGAGTATGAGCTCCCACATACAGTGGTTATCAGGTCAGAGGCCTCACCAGGCCTTCCTGGTTATGAGCCTCCACATGTCAGGTTACAGGCCTCACCCGGCCTTCCTGAATGTGGGCTCCCACATATTGTGGTTATCAGGTTACAGGCCTCATCCGGCCTTCCTAGTTATGAGCCCCCACACACTGTGGTCGCCAGATTACAGGCCTCACCAGGCCTTCCTGGTTATGAGCTTCCACATGTCAGTTTACAGGCCTCCATCCGGCATTCCTGGTTATGAGCTCCCACACACTGTGGTCGCCAGGTTACAGGCCTTACCAGGCCTTCCTGGTTATGAGCCTCCACATGTCAGGTTACAGGCCTTACCCGGCCTTCCTGAATGTGGGCTCCCACATATTGCGGTTATCAGGTTACAGGCCTCACCCGGCCTTCCTGAGTATGAGCTCCCACATTTAGTGGTCACCAGGCTTCAGGCCTCCTAGAATCGGCCTTCCTGGTTTTGAGCTTTCACATGTCAGGTTGCAGGCCTCACCAAGCCTTCCTGAATGTGAACCCCCACTTACTGTGGCTGCTGGGGTATAGGCCTCACTGGTTGTGAGCTTCCACAGGTCAGGTTGCAGGCCTCATCAGGCCTTCCTGAATGTGAGCTCCCACGCATTGTGACTATCAGGTTACAGGCCTCATCTGGCCTTCCTGATCATGGGTTCCCACATGCTGTGGTTGCCAGGTTACAGGCCTCACCGGCCTTCCTGGATACGAGCTCCCACATTCTATGGTCGTCAGGTCACTGGCCTCACTAGGCCTTCCTGAATATAGAGTGATGAAGTACATGCACCTCGACTTCATTAAATTCATTCTTATGGTAAGTCACACGACTGAACATCTTGTGTTCTTTCTAAAATCCATTTTTTATGGTAAGGGTCATGTGCTGTACGCTTCGGTCCCTTCCTTTGTGGCTCAGACCCTGGTCTTTCACTTTGGGTTCCACTCTAGATGCGTCCTGTTGTCAAAGTATGCTACAACGGACGCCTTTCTCTAGCCAACTTCCACATTTTGTGGTTATCAGGTAAGACTCTCCAGGCCTTCCTGAGCGTGAGCTCCCACATGCGTTGGTCGCCAGGTTAGAGGCCTCACCAGGCCTCCCTGGATTCAGAATGGCTAAGCACACGCACTTTCGTTTCGTGTACTTTCTAAAAATCCATATTTATGGTAAGGGTTGTGCGCTGTCCGCTTCGTTCCCTTCTTTACATGACTCAGACTCCGGTTCTCCACCTTGGGTCTCACTCTAGATGTGTCTTCTGTCACAATGTATTATGACAGGCACCTTACTTTCAAGCTATCTCCCACATTCTGTGGTTACAGGCCTCATTAGTCCTTTCTGAAGGTAGCCCCACATTGTGTGGCTGTCAGGTTATAGGCCTCTCCGGCCTTCCTGAATATGAGCTCCCACTTTTTTGTGGTCGCCAGGTTTTAGGCCTCACAGGCCTTCCTGAGTATGAGCTCCCACATACTGTGGTTGCCAGGTTAGAGGCCTCACCAGGCCTTCCTGGATTCAGAATGGCTAAGCACACGCACTTTCGTTTCGTGTACTTTCTAAAAATCCATATTTATGGTAAGGGTTGTGCGCGGTCCGCTTCATTCCCTTTTTTACATGACTCAGACTCCGGTTCTCCACCTTGGGTCTCACTCTAGATGCGTCTTCTGTCACAATGTATTATGACAGGCGCCTCATTTTTAAGCTATCTCCCACATTCTGTGGTTACAGGCCTCATTAGTCCTTTCTGAAGGTAGCCCCACATTGTGTGTCTGTCAGGTTATAGGCCTCTCCGGCCTTCCTGAATATGAGCTCCCACTTTCTGTGGTCGCCAGGTTTTAAGCCTCACAGGCCTTCCTGAGTATGAGCTCCCACATACTGTGGTTGCCAGGTTAGAGGCCTCACCAGGCCTTCCTGGATTCGGAATGGCTAAGCACACGCACTTTCGTTTCGTGTACTTTCTAAAAATCCATATTTTAGGGTTATGCGCTGCCCGCTTCATTCCCTTTTTTACATGACTCAGACTCCGGTTCTCCACCTTGGGTCTCACTCTAGATGCATCTTCTGTCACAATGTATTATGACAGGTGCCTCATTTTCAAGCTATCTCCCACATTCTGTGGTTACAGGCCTCATTAGGCCTTTCTGAAGGTAGCCCCACATTGTGTGGCTGTCAGGTTATAGGCCTCTCCGGCCTTCCTGAATATGAGCTCCCACTTTCTGTGGTCGCCAGGTTTTAGGCCTCACAGGCCTTCCTGAGTATGAGCTCCCACATACTGTGGTTGCCAGGTTAGAGGCCTCACCAGGCCTTCCTGGATTCGGAATGGCTAAGCACACGCACTTTTGTTTTGTGTACTTTCTAAATCCATATTTTAGGGTTATGCGCTGCCCGCTTCATTCCCTTTTTTACATGACTCAGACTCCGGTTCTCCACCTTGGGTCTCACTCTAGATGCGTCTTCTGTCACATTGTATTATGACAGGCGCCTCACTTTCAAGCTATCTCCCACATTCTGTGGTTACAGGCCTCATTAGGCCTTTCTGAAGGTAGCTCCATGAGTATGCGCTCCCACAGGAATCTGTGGTCGCCAGGTTTCAGGCCTCACCGGCCTTCCTGATATGAGCTCTCACATTCTGGAGCTCCCCACATGAGGGGATCATCAGGTCTTAGGCCTCAGTATACCTTCCTGGTTTGAACCCTCTCTTACGTCCCCAGTGTTCGGAGCGAGCACTGGGTAGACCCGTGGATGGAGTGGACAACGTTCGTCGTTTCAAAATGTAGTCACACTCTCCATGAGATCCCGTCTCTGTGATCCGTGACTGAATGGTTTCTGCCAGCTTCGCAGGCCTTCGGTTTTTGGATGCCTTATCCAAGGCAACTTCCAGAGGTTCTGTCTCGGACAGACAGGCAATGGCCAGACTGTGTGTCTTAGTTTAGATCACCAGGCCAGCCTGGAGGCATTTCAGGAGGCATGCTCTCCTGAATAGTGACTGGTTGGGAGTCCTTTGGGTCCCCCTAGCCACACTCCCTAGAAATGACCCCTTCTATTTGGAAGTTGTGGTCCTAAGCCTTTGAGCTGGCCCAGATATACCCCACATTAACTATGTGTTGGCAGTTTCTTGGTTCATTAGCTTGGGCTATGACCGGTAGGGAGTGCTGTCACTGACAGCCCGATATGACCTAAGGGTGAGTGGTCCCAGTGTTCTCTGAACTTTTGGTTCTGACAGTTGTCACTGCCTTTGGGCATGCACTCCCCTCAGCATGGCGGAGTGGGTATTTCGTTCCCCAAAGCGTCGATGACGTATTGTTGAGTTCCCTTCGAAAGGGAACGTCTCAGGTTACAACTGTAACCTATGTTCCCTGAGAACAGGGAACGAGACAATACGTCTCCCTGCCATGCCTCGGGGCCTGCCTGCAACAGTCCCTGAAGACGATAGGATGTTGTTACGGTTTCAAGGCGCCCTTTTTATACATCCAGGTTGCGCGCTCATCATTTAAGCTGATGATGCACGGGCTGTCGCCGGTCAGCATGATTGCTGTGAGTTGATATTTGATTTCAGACACCTGTCACGCCTGAGGCGTTCCCCAAAGCGTCGATGACGTATTGTCTCGTTCCCTGTTCTCAGGGAACATAGGTTACAGTTGTAACCTGAGACATTTTCTAGGCAGATCAGCCTTGTTTCCCAAGCGTAGTCCACCATGAAGTGAGAGTGAGGGTAGGCCTGATTTTCGTTTTTGAAGAAGTTTTCTAAGTTCCCAACACGGGACAGGCAACGTAGAGCCTAGAAAACAGTACACAGTAATTTTTCAGCGAGTTTTGTCTTGGACTGTCCTCTTATCGGAGCTGTTTGAAAAAAAGCTAGCTTGTTCCTCTTCAAAGGGCCAGTGCCCTGCATCCTCTCTGCAACAAAGAGATTGCATTGCTCTTGGCCTATCTTCTCTGCAACACGAACAGCGTCTACAACTGCTTGGTCTGATAATTCTCTTGAGTTCAGCTTCAGAAGGTTGTTGCTGTCCTCTGTGAAGGGGTTTCCCAGTTCATCAATCATGTCAACCAACTCACGTCTTGAATTTCAGCTGGACACTTTTGTCCTGTTCATGATGTCTGTTTTCAGAGACACCCTCACTGCAGAACTCAAACTCATCACTTATGCTGGTACTCACTACGAGATATTTGGGGTGATTTTTGACCAATTTCTCCCCTTCCGACAATGCCAGGTAAAGTCCCAATTGATGGTTTTACATATTATCTTATTAGATTTTCCTGTGGTGTGAGGTGTGTTAAGAGTGAAAAGCAAAGAAAGCGAGCTAACGGAAGACTCACCCCCAGCTCATGCTATATACATGTCAAATTAATGTTCACACCGTCTCCACAATTTCATCCAAACATAAGGGTAGAGACACACCCAACCGACACCAAAGAACGAGCGCTGATGAAAGCTGACTGTGTTGACTAAAGCCAACGATGCTGAAAACTAAGGCGGCCAATGCTCAAAAATTGGCTAGGTGTGTCCCTGGTTTAAAAAGCAATCCATACGCTATAAGCTCAATTTCTTTACTTTAAAGTCACGTGCGATGCGAGAGAATTTGCAAGATTTCCGGAGTTCACAGGCTGTGAATGTGATGTGCTTTCCTGGTCACATCGTGGCACTCCACAGACTAGAGGAACAAAATGGAAAAATTTATGATTTTTTTTATCGTCATGTTTGTGGTCTCTCACATTTTGAAAATATTCAAGCTTCAGCTTCAGATGATATTCTCAGATACTGCGATTTCATTGTAATCCCTCTCACAACGTCACTCAATTCACCATTAACTATTCACCTGAACAGTTTGTGATGTTGCATATTGTAATTCTTGACCATCAAAACATAGGGGTAGACATATTTTCTGTGTTATCATGTTTGGTTCAGGAGATATAATACAAAATACATAATTCAGTTATGGATACGGAAAGCAAAATGGCCGCCACGGGGCGTTTTTGTGATGGCTCCATTGGCTTTTATAAAAAAAGTTTACATAATTTTCACATATCACTATTCTAACTGAGCTTATTTCTGTCATTGGTTTGCATTATGTATGCTTGTGGATTTTAGAATGTGTTAGTTTTTTAAAGGTTTTTATTTTTATTTTATTTATCTCTTTTTCATTTAAACTTAAAAGACGTGATTTTGGTTGTTGTTTCATATATTGTGTCCTGATGTCTCAAAAAAAATCATGGAATTGTTTCTAAACGACTATTTGAGCAAAACATTTGCACCTGGATAATCTAGAGTGATTGTAAGTGTGATGATCATCTGCTAAATGAGCAACAACGACCACAATTCACTCCTTCAGTCAGTGAAGCTCCCACAGCCGTTCATGAGAGTTTAAATGCTGGGAATATTCCCATCTTCCCACAGGAGAAGAAGAAGCAAGCAGGAGGAATTACTCCATGAGGAACTACGGACATACTATTGTAAAGATGGAGATTAAGGAAGAACCCTGCAGAATAAAAGATGAAGATACAGAGGAACAAATAGGTTGGTGTTTTCCTTCATTCTCTTTAATGACTGATGAGGAATATTAAGATGAAAACTGAAAAAAAGGATTAAATGTTTTGCTTAATTGTGTCTCACCTGGTATATTTATTGTTCTCATTTCTCTATTTGAATTTTGACAATTTGATATGTTGATTTTAGACCCGATGGAAGTGAATGAGGACAAACAACATCAGTTTCAAAAACCTCAGTATTACAAAAATGAAGATGGAAACACAGTCATTTCACAGACGTCAAAGAGTTTTACACAAAAACAAGATGGAAAAACTGGAGTCAAAGGATCTTTCACCTGCACTCAGTGTGGAAAGAGTTTCGGACATAAAGGAAACTTTAATGTACACATGAGAATTCACACTGGAGAAAAACCTTTCACATGCTCCCAGTGTGGAAAGAGTTTCAGTCAGAACAGTAATTTCAAAAGGCATCTGAGCCGTCACTCTGGAGTGAGATCATTCAGCTGTGATCAGTGTGAGAAAACATTTGTTGTGGCATCAAACTTAAAAGCACACCTCAATGTCCATGCTGGTGTAAAGCCTCATGTTTGTTCTTTTTGTGGAAAGAGTTTTTCACGACCACAGACTTTAAAAGGGCATGAGACTATTCATACTGGTGTGAGACCTTATGTGTGCTTTGACTGTGGAAAGAGATTTGTTCACGTAGGAAACCTGAAAGATCATGAGAAAAAGCATTGCCCGAAGTCGTCTCGTCTAAGTGAGCAAAGTTCACATTCACATCAATGATTTTCTTTAATGTACTTCTAAATAATTTGACATTGAAATAGTTTTAATAGAGTGATTAAATCTAAGGGTTACATTAGTATTGAAGTTTGAATCTGGTAATAGTTTGATCAAGTGTTGCCCTTCTCTTTTCTCAACCGCTGTAACATGATTTATAATGATATTATTTAACTTTACTGAACTTCTAACACTTGTTTTGCATTAAAAGATTTCTAAAGTTTTTCAGGTGAACTGTGGTGATATCATTTTTTTTTCTGTTTTTGCTTTAAGGGGTCCTATATCTATATATTCATGTCCTTTTTTACAAGACGTAAAATCTCTGATGTCCACAGAGTGTGTAAGTGAAGTTCTAGTTCAAAATACCCAACAGATCCTTTTTTGTAGCATGTTTAAATTTGTTACTTTTCGGGGGTGAGCTAAACGTGCTGTTTTTGTGCCTGTCCCTTTAAATGCAAATGAGCTGCTGCTCCCGCCCAGGGGCGGAGCGGGGGGGTGGCTAATTGGGCTTAAGCCCCGAATGTTTTGTCAAAAGCCCCGAATCTTTTAGGTTTTTTAAAATAACTTCAACTTTGTTCCATTCCTTCTCAGTCTTTCTGACTGGAGCGGCAAAAAATGAAACAAAAGCTCTATTACCGTGCGTGGTGGTGGACGGTAATGCATCGCGCATCACTCAGCTTGTTTGCCAACTGCCAATAAAAACGAACGAAGAATATAAATCTTCTTCTTCGTCGTTGTCATCAGGGGCTGGGGGGCTACTGTGTGTTTTCACCTGCGTCATAGCGAGCTTACTGGCTAACCGGCTGAAGTTAATATGGACATAACAAAGTTTTTTATATGGAACACTAACAGTAAACCTCACCGGCCGGAGAGAGATTCAGAAGCAGCGTCGGACGAACTGCGGACAAGTGTAGGCTATGTTGCGTTCACACCGAACGCGAATAGAGCGTCTGGCGCGAGTGATTTCAATGTTTAAGTCAATGTGAAGACGCGTTTACGCACGTCTGGAGGTCCTGCGACGCGAATGAGGCATTTAGCGCGGCGCGGTAGACGCGAATTCACCTCATTCGCGCGTCCAGTTTTTTTTTTTTTTTTTACTGAGTAGGCCTAACAATCATCATTTTCCCAGATAGTGTATAGTTTTTTAAGCAGTCTATTATCTCAAACAGCCTGAAAAATAGTGCATTTAGCTGACGTAAATGGTAAAAAAATCTCCCGGGGGAGTAGGCCCCCGGACCCCCCTAGGTTTGGGCTAAGCCCCGAATGTTTACATCATCTGCCTCCGCCCCTGCTCCCGCCCCCTTTCAAGTAGAAGGACGGGCTTCAAGAGCTCCTGTGTTAACAGCCTTTTATGTTCAAACCGGAGTCTACTGCTGCTGTCTTTTACTTTCGTTTTCTATTTGTTTCATTTCATTTTTCCCGCCTCCTTCGTTTTGAGATCGCAGTAGACGTGAAGGACTATAATGCGTTAAGAGCTCGCTCAAGTACTGCGGAGCTGAACCCTTTAGTGCTTTGTAAGTAATCAGCAAGATTTTAACATTTATACAATGTTTAATAGGGAGCCAATGTAGTCTTAACAGAACCGGGCTAATATTGTCATACTTCCTGGTCCTGGTAAGAACTCGAGCTGCTGCGTTTTGGACCAGCTGTAGTTTGTTTATTATGCGTGCAGGGCAACCACCCAGTAGAGCATTACGATATGACGGAGCCTCAGTCATGAGTGGAAAAAAACACAGGTGTGCAAGCACGCATAAAATCAGAGGCCCCATTAGCTTTTTATGTGCACTGCAATGCGCATTGTTTAAATGTAGTATTAGTTGACAGTGTGAAATGCATCCCTGAAGCTAATTGCTTCTTTTCTCTTTTGCAGAAACTGTATGTTTTTGTGTCAGGGTCATATGTGCACCAAAGATGGCTTGAGGTACAGAGGGAGATGTTTCAGGGGAGTTACAAAGAAAGACTGATAGAGACACAGTGGGCATGTAGGTATAATGCTTGCAAGACAGTGAGAGACAGACTGTCAGCCATCATACGTCTACTAAAAGAAATATCAGTAGAGCAAAATGGTGACAGAGCTGTAGAGGCAAGAGGTTTATTAGCCCAAATAGATCTCAAGTTTGTTAGCCTCCTTGTCACATTCACCAGTGTTCTTGGTGAGATACAATATCTGTCAGATATTTTACAGTCCCCACAACTTGATTTAGGCACAGCTGTCACACTTGTTGACTCTCTTGTTGACACATTGGAGAGTTACAGAGAGGGCTCTCTCTTTAATGACATCTGGGACAATACTTGAACTCTTACTGAGCAATGCAACATCAGTGCCACACCTTCAGGCCGTCAGGTCAGACCAAGCTCTTTGCTTGAAGGGCATTACTTGTTCACTCCAATAGTTCAAAGACAAGAGAGCACAGAGAAAGAGTCCTTTCGGACAGCTTCATTCATTCCAGTTATTGATGTGCTTCTCTCTGAGGTGAAGAGAAGATTTTCTAAAGAAAATTGTGTGATAATGAAAGGGATTACAGGCCTTGAATCCGTGCAGTGCCATGTTTTGTGAGAAAGATGTAGTGTTTCCATTTGCCTCACAATACAACTGCAGTACTGAGGATCTACAATATGAGATCCCCCAGCTTAAGCACATTCTTGAGAGGAAGCAAAGTAGTGGTCAGGAAACACCAAAGGCATTAATAGAGCTCACTGTCTTCCTGGAGCCATTTAAGGAGGTCTTCCACCAAATGTTTAAACTGTGCAAAATTGCACTTGCACTACCCGTGAGCACGGCATCCTGTGAGCGCAGTTTTTCTAAGCTAAAGTTAATCAAAACTGCCTTGAGAAGTACCATGACTGTTGAGCGTTTAAGCAATTTGGGTGTGCTGAGTGTAGAATTAAGAAGGGCTAGGGCCATAAATCTTGATGACTTTGTGGATGTGTTTGCCAAAAAACATTGCAACAGGCGAATAAAGCTATTCTGAAGCCTGGTAATCAGAATCGGAGAGTATCGATCCCTGTTGGGGTGTTCTTTTTGTAACAGTAATAATTATTTTTGTTTTACATTAAGCAAAGATATAAATGTTTCTTACACAGCCTGGTAATCGAAATCAGACTATTGACCCCTGTTGGGAAAGTCCTGTTACATAAAGCAAAGATGTGATTGTTTCTGTCCTTGCTTTTATTTGTATCTGCCAGTATCTGCTTTTCCCCAGTAACTGTTTAGTTTGCAATAAATGTACACCTTATGCCAAATATAATTGCAAAATAAAAAAGTTGTTAAATGTTAACTGTAGTCTATGCACATTATATCATTAGTAACATTAAATATAACACAATAAACCAGTTAAACAAGTATGTCAGTAGGAGTTTCCTTAAGTCTTTCTGATAGTTTTCAACAGGCCGGTTTACTAGAATAAAATTCTGAAATTATGGTTTATAGTTTACCAATTTAAACTCAAAATAGTAAGCTTTTACAGACTTGAAAGTTCCAGTAACTTTAATAAAAAAAAACGTAGTTGTCAGAACTTGGAAAATGTAGCTGACGCAACTTAATAATTGTAGTTCTTCAAAACTTAAAAATTTAAGTTGATATCTTCAACTCAAAAATTCTGTGCAGTCGGTTGCCTTGAAAATTTGAGTTGAACTAACTTTTTCTTTTTTACAGTGTATCTGCTTTTCCCCAGTAACTGTTTTGTTTGCAATAAATGTACACCTTATGCCAAATATAATTGCAAAATAAAAAATAATTGTTGTGCAACTCAAAATGTTAAATGTACTGTTATTAGTCGCACATTATATCATTAGTAACATTAAATATAACATAATAAATCAAAGTATATCAGCAGGAGTTTCCTTAAGTCTTTCTGATAGTTTTCTACAGGCCGGTTTACTAGAATAAAATTCTGAAATTATGGTTTATAGTTTTGGTGTGCCACCCCAAGATTTTAAGTGGTCCCATCTGGCCACCCCTATGAAAAATTTCTGGAGGCGCCACTGATGCTCAGGCTAATATGCTTGCATGTAAATTTGGCATGTGTTCTGATTATGTTAAGGTAGCCTTATTCAAAGCATTCTGTACACCATTTTATATACTGCCCACTTGTGGCGGTCTTACAGCAAAAAGAACATGCAGCGTGATACGCTACATTCATGCAGAATTTAGCGTATAATGATGGCATGAGACTGCTTCTAATGGCGCTTTTCCACTGCATGGTACGGTATGGTTCGGTACAGTTCGGTACGGTTCGGTACGGCACGCTTTGGCGCTTTTTCACTGCATGGTACGGTACGGCTCGGTTCGGTACGGCTCACTTAGGGCGCATTTCCACGGCTACCACCGGACCTACAACTATTAACGATCAGTCCCACCCACTTTGAAGCGGTGCTAACTGCAGTGGAAAAGCAACCGAGCTAAAGCGAACCGAACCGTGCCGAGTCGAGTCGTACCACGCAGTGGAAAAGCGAAGCGAGCCAAACCGTTCCGCGCCGAGTCGAACCGTACCGAGCCGTACCATGCAGTGGAAAAGCGCCATAAAACAACCAAGATGGTGTAGTGCTAGTCAAATGTTGGTTAATGTTGGTGTGCCTACCTGTTCTGCCTTAATAAGAAATCTTATTCTTCGATACATGTGTAGAATGTCTGTCTCTGAAAACAGAATTATACAAGCTTTAGCCCACAGTGATTTTAGCTCTGTCAGGTATACATCGAGACATTGGCACTCCTGTTTGTATATTACAAGTAAAAGTTATTGATCTTTTATTCATTTATTTATATGTAGGCCTACTGTATATTTATTGCTATGATGTAACTATTGTCATTTTTTGTTTTTTAAACTTGTACTATGGACCTTCCATTTTGAGTCCTGAATAAAGTCATTATTATATTATTATATAATTATACTATATTACTATTTTATTTGCTGTATACTGTTTGTTTATTTTATTGACTAAACTATTTACTATTACTTCTCACTTTATCTTATATTTACTACTTGCATTGCACTGTAGTTGTACCATATCATATTACCATAAAGAAGCCATCAGTTATCTTTGTTATTGCTAAAATCGGGTCAATCACAGAAAATGCTTTTTCCACAGAAAACTTTATTTAATTTATTGTGAAAATTAAATTATATCTCAGTATGGGGGTCTTCACAATTCTTATCCAAGAATAAAAAAGCCAGATTAATGACCAGCCTGAGCTATGACATTTCCAACTATCTAACTATCGATATTTTAAACAACTAGAGATTAAACTTTTTGTACACCACATACAAACCACTGAAATCAGTTGATCAATGTCATTTTTTGTTGTTGTTTTTATCCAGAAAAACCGCAGCTCACCCATTTACTTGCATTTGATTACATTGCAGTCTTGCCCTCAGCAAAATGGCGGACGCGTAAGTTATCGTAGCGACGTTCCAAAGCGGCCAATAGGGCGTCTATGTATTTATTATGTCTATGGGTATGAGGAGCGAGCTGTGATCATCGCATGTATGCGTGTAAAGCTTGTTTTATATTTCTGTTGCTCTTAAGTAGAATTAGGTACTGCTCCTTTAAGGCGGAACGCACTCTCTCTCTCACTCCCTCACTCATGAGTGGCCAGTCGGTATGAGGAGCGCGAGCTGCGATCATCGCATGTATGTGTGTAAAGCCTGTTTTATATTTCTGTTGCTTTTCACCGGTTTTATTTCTATTCAGTAACGCAGTTGTTGAATGTTTTGCAAACTGCCCCGTGTGTGTGTGTGGGATCGACGACGCTAATATCCACTGTGGAATATCAGATACGTGAGTCTTTGTTTACACTTGGCTACAACCATTCAGGCAAGCCCTCTGTGTAAAGCGTTACAACATCTCTACATTATATGAGACTCAATCTTATTCTCACTTTAAATAAAATAAGCAGCTTTGCAGCGTCTCGGGCATGAAGTTTAATTCGCTTTCTAAAACTGCGGCGCCAAACTTAAAATAGTCTGATCAACTAAAAAAAAAGTTGAGCGTTTTTCCCGCTTCACTGACCGCGTCTCGCCTTTAACATGTGAATGTCTCTTAACTGATGTAAAGATAAACAGCGCATTCTTATATTGTTATTGTGTAAGCAAGCAGATTCCTCAAACATTACTTTTAACAACATTAATAGTGAGCCAGATAGCAAGTATTCAACTGAACTATCCATGAGTTCAAAAACAGATTATAGACTGATGATGTGTGCCAAAATGAAACTTTACAACATTTTCTAAATGTGCTGCTGTAAATTATGCATCAGTTTTGGTGGCAGAAATAACTATAGGTAGGCTGAAAATGTCACCTGAATGAAACTATTCTTTTGTCTCTATTTTGCACACATTCCCACATCAACCTTTAATACACTTAAAGCTGGATAATCTAGAGTGATTGTAAGTGTGATGATCATCTGCTAAATGAGCAACAACGACCACAATTCACTCCTTCAGTCAGTGAAGCTCCCACAGCCGTTCATGAGAGTTTAAATGCTGGGAATATTCCCATCTTCCCACAGGAGAAGAAGAAGCAAGCAGGAGGAATTACTCCAGGAGAAACTACGGACATACTATTGTAAAGATGGAGATTAAGGAAGAACCCTGCAGAATAAAAGATGAAGATACAGAGGAACTAATAGGTTGGTGTTTTCCTTCATTCTCTTTAATGACTGATGAGGAACATTAAGATGAAAACTGACATATAATTTAACATCTAAAACTAGATACTAGTAGACTCAGAAGTAAACTAGATTTGTGCTAAATTAAGAATGAACTTTATTTCTCATTTGTCCTTTTTTAAATTGATCTGAATATGTTGATTTTAGACCTGATGGAAGTGAATGAAGGCAAACACCATTATTTCACAAATGAAGATGAAAAACTGACATATAAAAATGAAGACAAACCTCTGTTTCCAAAACCTCATCATTTCAAAAATGAAGATGGAAATGCAGTCGTTTCAAAGACTGAAGAGAATTTCACACAAAAACAAGCTGGAAAATCTGGAGTCAAAGGATCTTTCACCTGCTCTGAGTGTGGAAAGAGTTTTGTATGTAAATCAAACCTGAACATACACATGCATATTCACACTGGAGAAAAACTGTTCGCATGCTCTCAGTGTGGAAAGAGTTTCACTCAGAAAAGAGCTCTCAATGATCATCTGCTCCGTCACTCTGGAGTGAAGCCATTCCGCTGTGATCAGTGTGATAAAACATTTATTTCTTCACCAACCTTAAGAAGACACCTTAAAGTTCATACTGCTGTGAAGTCTCACTTTTGTTCTTTTTGTGGAAACAGTTTTTTACATCTGCAACATTTAATAGTGCATGAGCGTATCCATACTGGTGTGAGACCTTATGTGTGCTCTGACTGTGGGAAGACCTTCATTACATCCAGCTGCTTAAAATCACACCAGAGAGTTCACACTGGAGAGAAACGGTACAAGTGTTCACACTGTGGAAAGGGATTCGCTTATTTAGGAAGCCTGAAAGATCATGAGAGAATTCATACTGGAGAGAAACCCTACAAGTGTTCACACTGTGGAAAGAGTTTCACTCGATTACAAAACTTAAAAAGACACCATGTTCTGATCCAATGTTCAGTTCAATCTGACTTGTAATGATGCTTGAATCCTAATCATACACTGTTTGCTCGTTGGCCAGAGGAGAACTGAGCGACTGAGTCTGGTTTCTTCCAAGGTTTTTTTCTCCATTCTGTCACCAGATTGAGTTTTGGTTCCTTGCCACTGTTTGCCTTGGATTTTGGCTTGCTTAGTTTGGGACATTTATTATTCAACAATATTATTGATCTGCCTTATTTAAAGGTGCTATGTGTAGTTTTTATACTAAAATGAATCCATTTTTAATTGCCTGTGTGTGAAGGGGTTGTAATCTCACAATAAAATGATCCACTTGGCGGGTTTTGCTATTACCTCTGAAAGCAAGTATTCCTATTTCTATGTGAAGTCTCCGGGTCGGATTTGCCGCAAAATCCAGTGACGTGACTGAGACCTGCATGCGCTCCCGAGCGTCTTGCCTCTCGCCTCGTCTACTGACTTTGCACTCAACAGCGACGACACTGCAACTTTATGACATGGAGTCTGCTAATACTAGGTGTAGTGGCTATTTGTCCATAAACTTAAACAAAACGAATAATATCAAACTTTTCAAATGGCCACTGCGGCTACGTCATGGGTTAGGCTTTACGCAGGTTTAGAGGTGCCAAAGTGAACTAATGTCCATAGCAAAAATGAGTTTGAGGAGGTTTATTTACACATATAAGCAAGCTCACAGAAATTTTCTGCTGCCTCTCCTACGCTGGTAAAAAAAACATATGCCCTCGCAGCCTGAGGTCCCTCCCACCTTGACCTACTTATGCAAATTAACATAGCACCATGTGACCAATAAACAACAACATAAGTAAACAAAAAATAACCATAAATACAACATAAAACAAATTAACTTTAACAAGAAAAGAAAGAAAATAAATTAGGCTATAACTTAACTTAAGCCTAAAATAAACAAAGCGAAAAATAGCTCCAACAGCCTGTTTTATATTTTTGTTGCTTTTCCCCTGTTTTATTTATATTCAGTAACGCAGTTGATACTGGAGTATTTGGCAAACTGCCCCGTGTGTGTGTGTGGGATCGACGACGCTGATAAGTATCCACTGTGGAATATCAGATACGTGAGTGTTTGTTTACACTTGGCTACAACCATTCAGGCCCTCTGTGTAAAGCGTTACAACATCTCTACATTATATGAGACTCAATCTTATTCTCACTGTAAATAAAATAAGCAGCTTTGCAGCGTCTCGGACATGAAGTTTAATTCGCTTTCTAAAACTGCGGCGCCAAACTTAAAATAGTCTGTTCAACTTAAAAACAACAACATGTCTCTGGACCTTGCAGTTTTTCCTCTTCACTGACCGCGTCTCGTTTTTAACATGTGAATGTCTCTTAACTGATTGAAAGATAAACAGCGCATTCTTATATCAGTGTTGTTATTGTGTGAGCAGACAGATTTCCTCAAACATTACGTTTAACAACATTAATAGTGAGCCAAAGACAGCAAGGTTTCAACTGAACTATCCATAGGTTCAAAAACAGATTATAGACTATTATGTGAGCCAAAATTAAACTTTACAACATTTTCTAAATGTGCTGCTGTAAATTATGCAACAGTTTTTAGTGGCAGAAATGACTATAGTTTTATGTACATCTCATCTGAATGACAAACTATTCTTTTGTCTCTATTTTGCACACAATCCCACATCAACCTTTAATTCACTTAAAGCTGGATAATCTAGAGTGATTGTAAGTGTGATGATCATCTGCTAAATGAGCAACAACGACCACAATTCACTCCTTCAGTCAGTGAAGCTCCCACAGCCGTTCATGAGAGTTTAAATGCTGGGAATATTCCCATCTTCCCACAGGAGAAGCAGCAGCAAGCAGGAGGAATTACTCCAGGAGAAACTACGGACATACTATTGTAAAGATGGAGATTAAGGAAGAACCCTGCAGAATAAAAGATGAAGATACAGAGGAACAAATAGGTTGGTGTTTTCCTTCATTCTCTTTAATGACTGATGAGGAACATTAAGATGAAAACCGACATATAATTTAACATCTAAAACTAGATACTAGAAGACTGAGTAGTAAACTAGATTTGTGCAAAATTGAGATTTTGAACAATATTTATTTTTGTTTCTCAATTATACTTTTATTGAATTATGTGAATTTTATTTGTTTATTTTAATTTTGTTTATTTCAGACGAACAGCACCAGTTTCAAAAACCTCATTATTTCACAAATGAAGATGGAAATGCAGTCGTTTCAAAGACTGAGGAGAAGTTCACACAGAAACAAGCTGGAAAATCTGGAGTTGAAGGATCTTTCACCTGCTGTGAGTGTGGAAAGAGTTTCGCATGTAAATCATATCTGAACCAACACATGATATCTCACACTGGAGAAAGGCCTTATTCATGCACTCAGTGTGGAAAGAGTTTCATTCGCAAAGGAAACCTAAATGTGCACATGAGGATTCACACTGGAGAAAAACCGTTCACTTGCTCTCAGTGTGGAAAGAGTTTCACTCACAAAAGATCTCTCAAATATCATCTGCTTAACCACTCTGGAGTGAGATCGTTCAGCTGTGATCAGTGTGAGAAAACATTTGTTTTTGAATCAGACTTAATAACACACATTCAAACTCATACTGGTCTGAAGCCTCACTTTTGTTCTGTATGTGGAAAGAGTTTTTCACGACTGCAACATTTAAAAGTGCATGAGAGTATTCATACTGGTGTGAGACCTCATGTGTGCTCTGACTGTGGGAAGACCTTCACTAGATCCAGCAGCTTAAAATCACACCAGAGAGTTCATAGTGGAGAGAAACCGTTCAAGTGTTCACTCTGTGGAAAGAGTTTCTCTCGGTCAGGAAACCTGAAATATCATGAGAGAGTTCATACTGGAGAGAAACGATACAAGTGTTCACACTGTGGAAAGGGATACGATCATTTAGGAAGCCTGAAAGAGCATGAGAGAGTTCATACTGGAGAGAAACCGTACAAGTGCTCACACTGTGGAAAGAGTTTCAATCGATTACAAAACTTAAAAAGACACCATGTTCTGATCCAATGTTCAGTTCAATCTGACTTGTAATCAGTGGTGTAGTCTACGTGATACGCAGGTATACGCCGTATACCCACTAGGAAATGGCAAGTATTTCCACTTAAAAAAGCGTGAGGATACGCAACAACTTCGTTTTGTTTCAGAACTTTCACACTTTCATTCATAAATTCACCACGTCTGTGTTTGCGAAGCGACACGGATCGAATCGCGTAATCCACTCACATATGGAACTTACTGTATAAAGAAGAACGTCACGAAATTTGGTCATTTTTGAATGAATTAATCAAATCTCGATATGGACTAGTGTCTGTGAATATTAAAGCTCAAAGAGACTGCAGCTGTTCTACGCGTCTCTGGGATGAGCGCTCAATGTACACACACACACTCACTGACGCTCGGTGTTTTCAGCGTTTCACTGTAGCTATGAGGACATGATGTAAGCTACACATGTGCACTTCATCACAGAGCTGCTATGAGAGTCACTTCACGAGAATTTCACCATTTAATTTGATAAAACTATCGTCATTCATTCGTAACATATACACACAGAAACTGTAATGTCTTTACAACCTGTCAAAATAAATGTTCGGCATAACTTGAAGAAATTATAACAGAAATATTTTACTATTGCACAGTAGAGTATACTTCAAGTAGGCCTAATAATAATAATAATAGTTTATTAAAACACACTGAAACTCAAATGTTTACAAATGTTCTAACTCAAAGAAATTATGAAAGAAATTGCACATAAAATAGCTACTTTAAAATAACAATAATAATGAAATCTAAAATTTTATTTTAAAAAGGAATATCAAACAAGTTTTCATACTTGTTTTAATTTAAACAGTAAACTTGCCAAAACAAAAACACCATTTCTAAAAGTAAATATGTATTTTTGCCTATAATGGTTTAATTATTAGGCTTTTTTTTTCTCTTTTTTTTTGTCAGCTGATAAAACCTGTGCTTCAGGGACCGTATTCATATAGCATCTAAGGCTAAATTTAGCTCTTAATTGGCTGAGTTAGATGGTGATTAACACTCAGTCCAGTCTGTAAATGTCATTGGCTGTTAAAGTCTTGTGTTGCTTATAATAAATTGACACGTTGATAATAACACTTAGTCTCATAATGCTCTCAATTACATGTCGTTGCATACTGTGTGCATTAGTGAGTGTGGTGGTGCTTATGGGGTGATGCATGGGACGGGTTAGTATGAGGCGCTGGGGGGGTGTGGGGGTGTACAGTATATGTAATCACAGTATACTCACTACAAAAAACTAGACTACACCACTGCTTGTAATGCTGCTTGAATCCTAATCATACACTGTTCGCTAGTTGGCCAGAGGAGAACTGAGCGACTGAGTCTGGTTTTTTCCTCCATTCTGTCACCAGATTGAGTTTTGGTTCCTTGCCACTGTTTGCCTTGGATTTTGGCTTGCTTAGTCGGGGACATTTATTATTCAACAATATTATTGATCTGCCTTATTTAAAGGTGCTATGTGTAGTTTTTATACTAAAATGAATCCATTTTTAATTGCCTGTGTGTGAAGGGGTTGTAATCTCACAATAAAATGATCCACTTGGCGGGTTTTCCTATTACCTCTGAAAGCAAGTATTCCTATTTCTATGTGAAGTCTCCGGGTCGGATTTGCCGCAAAATCCAGTGACGTGACTGAGACCTGCATGCGCTCCCGAGCGTCTTGCCTCTCGCCTCGTCTACTGACTTTGCACTCAACAGCGACGACACTGCAACTTTATGACATGGAGTAAACATACGCTTGTAAACATATTGGTTGCAATCTGAAGCATCACCGCTAGATGCCGCTAAAAACTCCACATTGGCCCTTTAAGGTGGATGATGATGCAATTCTTTTTTCTAGAAACAAACTGTTGTTGTATTATTTTCATGTTATCACTGTGAAGCTGCTTTGATACAATCTGTATTGTAAAAAGCGCTACATAAATAAAGGTGACTTGACTTGACTTGACCAGAGAATTCATACTGGAGAGAAACCTAATGCTGCGTTTACCCCAAACACGAATAGAGCGTCAAATTCGAGTCAATCGCGTCTAGTTTGACGCTTGAACATTTTGAATGTCCGAGGCACAATCCGCTTCTTGTGGGAGGGGCAAGTGCTAGGCGGTGTCTGTTTGCAAGAAAGGCCGCGAAATTTAAAAATACAACTGTTATTGTGTCACGAAATGTAGTTTTAAGAGTTGTTCAGTCGAGAATGTAGTTGTTTAAAGCTCAAATCTGTGGTTTGTTTATAAAGATAGCGCCTATTTAAAAAATATCTGACGTTTTCGGAGTTGTGAGATCCAGGCGATCACCGTAACCCGCCTGGAACAGCCTTACCTCGGCTAGTCCTCCTGACGTTTGCCGCTGGTAAACGAGAACTGTTTAAATTCACAATCTATAGCTTCGGTTCTATTATATGAAACATACGTTAAAATACAATAATGACTCGTTATAACGTAGGTCAAACGACTTCTTTAATTATGTGAGTTTTTCTTCATCTCATTCAGAAATGTATGATTCCAAGTGTTCAGGGTCACATTCATATTTAACATATAGCTGACCAATGTCATTCCTTCTTTCACGCAGGCATTTAGTCATATTACAAAATAATTTATTGAGGCCAAACATTTAAAATGACATTATAAACTGAAAAGCGGGCCTGCCCCCGTTTATCACGTCACTTCACTTCATGACAGCAGCAAGCAGGCTCCTAATTGGTTAATGCGGCGTGAATTGATGCCAAAGTAAAACAATTTAAACTCTGGCGTCAGACGAGAATTCGCGTCAAACGCATGAATGCACAAAGCACTACTCGCGCGTATCGCGTCAGATGCTCAATTCGTGCGTCAATTCACGTTATTGACTGTTGTATGGTGAACTGGACGCGCGAATGAGGCGAAATCTCGTCTACCGCGCTAAACGCCTCATTCGCGCCGCAGGACCTCCAGACGCGCGCAGCATTACAAGTGCTCTTCGTGTGGAAAAAGTTTCACTCAGTCATCTAGTCTACAATCTCATGGGGAAAAAAAGCATTGCCAGAAGTTTTGTAAGTGAGCAAAATTCACTTTCACAGTCATTATTTACAAATATTATACTTACTAATAATTTGACATTCAAATAGTTTCAATAAAGTGATCTAGGGCTGCCCTCGTTTTAAGATTTTTCTAGTCGACTATTTGTCGTTCATTTCGGCGATTATTAGACTAATCGCATGTGTATATTAATAAGCCAAATCATAATAATGAGCCTTGTAATTGCCTATACATAGCCTAATCAAAAGTAATGAATATGAATGTTGTGAAAAACATCAAGGAGACTGTCTGAGCTTTTTAATAATTTATTGATAATTGATTATTGACGATGCTGATTCGTCATCTCAGCAGAATAGTGCATACACCTATATGTATGTTTCCTTACATAATTTTAGAATATTTGTATATATATATATATATATATATTTTTTTTTTTATGGTCCTCTAATGTGTTCGAATATTTCACCAGTATCAGCCTTTTCACCGTTTGTATCACTCCGCTTTGTCTGTGTTTGCGCAACTTGCATCATTAAGCCAGTAGGTTGCGACAAGTGACTGTCTTTAGGAGTGAACAATTTAACTTTAAGTCCTGGAAATTTCACCCTCTGCAATTACACAGCACAATGCTGTTATTCCCCTATCCCTCCACTGTTGAAATATTGGGTCATCCCTTCCTGACTTAAATTCCTCATCATGAGTAATCCACCTAAGTATTCCAATCTCTTTCTCAGTTGTGTTTTTTTCATAGCCGGTTTAATTGCGGTTTAATCATAGCCAGCTTAAAACTTTTTGGTACGTATTCTAATGACAAAGATGTATTAATGATATTAAGAAGAGGATATATGACCTCTGGAAGCATCTCTTTCAGCAGCTTAGTCGGTATCGGGTCTAACATGCATGTTGTCGATTTAGATGATTTAACGAGTTTAGAAAATTCTGCTTCTCCTATAGTAATGAATTAATAAAAATGTTCCTTAGGGAGACTACAATGCTCTCCCTGATGCGATACTGTAGTAGACGGTTGCATAGTTATAATTTTCTCTCTGATATTATCAATCTTATGAGTGAAGAAGTTCATAAAGTCATTACTGCTGTGCTCCTTGAAAACTTCTGGGCTAGAAGCTTTATTTTTCATTAGTTTAGCCACTGTTTCAAATAAATACCTTGGGTTTTGTTTATTTTCTTCTAATAGGGTTGAAAAATAAACAGATCTGGCATCTTTTACGGCCTCTATATGCAATCGTGCTCTCTTTCCATGATATGCGAAATACCTCTAGTTTTGTTTTCTTGCAGTTGCGCTCCATTGTTCTGGCTGTTCTCTTAAGGGCCTGAGTGTGCTCGTTGTACCACGGCGTTGGACTATTTCCTTTAATCTAAAAATAAAAGTTTGTTTATTATGCGTGCAGGGCAACCACCCAGTAGAGCATTACAACAATCTAGCCTTGAAGTCATGAACGCATGAACTAACTGTTGTACATTTTTCATTGAAATAAGTCGTAATTTAGATATATATTTTTAGATGGAAGAATGCGGTTTTACAGATGCTAGAAACTTGGCTTTCAAATGAAAGATTGGTATCAAATCTTTGATTGGCAGTCCCTACCAGCCGTTTGATGTAGTTCTTAAAAAGCAATTTCTGTAAAAGAAAATATCTCCCTTTGCTTTGAACAGGTATCAGGTATAATATTCTGGGAACAATTAACCTAACATCGTATCATTATTTCAAACATGCTTTTTTAAAGTTTAGTTAATATTGCTGCATTAAACTTTGTATTAAACTTTAGACTACAGTAGCCTTTGTTATATATTATAAACTATGTGCAAACTAGTTTCAATGAATTGTCAAGATTGATGTTCTATTGAAATACAATATTAATCACAATCTATTCTATTTTCTGTTCTAACTTATTTCTGTCATTGGTTTGCATTATGCTTGTGGACTTAATGCATATATAGGCCTATGTTATTATTAGTTTTTTAATAGCATTTTATTTATTTATTTTATTTCCTTGTTTACAATTCCCCCAGAACCCCCATGATCCTGAAGGTCAACTGCACCTCTTGTGGTGTGGAGTGTAATTGCCGATAACTATAAAATAAATATCAGGATACCACATGTATCTAATACATTTATTTTTCATTTAAACTTAATACATGATTTTTTTGTTGAAGTTTTGTCATGAAGTTTGTTGTTTCATATATTGTGTCCTGATGTCTAAAAGACTATTTGAGCAAAACATTTGCACCTGGATAATCTAGAGTGATTGTAAGTGTGATGATCATCTGCTAAATGAGCAACAACGACCACAATTCACTCCTTCAGTCAGTGAAGCTCCCACAGCCGTTCATGAGAGTTTAAATGCTGGGAATATTCCCATCTTCCCACAGGAGAAGACGAAGCAAGCAGGAGGAATTACTCCAGGAGAAACTACGGACATACTATTGTAAAGATGGAGATTAAGGAAGAACCCTGCAGAATAAAAGATGAAGATACAGAGGAACAAATAGGTTGGTGTTTTCCTTCATTCTCTTTAATGACTGATGAGGAACATTTAGATGAAAACTCACATATAATTTTACATCTAAAACTAGATACTAGTAGACTCAGAAGTAAACTAGATTTGTTCTAAATTAAGAATGAACTTTATTTCTCATTTGTCCTTTTTTAAATTGAACTGAATATGTTGATTTCAGACCTGATGGAAGTGAATGAAGGCAAACACCATTATTTCACAAATGAAGATGAAAAACTGACATATAAAAATGAAGACAAACCTCTGTTTCCAAAACCTCATCATTTCAAAAATGAAGATGGAAATGCAGTCGTTTCAAAGACTGAAGAGAATTTCACACAGAAACAAGCTGGAAAATCTGGAGTCAAAGGATCTTTCACCTGCTCTGAGTGTGGAAAGAGTTTTTCACTACTGAAACATTTAAAAGTGCATGAGCGTATCCATACTGGTGTGAGACCTTATGTGTGCTCTGACTGTGGGAAGACCTTCATTACATCCAGCTGCTTAAAATCACACCAGAGAGTTCACACTGGAAAGAAACCGTACAAGTGTTCACACTGTGGGAAGGGATACGCTCATTTAGGAAGCCTGAAAGATCATGAGAGAATTCATACTGGAGAGAAACCGTACAAGTGCTCATACTGTGGAAAGAGTTTCACTCGATTACAAACCTTAAAAAGACACCATGTTCGGATCCAATGTTCTGATCCAATCTGACTTGTAATGTTGCTTGAATCATAATCATACACTGTTCGCTCGTTGGCCAGAGGAGAACTGAGCGACTGAGTCTGGTTTCTCCCAAGGTTTTTTCTCCATTCTGTCACCAGATTGAGTTTTGGTTCCTTGCCACTGTTTGCCTTGGATTTTGGCTTGCTTAGTTTTAACAACATTATTGATCTGCCTTACTTAAGGTGGATGATTATGATGATGATGCAATTTTTTTCTAGAAATAAACAGTTGTTCTCTTTGATACAATCTGTATTGTAAAAAGCATTATATAAATAAAGGTGACTTGACTTGACGTGAATACTTTTTACAGTAAATGTACTGTACTTCCATTTACAGTATTTTGTGTATTCACTGTAAAATAAAATAAAAAATTAGACACTGTGATTTTAGTTGCATTTACAGTATTGATTGTTTTACTGTGGAAGAAAAAAATGATGAAATACTGTGATTTCAATTGCATTTACAGTGCTGTTTATTTACTGTACAAAAAAACAGTTAAGCACTGTTTTTTATGTATTGTATGCAATACGGTACTATTAAAACTAGGTAACAGTTATTCACGGTATAATTTAAATACTGTATCACTGTGATTTAATATTAGCCATCATTAAAAGAATCACCCATATTCTAAAATATTGCAATCAACTGCAGACAATAAGAAAATTGTTAAAAGTTATTTATTTAAAACATTTGGTGAACGACAAAACAGGTACAACATAAGGGATAATGGACATTGGACAACACGCCATTAGACTATCCAAAGTTAACGCACGTTCTAGGTTGTAATGTGGCCACGGCGCGCAGCGGAGTGTGTTAACTTTGGATAGTCTAATGGCGTGAAGTTAATTTTCCCGCTTATTCTACTGTTGCTACATTTTTTTATTTACGACTGAAGCAAATTTTACAAAACGAGGCTAATTCATTACAAGTTTTGTAAAGTTACAGAGCAAACTGTTACTAGTTGATTCACTAGTTCCGCACGACTGGTTTCTATGATGGAACAATAATGCAAATTGACACAATACGGTAAAAAAATGGAACGACTTTGCAAAGCCATGCAAATAACTGTTAATTATTACCACGCTCTAAAGAGCAATAAAAAAACACTATGGCAATATTGAAATTAAATAAAACATTGAACAATAAAAAATGAAATATTAAACATTTGCATGAACATTTCAAACAGAAATGAAAAGAAACTTCGTAGAAATGTAATTCCCCTGCCACTTGACAAAGGTCTATGACCTCTTGCATGCCCTGACCTTGGAGACCTAGAATCCCAGTTGGAGCCCTGAAATTAAAGAAGAAAACACATTAACAATTACATTGATTACAATTACTTTGTATTGCATCACATGATGAGGGTCTAAGATGATGATGTTGGAGTTGTGTCAAGGTACTTGACATGGGCTGGAGAGAAACTGCACAGACGGACTTATTTTCTTCAATGGCACCATTTACTTTCAGTGTTTCCATCAGATTAGAAAGCAATTTGTGGTGGGGGGCCTGTAATCATTCAAAATAATTACTTCGTTAATATTTCGTTACACAGAACATTATTATATTAAATATGAGCCAATAATTATTTATACCTTCACAAAATGCAAATATTTAGTAGACGAGAATAAAAAATGACACATGTGTAACGTGCTTCTGTAACGGATTTCGGCTTAGCCAACCTCAACACATTGGACACTTTTGGGTTAGTTCACACAAAAATGAAAATTATTTTGTTAATTACTCACCCTCATGTCATTTCACACCTATAAGACCATCGTTCATCTTCGGAACACAAATTAAGATATTTTTTTATTAAATTCTGAGAGCTTTCTGACCTTCCATTGGGAGCAATGCAACTAACACATTCAAGGCCCAGAACGATAGGAAAGACATCATTGGAGTAATCCATGTGACTCCTATGGAAGTAAAATAATGCCAAATGTTTTTTAAATAAAAAAAGCCTGTTGAATTGCATTAACCATGCTTGCATTTTAATGCATTGTATTTTTAGGGCTTGCATTTTTATGGGCTGAAATTCCAACACATTTCAATTCCAAACATTTCAAACACATTTTCATTAATACAAATTCAATAATCCATATTCACCTTTCATTTCCAAAATATTCAAACTGGTTAAAAATACAACCTATAATATTCAACAGGCAATTTTCGGTCCACTTTATTTCGCTTAACAAATTCGCTTCCACAAATTCAGTGGTTCAAATTCGACAGTAAATTCAACATTGACATCCAGGAACTGCAGGAAAAGCAGTAGATTACCGAGCATAATCTCCATCTGCTGTTAATCGATCTCACCAGCAGGGAGTGCAAGCGCGTGTTGTTGACGAAGACCAGAGCAACAGTTAGAGCAAGCCATTTATTCATAAAAACTGATTTATAGAAATGTAAGTGTATTTGTGATTATTATGAAGGCTGTTTTATGTTTAATTCAGTGTCTTCACAGTCCCTGTGTAGCCTACATGCATCTTTCTCTACCGTGAACGAGATTATAATGTTATTCCCCTGATGCTGATGTAAAGAACAAATGTTACATTTGAGGTAGACATATAGAAACGCGTGTGATTGGCTGTACGGCTCAACGTATGCCTTTGATTGTTCAGGTCAATCAAAGGCATATGTTGAGCCGTACAGCCAATCACACGCGTTTCTGCTGAGTTTAAAAATGCAACGTCCAATCGAAGGCGGTTAGATTAGTTTCCGGGGAAGAAATCCGGTGTAAACAGATCACTTGGACGTCGTTGTGGAAAAGAGATAAAAACAATATAAATACTGTACGTTTTATCACACAAACTGCTTGTTTCGTGTCTTAGGCCATCAATGTGCTCTTACGATGGGGAATGTTTAATTTGGACTTTTCTCTGCATGCTTTTGGATACAGTGCCTATATACCTGCATTATATGACTTACAGACAAGAACGGTTTGACCTAAAAATATCAAAATTGAAACTACTGCGGAGACAAAGACACCTACATCTTGGATGCACTTCAGGTAAGCTAAAACATACCAAAATTTAATTTCAAAGTGAACTATCCCTTTAAGTAAAATTAGGTACTGCTCCTTTAAGGCGGAACGCACTCTCTCACTCATGAGTGGCCAGTCGGTATGAGGAGCGCGAGCTGTGATCATCGCATGTATGTGTGTAAAGCCTGTTTTATATTTCTGTCGCTTTTCCCCGGTTTTATTTCTATTCAGTAACGCAGTTGATACTGGAGTGTTTTGCAAACTGTCCCGTGTGTGTGTGTGGGATCGTCGACGCTGATAAGTAACCACTGTGGAATATCAGATACGTGAGTGTTTGTTTACACTTGGCTACAACCATTTAGGCAAGCCCTCTGTGTAAAGCGTTACAACATCTCTACATGATATGAGACTCAATCTTATTCTCACTGTAAATAAAATAAGCAGCTTTGCAGCGTCTCGGACATGAAGTTTAATTCGCTTTCTAAAAATGCGGCGCCAAACTTAAAATAGTCTGTTCAACTTAAAAACAACAACATGTCTCTGGACCTTGCGGTTTTTCCTCTTCACTGACCGCGTCTCGATTTTAACATGTGAATGTCTCTTAACTGATTGAAAGATAAACAGCGCATTCTTATATCAGTGTTGTTATTGTGTGAGCAGACAGATTTCCTCAAACATTACGTTTAACAACATTAATAGTGAGCCAAAGATAGCAAGGTTTCAACTGAACTATCCATAGGTTCAAAAACAGATTATAGACTATTATGTGAGCCAAAATTAAACTTTACAACATTTTCTAAATGTTCTGCTGTAATTTATGCAACAGTTTTAGTGGCAGAAATGACTATAGTGCATCTCATCTGAATGACAATTACAAACTATTCTTTTGTCTCTATTTTGCACACATTCCCACATCAACCTTTAATTCACTTAAACTGTGGATAATCTAGAGTGATTGTAAGTGTGATGATCATCTGCTAAATGAGCAACAACGACCACAATTCACTCCTTCAGTCAGTGAAGCTCCCACAGCCGTTCATGAGAGTTTAAATGCTGGGAATATTCCCATCTTCCCACAGGAGAAGAAGCAAGCAGGAGGAATTACTCCAGGAGAAACTACGGACATACTATTGTAAAGATGGAGATTAAGGAAGAACCCTGCAGAATAAAAGATGAAGATACAGAGGAACTAATAGGTTGGTGTTTTCCTTCATTCTCTTTAATGACTGATGAGGAACATTAAGATGAAAACTGAAAAAATGACTTAGTTTGACTTAGAAAATGTTTTGCTTAATTGTGACTCGCCTAGAATACTTTACTTGAAGTTTTAAAATTTGATATGTTGATTTTAGACCCGATGGAAGTGAATGAAGACAAACAGCATCAGTTTCAAAATCCTCAGTATTTCAAAAATGAAGATGGAAACACAGTAATTTCAGAGACTCATTTCACACAAAAACTAGCTCGAAAATCTGGAGTCAAAGGATCTTTCACCTGCTCTGAGTGTGGAAAGAGTCACATCCAGAAAGGTAGCCTTAATCTGCATATGAGGATTCACACTGAAAAACCGTTCACATGCTCTCAGTGTGGAAAGAGTTTCAGTTGTAAAAGTAAACTCAATGCTCATCTGCGCTGTCACTCTGTAGTGAGATCATTCAGCTGTGATCAGTGTGAGAAAACATTTGTTGTGAAATCATACTTAAGACAACACCTTAACGTCCATACTGGTGTGAAGCCTCACTTTTGTTCTTTTTGTGGAAAGAGTTTTTCACGACTGCAAACTTTAAAAGAGCATGAGAGTATTCATACTGGTGTGAAACCTCATGTGTGCTCTGACTGTGGGAAGACCTTTACTACATCCAGCCACTTAAAATCACACCAGAGAGTTCATAGTGGAGAGAAACTGTACAAGTGTTCATACTGCGAAAAGAGATGTACTCATTTAAGAAACCTGAAAGATCATGAGAGAGTTCACACTGGAGAGAAGCCGTACAAGTGCTCTTCATGTGGGAAGAGATTCACCCAATCATCTCATCAACGGTATCATGAGAAAAATCATTGCCCGAAGTCGTCTAAATGAGCGAAGTTCACATTCACGTCCATGATTTACAAATAATTTGACATTCAGATTGTTATAATAGGGGAGCGTGGGGCACAACCTAACGCGGGGTTAAATGTAACACGCACCTTTTACACAGTTAGTCAGGCTCAAGCAGGTTGTGTTTCCGCTCATTTTCTCTCGCTGCCAGAAGACGGTCTCCCGCAGATTTGTGGAAAGTTTTGATAAGATTTCGTGAAGATACTGGACAAAGAGTGTTTTGACACCATGCAAGTACCGTATTTTCCGGACTATAAGTCGCACTTTTTTTTCATAGTTTGGCTGGTCCTGCGACTTATAGTCAGGTGCGACTTATATATCAAAATTAATTCATACTGACTGAGATGAGCCGAGAGAAAACATTACCGTCTACAGCCGCGAGAGGGCGCTCTAGTTGGCGAAGTTGTTCAGAAGCGACACCGAGGAAGAACTCAATGGATTCAGTGTTGAGGAATGAGATCGGGAGCTTGGAGAACTTGCTTACCGGTAACTTGTCGGACTCGCTGGCTAATGTTAGTTTAGCCTATTCAGCCCCAGGTATATGTTCTTTATGCTATTGTGTTAGGGGTTCCCGCAGAAAATGTGTTAGTTAAGATGTAACGTAACTTAACTTAACTTTGTGTTAGCCTACGTGTCGTCACCATACACCTCAGCATAAATGCTCCTGATAAATTATGTTATTAAAGCATTAATTTTCACAATCCACTGTTAATTTAACATAAAAGCAAGCAGGCTGCGTGCATGGTTTGCCATGACTGAATGCGCGCTCCCTTAATAATTCCTAAAAGCTGACATATACATCCTCTACGTCGTCCATCAGGCTACCGGAAACTAGACACCCCCTATCGGTTTCGCAGCCGAAAGTAGCATATGCTAACGTGCACATAGTCTATTCACTCCTTCAGTCAGTGAAGCTCCCACAGCCGTTCATGAGAGTTTAAATGCTGGGAATATTCCCATCTTCCCACAGGAGAAGAAGAAGCAAGCAGGAGGAATTACTCCAGGAGAAACTACGGACATACTATTGTAAAGATGGAGATTAAGGAAGAACCCTGCAGAATAAAAGATGAAGATACAGAGGAACAAATAGGTTGGTGTTTTCCTTTATTCTCTTTAATGACTGATGAGGAACATTACGATGAAAACCGACATATAATTTAACATCTAAAACTAGATACTAGAAGACTCAGTAGTAAACTGGATTTGTGCAAAATTGAGATTTTGAACAATATTTATTTTTGTTTCTCAATTATACTTTTATTGAATTATGTGAATTTTATTTGTTTATTTTAATTGTTTATTTCAGACGAACAGCACCAGTTTCAAAAACCTCATTATTTCACAAATGAAGATGGAAATGCAGTCGTTTCAAAGACTGAAGAGAAGTTCACACAGAAACAAGCTGGAAAATCTGGAGTTGAAGGATCTTTCACCTGCTGTGAGTGTGGAAAGAGTTTCGCATGTAAATCATATCTGAACCAACACATGATATCTCACACTGGAGAAAGGCCTTATTCATGCACTCAGTGTGGAAAGAGTTTCATTCGCAAAGGAAACCTAAATGTGCACATGAGGATTCACAATGGAGAAAAACCGTTCACTTGCTCTCAGTGTGGAAAGAGTTTCACTCACAAAAGATCTCTCAAATATCATCTGCTTAACCACTCTGGAGTGAGATCGTTCAGCTGTGATCAGTGTGAGAAAACATTTGTTTTTGAATCAGACTTAATAACACACATTCAAACTCATACTGGTCTGAAGCCTCACTTTTGTTCTGTATGTGGAAAGAGTTTTTCACGACTGCAACATTTAAAAGTGCATGAGAGTATCCATACTGGTGTGAGACCTCATGTGTGCTCTGACTGTGGGAAGACCTTCACTAGATCCAGCAGCTTAAAATCACACCAGAGAGTTCATAGTGGAGAGAAACTGTTCAAGTGTTCACTCTGTGGAAAGAGTTTCTCTCGGTCAGGAAACCTGAAATATCATGAGAGAGTTCACACTGGAGAGAAACGATACAAGTGTTCACACTGTGGAAAGGGATACGATCATTTAGGAAGCCTGAAAGAGCATGAGAGAGTTCATACTGGAGAGAAACCGTACAAGTGCTCACACTGTGGAAAGAGTTTCAATCGATTACAAAACTTAAAAAGACACCATGTTCTGATCCAATGTTCAGTTCAATCTGACTTGTAATCAGTGGTGTAGTCTACGTGATACGCAGGTATACGCCGTATACCCACTAGGAAATGGCAAGTATTTCCACTTAAAAAAAGCGTGAGGATACGCAACAACTTCGTTTTGTTTCAGAACTTTCACACTTTCATTCATAAATTCACCACGTCTGTGTTTGCGAAGCGACACGGATCGAATCGCGTAATCCACTCACATATGGAACTTACTGTATAAAGAAGAACGTCACGAAATTTGGTCATTTTTGAATGAATTAATCAAATCTCGATATGGACTAGTGTCTGTGAATATTAAAGCTCAAAGAGACTGCAGCTGTTCTACGCGTCTCTTGGATGAGCGCTCAATGTACAAACACACTCACTGAAGCGCGCGTGACACTCGTGGTGTTTTCAGCGTTTCACTGTAGCTATGAGGACATGATGTAGGCTACACATGTGCACTTCATCACAGAGCTGCTATGAGAGTCACTTCACGAGAATTTCACCATTTAATTTGATAAAACTATCGTCATTCATTCGTAACATATACACACAGAAACTGTAATGTCTTTACAACCTGTCAAAATAAATGTTCGGCATAACTTGAAGAAATTATAACAGAAATATTTTACTATTGCACAGTAGAGTATACTTTAAGTAGGCCTAATAATAATAATAGTTTATTAAAACACACTGAAACTCAAATGTTTACAAATGTTCTAACTCAAAGAAATTATTAAAAGGAATTGCACATAAAATAGCTACTTTAAAATAACAATAATAATGAAATCTAAAATTTTATTTTAAAAAGGAATATCAAATAAGTTTTCATACTTGTTTTAATTTAAACAGTAAACTTGCCAAAACAAAAACACCATTTCTAAAAGTAAATATGTATTTTTGCTTATAATGGTTTAATTAATAGGCTTTTTTTTTCTCTTTTTTTTTTTGTCAGCTGATAAAACCTGTGCTTCAGGGACCGTATTCATATAGCATCTAAGGCTAAATTTAGCTCTTAATTGGCTGAGTTAGATGGTGATTAACACTCAGTCCAGTCTGTAAATGTCATTGGCTGTTAAAGTCTTGTGTTGCTTATAATAAATTGACACGTTGATAATAACACTTAGTCTCATAATGCTCTCAATTACATGTCGTTGCATACTGTGTGCATTAGTGAGTGTGGTGGTGCTTATGGGGTGATGCATGGGACGGGTTAGTATGAGGCGCTGGGGGGTGTGGGGGTGTACAGTATATGTAATCACAGTATACTCACTACAAAAAACTAGACTACACCACTGCTTGTAATGCTGCTTGAATCATAATCATACACTGTTCGCTAGTTGGCCAGAGGAGAACTGAGCGACTGAGTCTGGTTTCTCCCAAGGTTTTTTCCTCCATTCTGTCACCAGATTGAGTTTTGGTTCCTTGCCACTGTTTGCCTTGGATTTTGGCTTGCTTAGTCGGGGACATTTATTATTCAACAATATTATTGATCTGCCTTATTTAAAGGTGCTATGTGTAGTTTTTATACTAAAATGAATCCATTTTTAATTGCCTGTGTGTGAAGGGGTTGTAGTCTCACAATAAAATGATCCACTTGGCGGGTTTTGCTATTACCTCTGAAAGCAAGTATTCCCTTTTCTATGTGAAGTCTCCGGGTCGGATTTGCCGCAAAATCCAGTGACGTGACTGAGACCTGCATGCGCTCCCGAGCGTCTTGCCTCTCGCCTCGTCTACTGACTTTGCACTCAACAGCGACGACACTGCAACTTTATGACATGGAGTCTGCTAATACTAGGAAACGACCAGCACAACACAAACTCCACATAATAATAAAAAACAAAAAAGCACGAGCACTCGCTTGTAAACATATTGGTTGCAATCTGAAGCATCACCGCTAGATGCCGCTAAAAACTCCACATTGGCCCTTTAAGGTGGATGATGATGCAATTCTTTTTTCTAGAAACAAACTGTTGTTGTATTATTTTCATGTTATCACTGTGAAGCTGCTTTGATACAATCTGTATTGTAAAAAGCGCTACATAAATAAAGGTGACTTGACTTGACTTGACCAGAGAATTCATACTGGAGAGAAACCTAATGCTGCGTTCACCCCAAAACACGAATAGAGCGTCAAATTCGAGTCAATCGCGTCTAGTTTGACGCTTGAACATTTTGAATGTCCGAGGCGCAATCCGCTTCTTGTGGGAGGGGCAAGTGCTAGGCGGTGTCTGTTTGCAAGAAAGGCCGCGAAATTTGCGGTTTAATCATAGCCAGCTTAAAACTTTTTGGTACGTATTCTAATGACAAAGATGTATTAATGATATTAAGAAGAGGATATATGACCTCTGGAAGCATCTCTTTCAGCAGCTTAGTCGGTATCGGGTCTAACATGCATGTTGTCGATTTAGATGATTTAACGAGTTTAGAAAATTCTGCTTCTCCTATAGTAATGAATTAATAAAAATTTTCCTTAGGGAGACTACAATGCTCTCCCTGATGCGATACTGTAGTAGACGGTTGCATAGTTATAATTTTCTCTCTGATATTATCAATCTTATGAGTGAAGAAGTTCATAAAGTCATTACTGCTGTGCTCCTTGAAAACTTCTGGGCTAGAAGCTTTATTTTTCATTAGTTTAGCCACTGTTTCAAATAAATACCTTGGGTTTTGTTTATTTTCTTCTAATAGGGTTGAAAAATAAACAGATCTGGCATCTTTTACGGCCTCTATATGCAATCGTGCTCTCTTTCCATGATATGCGAAATACCTCTAGTTTTGTTTTCTTGCAGTTGCGCTCCATTTTTCTGGCTGTTCTCTTAAGGGCCTGAGTGTGCTCGTTGTACCACGGCGTTGGACTATTTCCTTTAATCTAAAAATAAAAGTTTGTTTATTATGCGTGCAGGGCAACCACCCAGTAGAGCATTACAACAATCTAGCCTTGAAGTCATGAACGCATGAACTAACTGTTGTACATTTTTCATTGAAATAAGTCGTAATTTAGATATATATTTTTAGATGGAAGAATGCGGTTTTACAGATGCTAGAAACTTGGCTTTCAAATGAAAGATTGGTATCAAATCTTTGATTGGCAGTCCCTACCAGCCGTTTGATGTAGTTCTTAAAAAGCAATTTCTGTAAAAGAAAATATCTCCCTTTGCTTTGAACAGGTATCAGGTATAATATTCTGGGAACAATTAACCTAACATCGTATCATTATTTCAAACATGCTTTTTTAAAGTTTAGTTAATATTGCTGCATTAAACTTTGTATTAAACTTTAGACTACAGTAGCCTTTGTTATATATTATAAACTATGTGCAAACTAGTTTCAATGAATTGTCAAGATTGATGTTCTATTGAAATACAATATTAATCACAATCTATTCTATTTTCTGTTCTAACTTATTTCTGTCATTGGTTTGCATTATATGCTTGTGGACCTAATGCAAATATAGGCCTATGTTATTATTAGTTTTTTAATAGCATTTTATTTATTTATTTTATTTCCTTGTTTACAATTCCCCCAGAACCCCCATGATCCTGAAGGTCAACTGCACCTCTTGTGGTGTGGAGTGTAATTGCCGATAACTATAAAATAAATATCAGGATACCACATGTATCTAATACATTTATTTTTCATTTAAACTTAATACATGATTTTTTTGTTGAAGTTTTGTCATGAAGTTTGTTGTTTCATATATTGTGTCCTGATGTCTAAAAGACTATTTGAGCAAAACATTTGCACCTGGATAATCTAGAGTGATTGTAAGTGTGATGATCATCTGCTAAATGAGCAACAACGACCACAATTCACTCCTTCAGTCAGTGAAGCTCCCACAGCCGTTCATGAGAGTTTAAATGCTGGGAATATTCCCATCTTCCCACAGGAGAAGACGAAGCAAGCAGGAGGAATTACTCCAGGAGAAACTACGGACATACTATTGTAAAGATGGAGATTAAGGAAGAACCCTGCAGAATAAAAGATGAAGATACAGAGGAACAAATAGGTTGGTGTTTTCCTTCATTCTCTTTAATGACTGATGAGGAACATTTAGATGAAAACTGACATATAATTTAACATCTAAAACTAGATACTAGTAGACTCAGAAGTAAACTAGATTTGTTCTAAATTAAGAATGAACTTTATTTCTCATTTGTCCTTTTTTAAATTGAACTGAATATGTTGATTTTAGACCTGATGGAAGTGAATGAAGGCAAACACCATTATTTCACAAATGAAGATGAAAAACTGACATATAAAAATGAAGACAAACCTCTGTTTCCAAAACCTCATCATTTCAAAAATGAAGATGGAAATGCAGTCGTTTCAAAGACTGAAGAGAATTTCACACAGAAACAAGCTGGAAAATCTGGAGTCAAAGGATCTTTCACCTGCTCTGAGTGTGGAAAGAGTTTTTCACTACTGAAACATTTAAAAGTGCATGAGCGTATCCATACTGGTGTGAGACCTTATGTGTGCTCTGACTGTGGGAAGACCTTCATTACATCCAGCTGCTTAAAATCACACCAGAGAGTTCACACTGGAAAGAAACCGTACAAGTGTTCACACTGTGGGAAGGGATACGCTCATTTAGGAAGCCTGAAAGATCATGAGAGAATTCACACTGGAGAGAAACCGTACAAGTGCTCATACTGTGGAAAGAGTTTCACTCGATTACAAACCTTAAAAAGACACCATGTTCGGATCCAATGTTCTGATCCAATCTGACTTGTAATGTTGCTTGAATCATAATCATACACTGTTCGCTAGTTGGCCAGAGGAGAACTGAGCGACTGAGTCTGGTTTCTCCCAAGGTTTTTTCTCCATTCTGTCACCAGATTGAGTTTTGGTTCCTTGCCACTGTTTGCCTTGGATTTTGGCTTGCTTAGTTTTAACAACATTATTGATCTGCCTTACTTAAAGCTGCAGTCCGGCACTTTTTTGTGTTTAAAAATATCAAAAAAGACATTTTTGAAAAAAAACGTAACCAGCCAGTGTTCAAAACGATCTGCTTGCCTTACCTCGATTCAAAACGGTAAGCTTGTAATAATGATTTTAATTCCAGTGGTACTGGTGGATTTCCGCGGGAATTTCGAGCATGTCTTTGCGTCATTACGTCACTTCTGTACACATAGAGAAGGAGTCCCCGGCTAGCGTGTGTGGATGATCAATGTGTGTCGACAATCACCAGTGACAACTGGAGATTCACCAGTTGTAAAACACAAAGACTTCGGACTTCAGATTGGCTACAGAAAAAATATATTTTTCACGTTTTGACGTGATATAAGCAATCGTTAGATTTAATCAGCATGATATAGCTCCTGCAATGCTTCCCCCCACCCCCCGAATTTGGTCAGAACAAAAGTGAATGTTACTTACTTGTTCAGATGACATTTTCCGATGAAAATTCTAATGTTGACACTTTCAAAAAGTATACTCTGAGATTGCTGATGACAGTACAGTATCCACAGCGACGCAGCAGCGACAGGTTCTCCTCAATACATTGTGTTCATCCGCGCTGTTTCATGCCGATTTACTACCCACGCACAGTTAATAATTCCGCGAATAACTGCAATTGCAGATTTCGAACAGAGATGGCGACAAAGAGGAAAAACGACGGACTGCAGCTTTAAGGTGGATGATTATGATGATGATGCAATTTTTTTCTAGAAATAAACAGTTGTTCTCTTTGATACAATCTGTATTGTAAAAAGCATTATATAAATAAAGGTGACTTGACTTGACGTGAATACTTTTTACAGTAAATGTACTGTACTTCCATTTACAGTATTTTGTGTATTCACTGTAAAATAAAATAAAAAATTAGACACTGTGATTTTAGTTGCATTTACAGTATTGATTGTTTTACTGTGGAAGAAAAAAATGATGAAATACTGTGATTTCAATTGCATTTACAGTGCTGTTTATTTACTGTACAAAAAAACAGTTAAGCACTGTTTTTTATGTATTGTATGCAATACGGTACTATTAAAACTAGGTAACAGTTATTCACGGTATAATTTAAATACTGTATCACTGTGATTTAATATTAGCCATCATTAAAAGAATCACCCATATTCTAAAATATTGCAATCAACTGCAGACAATAAGAAAATTGTTAAAAGTTATTTATTTAAAACATTTGGTGAACGACAAAACAGGTACAACATAAGGGATAATGGACATTGGACAACACGCCATTAGACTATCCAAAGTTAACGCACGTTCTAGGTTGTAATGTGGCCACGGCGCGCAGCGGAGTGTGTTAACTTTGGATAGTCTAATGGCGTGAAGTTAATTTTCCCGCTTATTCTACTGTTGCTACATTTTTTTATTTACGACTGAAGCAAATTTTACAAAACGAGGCTAATTCATTACAAGTTTTGTAAAGTTACAGAGCAAACTGTTACTAGTTGATTCACTAGTTCCGCACGACTGGTTTCTATGATGGAACAATAATGCAAATTGACACAATACGGTAAAAAAATGGAACGACTTTGCAAAGCCATGCAAATAACTGTTAATTATTACCACGCTCTAAAGAGCAATAAAAAAACACTATGGCAATATTGAAATTAAATAAAACATTGAACAATAAAAAATGAAATATTAAACATTTGCATGAACATTTCAAACAGAAATGAAAAGAAACTTCGTAGAAATGTAATTCCCCTGCCACTTGACAAAGGTCTATGACCTCTTGCATGCCATGACCTTGGAGACCTAGAATCCCAGTTGGAGCCCTGAAATTAAAGAAGAAAACACATTAACAATTACATTGATTACAATTACTTTGTATTGCATCACATGATGAGGGTCTAAGATGATGATGTTGGAGTTGTGTCAAGGTACTTGACATGGGCTGGAGAGAAACTGCACAGACGGACTTATTTTCTTCAATGGCACCATTTACTTTCAGTGTTTCCATCAGATTAGAAAGCAATTTGTGGTGGGGGGCCTGTAATCATTCAAAATAATTACTTCGTTAATATTTCGTTACACAGAACATTATTATATTAAATATGAGCCAATAATTATTTATACCTTCACAAAATGCAAATATTTAGTAGACGAGAATAAAAAATGACACATGTGTAACGTGCTTCTGTAACGGATTTCGGCTTAGCCAACCTCAACACATTGGACACTTTTGGGTTAGTTCACACAAAAATGAAAATTATTTTGTTAATTACTCACCCTCATGTCATTTCACACCTATAAGACCATCGTTCATCTTCGGAACACAAATTAAGATATTTTTTATTAAATTCTGAGAGCTTTCTGACCTTCCATTGGGAGCATTGCAACTAACACATTCAAGGCCCAGAACGATAGGAAAGACATCATTGGAGTAATCCATGTGACTCCTATGGAAGTAAAATAATGCCAAATGTTTTTTAAATAAAAAAAGCCTGTTGAATTGCATTAACCATGCTTGCATTTTAATGCATTGTATTTTTAGGGCTTGCATTTTTATGGGCTGAAATTCCAACACATTTCAATTCCAAACATTTCAAACACATTTTCATTAATACAAATTCAATAATCCATATTCACCTTTCATTTCCAAAATATTCAAACTGGTTAAAAATACAACCTATAATATTCAACAGGCAATTTTCGGTCCACTTTATTTCGCTTAACAAATTCGCTTCCACAAATTCAGTGGTTCAAATTCGACAGTAAATTCAACATTGACATCCAGGAACTGCAGGAAAAGCAGTAGATTACCGAGCATAATCTCCATCTGCTGTTAATCGATCTCACCAGCAGGGAGTGCAAGCGCGTGTTGTTGACGAAGACCAGAGCAACAGTTACAGCAAGCCATTTATTCATAAAAACTGATTTATAGAAATGTAAGTGTATTTGTGATTATTATGAAGGCTGTTTTATGTTTAATTCAGTGTCTTCACAGTCCCTGTGTAGCCTACATGCATCTTTCTCTACCGTGAACGAGATTATAATGTTATTCCCCTGATGCTGATGTAAAGAACAAATGTTACATTTGAGGTAGACATATAGAATCGTCCAATCGAAGGCGGTTAGATTAGTTTCCGGGGAAGAAATCCGGTGTAAACAGATCACTTGGACGTCGTTGTGGAAAAGAGATAAAAACAATATAAATACTGTACGTTTTATCACACAAACTGCTTGTTTCGTGTCTTAGGCCATCAATGTGCTCTTACGATGGGGAATGTTTAATTTGGACTTTTCTCTGCATGCTTTTGGATACAGTGCCTATATACCTGCATTATATGACTTACAGACAAGAACGGTTTGACCTAAAAATATCAAAATTGAAACTACTGCGGAGACAAAGACACCTACATCTTGGATGCACTTCAGGTAAGCTAAAACATACCAAAATTTAATTTCAAAGTGAACTATCCCTTTAAGTAAAATTAGGTACTGCTCCTTTAAGGCGGAACGCACTCTCTCACTCTCTCACTCATGAGTGGCCAGTCGGTATGAGGAGCGCGAGCTGTGATCATCGCATGTATGTGTGTAAAGCCTGTTTTATATTTCTGTCGCTTTTCCCCGGTTTTATTTCTATTCAGTAACGCAGTTGATACTGGAGTGTTTTGCAAACTGTCCCGTGTGTGTGTGTGGGATCGTCGACGCTGATAAGTAACCACTGTGGAATATCAGATACGTGAGTGTTTGTTTACACTTGGCTACAACCATTTAGGCAAGCCCTCTGTGTAAAGCGTTACAACATCTCTACATGATATGAGACTCAATCTTATTCTCACTGTAAATAAAATAAGCAGCTTTGCAGCGTCTCGGACATGAAGTTTAATTCGCTTTCTAAAACTGCGGCGCCAAACTTAAAATAGTCTGTTCAACTTAAAAACAACAACATGTCTCTGGACCTTGCGGTTTTTCCTCTTCACTGACCGCGTCTCGATTTTAACATGTGAATGTCTCTTAACTGATTGAAAGATAAACAGCGCATTCTTATATCAGTGTTGTTATTGTGTAAGCAGACAGATTCCTCAAACATTACGTTTAACAACATTAATAGTGAGCCAAAGATAGCAAGGTTTCAACTGAACTATCCATAGGTTCAAAAACAGATTATAGACTATTATGTGAGCCAAAATTAAACTTTACAACATTTTCTAAATGTTCTGCTGTAATTTATGCAACAGTTTTAGTGGCAGAAATGACTATAGTGCATCTCATCTGAATGACAATTACAAACTATTCTTTTGTCTCTATTTTGCACACATTCCCACATCAACCTTTAATTCACTTAAACTGTGGATAATCTAGAGTGATTGTAAGTGTGATGATCATCTGCTAAATGAGCAACAACGACCACAATTCACTCCTTCAGTCAGTGAAGCTCCCACAGCCGTTCATGAGAGTTTAAATGCTGGGAATATTCCCATCTTCCCACAGGAGAAGAAGCAAGCAGGAGGAATTACTCCAGGAGAAACTACGGACATACTATTGTAAAGATGGAGATTAAGGAAGAACCCTGCAGAATAAAAGATGAAGATACAGAGGAACTAATTGGTTGGTGTTTTCCTTCATTCTCTTTAATGACTGATGAGGAACATTAAGATGAAAACTGAAAAAATGACTTAGTTTGACTTAGAAAATGTTTTGCTTAATTGTGACTCGCCTAGAATACTTTACTTGAAGTTTTAAAATTTGATATGTTGATTTTAGACCCGATGGAAGTGAATGAAGACAAACAGCATCAGTTTCAAAATCCTCAGTATTTCAAAAATGAAGATGGAAACACAGTAATTTCAGAGACTCATTTCACACAAAAACTAGCTCGAAAATCTGGAGTCAAAGGATCTTTCACCTGCTCTGAGTGTGGAAAGAGTCACATCCAGAAAGGTAGCCTTAATCTGCATATGAGGATTCACACTGGAGAAAAACCGTTCACATGCTCTCAGTGTGGAAAGAGTTTCAGTTGTAAAAGTAAACTCAAAGATCATCTGCGCTGTCACTCTGTAGTGAGATCATTCAGCTGTGATCAGTGTGAGAAAACATTTGTTGTGAAATCATACTTAAGACAACACCTTAACGTCCATACTGGTGTGAAGCCTCACTTTTGTTCTTTTTGTGGAAAGAGTTTTTCACGACTGCAAACTTTAAAAGAGCATGAGAGTATTCATACTGGTGTGAAACCTCATGTGTGCTCTGACTGTGGGAAGACCTATACTACATCCAGCCACTTAAAATCACACCAGAGAGTTCATAGTGGAGAGAAACTGTACAAGTGTTCATACTGCGAAAAGAGATGTACTCATTTAAGAAACCTGAAAGATCATGAGAGAGTTCACACTGGAGAGAAGCCGTACACGTGCTCTTCATGTGGGAAGAGATTCACCCAATCATCTCATCAACGGTATCATGAGAAAAATCATTGCCCGAAGTCGTCTAAATGAGCGAAGTTCACATTCATGTCCATGATTTACAAATAATTTGACATTCAGATTGTTATAATAGGGGAGCGTGGGGCACAACCTAACGCGGGGTTAAATGTAACACGCACCTTTTACACAGTTAGTCAGGCTCAAGCAGGTTGTGTTTCCGCTCATTTTCTCTCGCTGCCAGAAGACGGTCTCCCGCAGATTTGTGGAAAGTTTTGATAAGATTTCGTGAAGATACTGGACAAAGAGTGTTTTGACACCATACAAGTACCGTATTTTCCGGACTATAAGTCGCACTTTTTTTTCATAGTTTGGCTGGTCCTGCGACTTATAGTCAGGTGCGACTTATATATCAAAATTAATTCATACTGACTGAGATGAACCGAGAGAAAACATTACCGTCTACAGCCGCGAGAGGGCGCTCTAGTTGGCGAAGTTGTTCAGAAGCGACACCGAGGAAGAACTCAATGGATTCAGTGTTGAGGAATGAGATTGGAAGCTTGGAGAACTTGCTTACCGGTAACTTGTCGGACTCGCTGGCTAATGTTAGTTTAGCCTATTCAGCCCCAGGTATATGTTCTTTATGCTATTGTGTTAGGGGTTCCCGCAGAAAATGTGTTAGTTAAGGTGTAACGTAACGTAACTTAACTTAACTTTGTGTTAGCCTACGTGTCGTCACCATACACATCAGCATAAATGCTCCTGATAAATTATGTTATTAAAGCATTAATTTTCACAATCCACTGTTAATTTAACATAAAAGCAAGCAGGCTGCGTGCATGGTTTGCCATGACTGAATGCGCGCTCCCTTAATAATTCCTAAAAGCTGACATATACATCCTCTACGTCGTCCATCAGGCTACCGGAAACTAGACACCCCCTATCGGTTTCGCAGCCGGAAGTAGCATATGCTAACGTGCACATAGTCTATTCACTCCTTCAGTCAGTGAAGCTCCCACAGCCGTTCATGAGAGTTTAAATGCTGGGAATATTTCCATCTTCCCACAGGAGAAGAAGCAAGCAGGAGGAATTACTCCAGGAGAAACTACGGACATACTATTGTAAAGATGGAGATTAAGGAAGAACCCTGCAGAATAAAAGATGAAGATACAGAGGAACAAATAGGTTGGTGTTTTCCTTCATTCTCTTTAATGACTGATGAGGAACATTAAGATGAAAACCGACATATAATTTAATTTTTTAATTTTAATGGATTTGTGCAAAATTGAGATTTTGAACAATATTTATTTTTGTTTCTCAATTATACTTTTATTGAATTATGTGAATTTTATTTGTTTATTTTAATTGTTTATTTCAGACGAACAGCATCAGTTTCAAAAACCTCATTATTTCACAAATGAAGATGGAAATGCAGTCGTTTCAAAGACTGAAGAGAAGTTCACACAGAAACAAGCTGGAAAATCTGGAGTTGAAGGATCTTTCACCTGCTCTGAGTGTGGAAAGAGTTTCGCATGTAAATCATATCTGAACCAACACATGATATCTCACACTGGAGAAAGGCCTTATTCATGCACTCAGTGTGGAAAGAGTTTCATTCGCAAAGGAAACCTAAATGTGCACATGAGGATTCACAATGGAGAAAAACCGTTCACTTGCTCTCAGTGTGGAAAGAGTTTCACTCACAAAAGATCTCTCAAATATCATCTGCTTAACCACTCTGGAGTGAGATCGTTCAGCTGTGATCAGTGTGAGAAAACATTTGTTTTTGAATCAGACTTAATAACACACATTCAAACTCATACTGGTCTGAAGCCTCACTTTTGTTCTGTATGTGGAAAGAGTTTTTCACGACTGCAACATTTAAAAGTGCATGAGAGTATTCATACTGGTGTGAGACCTCATGTGTGCTCTGACTGTGGGAAGACCTTCACTAGATCCAGCAGCTTAAAATCACACCAGAGAGTTCATAGTGGAGAGAAACCGTTCAAGTGTTCACTCTGTGGAAAGAGTTTCTCTCGGTCAGGAAACCTGAAATATCATGAGAGAGTTCACACTGGAGAGAAACGATACAAGTGTTCACACTGTGGAAAGGGATACGATCATTTAGGAAGCCTGAAAGAGCATGAGAGGGTTCATACTGGAGAGAAACCGTACAAGTGCTCACACTGTGGAAAGAGTTTCAATCGATTACAAAACTTAAAAAGACACCATGTTCTGATCCAATGTTCAGTTCAATCTGACTTGTGATCAGTGGTGTAGTCTACATGATACGCAGGTATACGCCGTATACCCACTAGGAAATGGCAAGTATTTCCACTTAAAAAAGCGTGAGGATACGCAACAGCTTCGTTTTGTTTCAGAACTTTCACACTTTCATTCATAAATTCACCACGTCTGTGTTTGCGAAGCGACACGGATCGAATCGCGTAATCCACTCACATATGGAACTTACTGTATAAAGAAGAACGTCACGAAATTTGGTCATTTTTGAATGAATTAATCAAATCTCGATATGGACTAGTGTCTGTGAATATTAAAGCTCAAAGAGGCTCAATGTACACACACACTGAAGCGCGCGTGAAGCTCGTGGTGTTTTCAGCGTTTCACTGTAGCTATGAGGACATGATGTAGGCTACACATGTGCACTTCATCACAGAGCTGCTATGAGAGTCACTTCACGAGAATTTCACCATTTAATTTGATAAAACTATCGTCATTCATTCGTAACATATACACACAGAAACTGTAATGTCTTTACAACCTGTCAAAATAAATGTTCGGCATAACTTGAAGAAATTATAACAGAAATATTTTACTATTGCACAGTAGAGTATACTTCAAGTAGGCCTAATAATAATAATAGTTTATTAAAACACACTGAAACTCAAATGTTTACAAATGTTCTAACTCAAAGAAATTCTGAAAGAATAAAATAGCTACTTTAAAATAACAATAATAATGAAATCTAAAATTTTATTTTAAAAAGGAATATCAAACAAGTTTTCATACTTGTTTTAATTTAAACAGTAAACTTGCCAAAACAAAAACACCATTTCTAAAAGTAAATATGTATTTTTGCTTATAATGGTTTAATTAATAGGCTTTTTTTTTCTCTTTTTTTTTTTGTCAGCTGATAAAACCTGTGCTCAGGGACCGTATTCATATAGCATCTAAGGCTAAATTTAGCTCTTAATTGGCTGAGTTAGATGGTGATTAACACTCAGTCCAGTCTGTAAATGTCATTGGCTGTTAAAGTCTTGTGTTGCTTATAATAAATTGACACGTTGATAATAACACTTAGTCTCATAATGCTCTCAATTACATGTCGTTGCATACTGTGTGCATTAGTGAGTGTGGTGGTGCTTATGGGGTGATGCATGGGACGGGTTAGTATGAGGCGCTGGGGGGTGTGGGGGTGTACAGTATATGTAATCACAGTATACTCACTACAAAAAACTAGACTACACCACTGCTTGTAATGCTGCTTGAATCATAATCATACACTGTTCGCTAGTTGGCCAGAGGAGAACTGAGCGACTGAGTCTGGTTTCTCCCAAGGTTTTTTCCTCCATTCTGTCACCAGATTGAGTTTTGGTTCCTTGCCACTGTTTGCCTTGGATTTTGGCTTGCTTAGTCGGGGACATTTATTATTCAACAATATTATTGATCTGCCTTATTTAAAGGTGCTATGTGTAGTTTTTATACTAAAATGAATCCATTTTTAATTGCCTGTGTGTGAAGGGGTTGTAATCTCACAATAAAATGATCCACTTGGCGGGTTTTGCTATTACCTCTGAAAGCAAGTATTCCCATTTCTATGTGATGCTCCGGGTCGGATTTGCCGCAAAATCCAGTGACCTGACTGAGACCTGCATGCGCTCCCGAGCGTCTCGCCTCTCGCCTCGTCTACTGACTTTGCACTCAACAGCGACAACACTGCAACTTTATGACATGGAGTCTGCTAATACTAGGAAACGACCAGCACAACACAAACTCCACATAATAATAAAAAACAAAAAAGCACGAGCACTCGCTTGTAAACATATTGGTTGCAATCTGAAGCATCACCGCTAGATGCCGCTAAAAACTCCACATTGGCCCTTTAAGGTGGATGATGATGCAATTCTTTTTTCTAGAAACAAACTGTTGTTGTATTATTTTCATGTTATCACTGTGAAGCTGCTTTGATACAATCTGTATTGTAAAAAGCGCTACATAAATAAAGGTGACTTGACTTGACTTGACCAGAGAATTCATACTGGAGAGAAACCTAATGCTGCGTTCACCCCAAACACGAATAGAGCGTCAAATTCGAGTCAATCGCGTCTAGTTTGACGCTTGAACATTTTGAATGTCCGAGGCACAATCCGCTTCTTGTGGGAGGGGCCAGTGCTAGGCGGTGGTCTGTTTGCAAGAAAGGCCGCGAAATTTAAAAATACAACTGTTATTGTGTCACGAAATGTAGTTTTAAGAGTTGTTCAGTCGAGAATGTAGTTGTTTAAAGCTCAAATCTGTGGTTTATTTATAAAGATAGCGCCTATTTAAAAAATATCTGACGTTTTCGGAGTTGTGAGATCCAGGCGATCACCGTAACCCGCCTGGAGCAGCCTTACCTCGGCTAGTCCTCCTGACGTTTGCCGCTGGTAAACGAGAACTGTTATCACAATCTATAGCTTCGGTTCTATTATATGAAACATACGTTAAAATACAATAATGACTCGTTATAACGTAGGTCAAACGACTTCTTTAATTATGTGAGTTTTTCTTCATCTCATTCAGAAATGTATGATTCCAAGTGTTCAGGGTCACATTCATAGTTAACATATAGCTGACCAATGTCATTCCTTCTTTCACGCAGGCATTTAGTCATATTACAAAATAATTTATTGAGGCCAAACATTTAAAATGACATTATAAACTGAAAAGCGGGCCTGCCCCCGTTTATCACGTCACTTCACTTCATGACAGCAGCAAGCAGGCTCCTAATTGGTTAATGCGGCGTGAATTGATGCCAAAGTAAAACAATTTAAACTCTGGCGTCAGACGCGAATTCACGTCAAACGCATGAATGCACAAAGCACTACTCGCGCGTATCGCGTCAGATGCTCAATTCGTGCGTCAATTCACGTTATTGACTGTTGTATGGTGAACTGGACGCGCGAATGAGGCGAAATCGCGTCTACCGCGCTAAACGCCTCATTCGCGCCGCAGGACCTCCAGACGCGCGCAGCATTACAAGTGCTCTTCGCGTGGAAAAAGTTTCACTCAGTCATCTAGTCTACAATCTCATGGGGGAAAAAAGCATTGCCAGAAGTTTTGTAAGTGAGCAAAATTCACTTTCACAGTCATTATTTACAAATATTATACTTACTAATAATTTGACATTCAAATAGTTTCAATAAAGTGATCTAGGGCTTCCCTCGTTTTAAGATTTTTCGACTATTTGTCGTTCATTTCGGCGATTATTAGACTAATCGCATGTGTATATTAATAAGCCAAATCATAATAATGAGCCTTGTAATTGCCTATACATAGCCTAATCAAAAGTAATGAATATGAATGTTGTGAAAAAACAGCAAGGAGACTGTCTGAGCATTTTAATAATTTATTGATAATTGATTATTGACGATGCTGATTCGTCATCTCAGCAGAATAGTGCATACACCTATATGTATGTTTCCTTACATAATTTTAGAATATTTGTATATATATATATTTTTTTTTTTACTCGATCTTAGTGCTGCGTTTGACACTATAGATCATAAAATACTCTTAGATCGACTTCAAAATTACACTGGTGTTCAGGGACAGGCATTAAGCTGGTTTAGATCGTACCTATCAGACCGTTACCATTTTGTCCATTTAAATGGGGAAAAATCAAAGATAACGTCAGTAAATTATGGAGTGCCGCAGGGATCTGTATTAGGCCCCCTGCTATTCTCAATTTATATGCTGCCACTTGGTAATATTATAAGAAAACATGGAATAAGTTTCCACTGTTATGCTGATGACACTCAATTATATATTTCATCAAGACCAGATGATAACACTAAATTATCTAAAATGACAGAGTGTGTTAAAGATATAAAATATTGGATGACGTGTAATTTTCTTCTATTAAACTCAGATAAAACGGAGGTATTACTGATTGGTCCAAAAAACTGCCCACAAAACCTCTTACAATACAACCTTAATCTAGAAGGACGTCCTGTTACTTTATCCTCTACAGTAAAAGACCTGGGTGTTATACTAGACCGCAACTTGTCTTTTGAAAATCATATTTCAAATGTCACAAGAACAGCCTTTTTCCACCTTAGAAACATTGCTAAGCTACGTAACATGCTATCAGTTTCTGATGCAGAAAAGTTAGTTCATGCATTCATGACCTCGAGACTAGATTACTGTAATGCTTTATTAGCTGGTTGTCCTGCATCCTCAGTAAACAAGCTACAGTTAGTCCAAAATGCAGCCGCTAGAGTTCTTACTAGGTCAAGAAAATATGATCGTATAACACAGATCTTATCATCTCTACACTGGTTACCTATTAAGTTCCGTATCAATTACAAAGTATTGCTACCTTTGTAAAGCTGCTTTGAAACAACATGTATTGTGAAAAGCGCTATACAAATAAACTTGAATTGAATTGAATTGAACTGTTGAAATATTGGGTCATCCCTTCCTGACTTAAATTCCTCATCATGAGTAATCCACCTAAGTATTCCAATATCTTTCTCAGTTGTGTTTTTTTCATAGCCGGTTTAATTGCGGTTTAATCATAGCCAGCTTAAAACTTTTTGGTACGTATTCTAATGACAAAGATGAATTAATGATATTAAGAAGAGGATATATGACCTCTGGAAGCATCTCTTTCAGCAGCTTAGTCGGTATCGGGTCTAACATGCATGTTGTTGATTTAGATGATTTAACGAGTTTAGAAAATTCTGCTTCTCCTATAGTAATGAATTAATCAACATTTTCCTTAGGGAGACTACAATGCTCTCCCTGATGCGATACTGTAGTAGATGGTTGCATAGTTATAATTTTCTTTTTGATATTATCAATCTTATGAGTGAAGAAGTTCATAAAGTCATTACTGCTGAGTTGCTTGAAAACTTCTGGGCTAGAAGCTTTATTTTTCGTTACTTTAGCCACTGTTTCAAATAAATACCTTGGGTTTTGTTTATTTTCTTCTAATAGGGTTGAAAAATAAACAGATCTGGCATCTTTTACGGCCTCTATATGCAATCGTGCTCTCTTTCCATGATATGCGAAATACCTCTAGTTTTGTTTTCTTGCAGTTGCGCTCCATTTTTCTGGCTGTTCTCTTAAGGGCCTGAGTGTGCTCGTTGTACCACGGCGTTGGACTATTTCCTTTAATCTAAAAATAAAAGTTTGTTTATTATGCGTGCAGGGCAACCACCCAGTAGAGCATTACAACAATCTAGCCTTGAAGTCATGAACGCATTAACTAACTGTTGTGCATTTTTCATTGAAATAAGTCGTAATTTAGATATATATTTTTAGATGGAAGAATGCGGTTTTACAGATGCTAGAAACTTGGCTTTCAAATGAAAGATTGGTATCAAATCTTTGATTGGCAGTCCCTACCAGCCGTTTGATGTAGTTCTTAAAAAGCAATGTCTGTAAAAGAAAATATCTCCCTTTGCTTTGAACAGGTATCAGGTATAATATTCTGGGAACAATTAACCTAACATCGTATCATTATTTCAAACATGCTTTTTTAAAGTTTAGTTAATATTGCTGCATTAAACTTTGTATTAAACTTTAGACTACAGTAGCCTTTGTTATATATTATAAACTATGTGCAAACTAGTTTCAATTAATTGTCAAGATTGATGTTCTATTGAAATACAATATTAGTCACAATCTATTCTATTTTCTGTTCTAACTTATTTCTGTCATTGGTTTGCATTATATGCTTGTGGACTTAATGCATATATAGGCTTATGCTATTATTAGTTTTTTAATAGCATTTTATTTATTTATTTTATTTCCTTGTTTACAATTCCCCCAGAACCCCCATGATCCTGAAGGTCAACTGCACCTCTTGTGGTGTGGAGTGTAATTGCCGGTAACTATAAAATAAATATCAGGATACCACATGTATCTAATACATTTATTTTTCATTTAAACTTAATACATGATTTTTTTGTTGAAGTTTTGTCATGAAGTTTGTTGTTTCATATATTGTGTCCTGATGTCTAAAAAAAAAAAAAGGAATTGTTTCTAAACGACTATTTGAGCAAAACATTTGCACCTGAATAATCTAGAGTGATTGTAAGTGTGATGATCATCTGCTAAATGAGCAACAACGACCACAATTCACTCCTTCAGTCAGTGAAGCTCCCACAGCCGTTCATGAGAGTTTAAATGCTGGGAATATTCCCATCTTCCCACAGGAGAAGAAGAAGCAAGCAGGAGGAATTACTCCAGGAGAAACTACGGACATACTATTGTAAAGATGGAGATTAAGGAAGAACCCTGCAGAATAAAAGATGAAGATACAGAGGAAAAAAATAGGTTGGTGTTTTCCTTCATTCTCTCCAATGACTCGGTAGTAAACTAGATTTTTGCTAAATTAAGAATGACCTTTATTTCTTTGTTTCTCATTTGTCCTTTTTTAAATTGAACTGAATATGTTGATTTCAGACCTGATGGAAGTGAATGAAGGCAAACACCATTATTTCACAAATGAAGATGAAAAACTGACATATAAAAATGAAGACAAACCTCTGTTTCCAAAACCTCATAATTTCAAAAATGAAGATGGAAATGCAGTCGTTTCAAAGACTGAAGAGAATTTCACACAAAAACAAGCTGGAAAATCTGGAGTCAAAGGATCTTTCACCTGCTCTGAGTGTGGAAAGAGTTTCATATATAAATCATATCTGAACAGACACATGAGGATTCACACTGGAGAAAAAACGTTCACATGCACTCAGTGTGGAAAGAGTTTCGCTCAGAAAAGCTCTCTCAATGATCATCTGCGCAGTCACTCTGGAGTGAGATCGTTCAGCTGTGATCAGTGTGAGAAAACATTTGTTGTGGAATCAAACTTAAGACAACACCTTAAAGTTCATACTGCTGTGAAATCTCACTTTTGTTCTTTTTGTGGAAACAGTTTTTCACTACTGAAACATTTAAAAGTGCATGAGCGTATCCATACTGGTGTGAGACCTTATGTGTGCTCTGACTGTGGGAAGACCTTCATTACATCCAGCTGCTTAAAATCACACCAGAGAGTTCACACTGGAGAGAAACCGTACAAGTGTTCACACTGTGGAAAGAGTTTCACTCGATTACAAACCTTAAAAAGACACCATGTTCGGATCCAATGTTCAGTTCCAATCTGACTTGTAATGTTGCTTGAATCCTAATCATACACTGTTCGCTCGTTGGCCAGAGGAGAACTGAGCGACTGAGTCTGGTTTCTCCCAAGGTTTTTTTCTCCATTCTGTCACCAGATTGAGTTTTGGTTCCTTGCCACTGTTTGCCTTGGATTTTGGCTTGCTTAGTTTTAACAACATTATTGATCTGCCTTACTTAAGGTGGATGATTATGATGATGATGCAATTTTTTTCTAGAAACAAACAGTTGTTCTCTTTGATACAATCTGTATTGTGAAAAGCATTATATAAATAAAGGTGACTTGACGTGAATACTTTTTACAGTAAATGTACTGTACTTCCATTTACAGTATTTTGTGTATTCACTGTAAAATAAAAAAACAGTTAGACACTGTGATTTTAGTTGCATTTACAGTATTGATTGTTTTACTGTGGAAGAAAAAAAGGATGAAATACTGTGATTTCAATTGCATTTACAGTGCTGTTTATTTACTGTACAAAAAGCACTGTTTTTTATGTATTGTATGCAATACGGTACTATTAAAACTAGGTAACAGTTATTCACGGTATAATTTAAATACTGTATCACTGTGATTTAATATTAGCCATCATTAAAAGAATCACCCATATTCTAAAATATTGCAATCAACTGCAGACAATAAGAAAATTGTTAAAAGTTATTTATTTAAAACATTTGGTGAACAGGAATGACAAAACAGGTACAACATAAGGGATAATGGACATTGGACAACACGCCATTAGACTATCCAAAGTTAACGCACGTTCTAGGTTGTAATGTGGCCACGGCGCGCAGCGGAGTGTGTTAACTTTGGATAGTCTAATGGCGTGAAGTTAATTTTCCCGCTTATTCTACTGTTGCTACATTTTTTCTTATTTACGACTGAAGCAAATTTTACAAAACGAGGCTAATTCATTACAAGTTTTGTAAAGTTACAGAGCAAACTGTTACTAGTTGATTCACTAGAATTCAAACACATTTTCATTAATAAAAATTCAATAATCCATATTCACCTTTCATTTACAAAATATTCAAACTGTTTAAAAATACAACCTATAATATTCAATAGGCAATTTTCGGTCCACTTTATTTCGCTTAACAAATTCGCTTCCACAAATTCAGTGGTTCAAATTCGACAGTAAATTCAACATTGACATCCAGGAACTGATGGAAAAGCAGTAGATAACCGAGCATAATCTCCATCTACTGTTAATCAACCTCACCAGCAGGGAGTGCAAGCGGGCTGTTTTATGTTTAATTCAGTGTCTTCACAGTCCCTGTGTAGCCTACATGCATCTTTCTCTACCGTGAACGAGATTATAATGTTATTCCCCTGATGCTGATGTAAAGTACAAATGTTACATTTGAGGTAGACATATACAAAACGCGTGTGATTGGCTTTACGGCTCAACGTATGCCTTTGATTGTTCAGGTCAATCAAAGGCATACGTTGAGCCGTACAGCCAATCAGCCAATTCTGCTGAGTTTAAAAATGCAACGTCCAATCGAAGGCGGTTAGATTAGTTTCCGGGGAAGAAATCCGGTGTAAACAGATCACTTGGACGTCGTTGTGGAAAAGAGATAAAAACAATATAAATACTGTACGTTTTATCACACAAACTGCTTGTTTCGTGTCTTAGGCCATCAATGTGCACTTACGATGGGGAATGTTTAATTTGGACTTTTCTCTGCATGCTTTTGGATACAGTACCTATAGACCTGCATTATATGACTGACAGACAAGAACGGTTTGACCTAAAAATATCAAAATTGAAACTACTGCGGAGACAAAGACACCTACATCTTGGATGCACTTCAGGTAAGCTAAAACATACCAAAAATTTAATTTAAAAGTGAACTATCCCTTTAAGTAGAATTAGGTACTGCTCCTTTAAGGCGGAACGCACTCTCTCACTCTCTCACTCATGAGTGGCCAGTCGGTATGAGGAGCGCGAGCTGTGATCATCGCATGTATGTGTGTAAAGCCTGTTTTGTATTTCTGTTGCTTTTCCCCGGTTTTATTTCTGTTCAGTAACGCAGTTGATACTGGAGTGTTTTGCAAACTGCCCCGTGTGTGTGTGTGGGATCGACGACGCTGATATCCACTGTGGAATATCAGATACGTGAGTGTTTGTTTACACTGTACAACCCTTTAGGCAAGCCCTCTGTGTAAAGCGTTACAACATCTCTACATGATATGAGACTCAATCTTATTCTCACTGTAAATAAAATAAGCAGCTTTGCAGCGTCTCGGACATGAAGTTTAATTCGCTTTCTAAAACTGCGGCGCCAAACTTAAAATAGTCTGTTCAACTTAAAAACAACAACATGTCTCTGGACCTTGCAGTTTTTCCTCTTCACTGACCGAGTCTCGTTTTTAACATGTGAATGTCTCTTAACTGATTGAAAGATAAACAGCGCATTCTTATATCAGTGTTGTTATTGTGTAAGCAGACAGATTTCCTCAAACATTACGTTTAACAACATTAATAGTGAGCCAAAGACAGCAAGGTTTCAACTGAACTATCCATGAGTTCAAAAACAGATTATAGACTATTATGTGAGCCAAAATTAAACTTTACAACATTTTCTAAATGTGCTGCTGTAATTTATGCAACAGTTTTAGTGGCAGAAATAACTAGTTTTATGTACATCTCATCTGAATGACAAACTATTATTTTGTCTCTATTTTGCGCACATTCCCACATCAACCTTTAATTCACTTAAACTGTGGATAATCTAGAGTGATTGTAAGTGTGATGATCATCTGCTAAATGAGCAACAACGACCACAATTCAATCCTTCAGTCAGTGAAGCTCCCACAGCCGTTCATGAGAGTTTAAATGCTGGGAATATTCCCATCTTCCCACAGGAGAAGAAGAAGCAAGCAGGAGGAATTACTCCAGGAGAAACTACGGACATACTATTGTAAAGATGGAGATTAAGGAAGAATCCTGCAGAATAAAAGATGAAGATACAGAGGAACAAATAGGTTGGTGTTTTCCTTCATTCTCTTTAATGACTGATGAGGAACATTTAGATGAAAACTGAAAAAATGACTAAATGTTTTAATTGTGACTCGCCTAGTATATTTTAATGCTCTCATTTCTAATTTTTTACTTGAATTTTTAAAATTTGCTATGTTGATTTTTAGACTCGATGGAAGTGAATGAAGACAAACACCATAATTTCACAAATGAAGATGGAAAACTGACATATCAAAATGAAGACAACCCTCTGTTACAAAAAACTCTTTTAAAAAATGAAGATGGAAACGCAGTAATTTCAGAGACTCGTTTAACACAAAAACTAGCTCGAAAATCTGGAGTCAGAGGATCTTTCACCTGCACTGAGTGTGGAAACAGTTACAAGCAGAAAGGAAACCTTAAAGTACACATGAGGATTCACACTGGAGAAAAACCGTTCACATGCTCTCAGTGTGGAAAGAGTTTCAGTTGTAAAAGTAAACTCAATGATCATCTGCGCTGTCACTCTGTAGTGAGATCATTCAGCTGTGATCAGTGTGAGAAAACATTTGTTGTGAAATCATACTTAAGACAACACCTTAACGTCCATACTGGTGTGAAGCCTCACTTTTGCTCTTTTTGTGGAAAGAGTTTTACACGACTGCAGACTTTAAAAGTTCATGAGAGTATTCATACTGGTGTGAGACCTTATGTGTGCTCTGACTGTGGGAAGAGCTTTATTTTATCCAGCCGCTTAAAAACACACCAGAGAATTCACACTGGAGAGAAACCGTACAAGTGTTCATACTGCGGAAAGAGATGTACTCGTTTAAGAAACCTGAAAAATCATGAGAGAGTTCACACTGGAGAGAAACCGCACCAGTGCTCTTCATGTGGGAAGAGATTCATCCAATCATCTAGTTTACGGTATCATGAGAAAAAGAATTGCCCGAAGTCGTCTAAATGAGCAAAGTTCACATTCACGTCCATGATTTACAAATATCGTACTTGATTGTTTTAATAGGGGAGCGTGGGCAGTGTTGGGGGTAACGAGTTACAAAATAACGGATTACAGTAACGATATTACTTTTTTGGGTAACGAAGTAAAGTAACGCATTACACTAAAAATATCAGTAACTATACTACTTTACTAGACTATAGGAACGCGCTTTCCTGCGTTACCCAAGCCGTGTTTTCATGTGTGTAAAGCTCTGATCTGTCGAAGTGGTGCGTGCACGCCTGTGTGTGTGTGCTTGCCTGGGCACCGTTGCCATAGAGATCGATTTGAGTGACGTAGCTGCTGGTGCGAATGACAGAGAGGAATAGAGATGTAGACGGAGACGCGAGTTTCGGCCAGTGGCGATATTCACATTACTTTCAGTTTATTGCTCGAAAGGACACAAATATTTGCCAGAAATTCACTCTATGCCCTGGCAGGCAAGTACTGGCCATCGGGACTACCGGGAGATTCACGGCTTTTTGGGCCGATCCGATGCATCTAAAACTTTTTTGTTCGTTTGTCTTAACGGCTCATAAAACTCGTACATCGGCGGCCCATTCGTTTTGTTTTGCTTAATTGGCGGCGCTGGGTAAGTGCCGGTGTAAATGCATTGGTTAAAAAAAGTTAGCGTTAGTTTTTTTTCTGACAGACCGGCCCATGAAACACGTAGATTGGCCCATTGGTTATTTTCTTGATTGACACTGGACTGGCCCAATCACATCTTTAAATGCCTCCCCCTTTGTTTAAGCGAGCGTGCAGTGTCAGTGTATCTGTCAAAATCTCTTATATACGGTCTATGGTCAAAATACAGATGGAGAAGAAAGTTTCAGTTTTGCAGTTTCCGTCAAAATAAAATATAATGTTTATCTCTGTCCAGCCCTGATCATGTGTCTACCACCACGGACATAATCCTGTTGTTTGTAGATTTTACAGTGAGGCATATTTCTTTGTGCAGACAGGGATATTGTTATTTTATATGGTTTTACATGCCATTTTTATCGGCTACATTTATAAACACTATGCGGACATGCAGGCTAAATGATGATAGGGCTATGATGTTTGTCCATGTATCTACACGGTAAATTAAGAAACGGGAAAGTAAAGTAATAAGTAGTGAAGTTACTTTTCAAATGCAGTAACTAGTAAAGTAATCTCATTACAATTTACAGAAGTAACTAGTAACTAGTAACTAGTTACTTTTTTTGAGTAACTACCCCAACACTGAGCGTGGGGCACACTAACGCGGGGTTAAATGTAACACGGACCTTTTACACAGTTAGTCAGGCTCAAGCAAATTGTGTTTCCGCTTATTTTCTCTCGCTGCCAGAAGACGGTCTCCCGCGGATTTGTGGAAAGTTTTGATAAGATTTCGTGAAGATACTGGACAAAGAGTGTTTTGACATCATTCAAGTAAATCTTTTGGTAACGCTTTAGATTACAGCCCGGAAAGTACTGCGTAATTAAAGCGATTTTACAGTGTAACTTTCAGTAATTATAGTGTACCTATAAAGTACTTCCATGTTTATACTGTTATATACTGTTATAATGGCTATTATTAATCAATAAAAATGAAATTTATTAGACAGGGTTGTGTCATTTAATTTTATATAGCCTATGTAGGAATATTTTAAAATATATAAATTATTATCGGCCTATATATTCTCTTCATTGTATGTAGGCCTACATAAGATAAAATGAGACAAATCTCTTTTTGTTAAATGTCCATTTAATGATCAATATTATAATGTTTCATATTGTATTATTCTGCAATTGCTATTACATTGTATTTGCTGTTCTTATGATTGTAATATTATACCACTTGCGATTATCAATCTATTATAGTTATGTTATTAAATTATTGTACTATTCATAGTCTATTTAACTTATTATTTTTTATTGTCTATATTCTCTAATTGACATTTCTTATTCTATTGCTATTATTATAGTATTATACATAAACTATGCTATTATCAATATTTGTATTATTATATAATTATACTATTCATTACTATTTTGTTTGCTGTCTAAATTATTTACTATTACTTCTCACTTTATCTTATATTTACTACTTGCATTTGAGAAAGTGTCAAAAATATGACACAATGATCAGTTAGGGGAGATGCTGAGATTTCACATCTATTTACCTCATTAACTAGATTGTCTGAGATTAACCAATAATCCTTAAATCTTGAGCACTGGCCATTATTAGATGAGTTAAACCAGGTAAATTGTTTTCTGGTTGGGTTTTTCATTCTCCGATAATCTATTAGATTGGCCTTTGTGATCAATTCAACTATTGTTTCATCAAATGTGTGGCAGTGTCTCTTTAATGGTAGGCGGTCTAACCATAGATCAGGAGTGTTAAAATCTCCCCCAATTATTACTCTATCCGTTGAAAAAAGCATTTTCCATTCTTCTAAGCACTTACCTAAGATGAGAAGAGATTTTTGTTCTGTGCTCTTTTGTTAAAACCATACACACATAATAAAATGTAGTTTAAACCATAGACCTTCTCCTCTCCTCCTTCCACACCATCTGCTCCCAGATTATGGACTCTGTTGCGCCCTACAAGGTAAAGACCACCAAAGGTCCATCGGACCCCTGGCTCAATGATTCAACTTGGGCCCTCAGGCGCCAGTGTAGACAGGCTGAGCGAAAATGGAAGAAGGATAGGCTGCAGGTGTCACTGGAGATGTTTAGAGACAGTCTTGCCACCTATCAGAGAGCAGTGAAGGAAGCTAAAGGACAGTACCTTTCTAATCTCATCAATAGCAATAGCCACCGCCCTGGAATCCTGTTTAGCACTATTAATTCTGTCATTAATCCGGTGTCTGTTGTTTTGAATGATGTATCAGAAAATACATGCAATGCATTCAAACAACACTTTTTGGACAAGGTTTCATCTGTAACTATCACACAAGCTCCTGCTGTTGTCTTTTCCTCCCGAGCGACGCAATGCGTGCTGGAGAACTTTGATGCAGTTACTCTGGAGGACCTCAAAAAAGCTGTCCATGAGCTGAAGCCTACCACCTGTCCTCTAGACGCTGTTCCTGCCAGGATTTTGAAAGAGGCTATTGACATCGTAGGTCCTTTTCTTGTCACCTTCATAAACAGCTGTCTTAGTTTGGGGTCTGTTCCCACTGCTCTCAAACACGCTATTGTTAGACCGCTGCTCAAAAAATCCAACCTAGATCCCACCATACTGTCCGATTTTCGACCAATATCTCATCTGTCACTTCTGTCTAAGTTGATGGAGAAGCTTGTTTTCTCCCAGCTTCAGTCTCACCTACAACTGCACGTCATTAGTGATACATTTCAGTCCGGTTTCAGGTCCAGACATAGCACTGAATCAGCGCTACTAAGGGTCCATGATGACATCCTTGGAGCTCTGGATAGTAAAAGCTCTGTGGTTTTGGTACTACTGGACCTTACCGCTGCATTTGACACCGTGGATCATTCCATCCTCATCTCCCGTCTTCAACATTTTGTTGGTTTGCAGGGCGCAGTGCTCAAGTGGTTCTCCTCATATCTCACTAACAGAACTTTTTCAGTAATGCTTGACGACTTTTCCTCCTCATCTGCCCCTCTGTCATCCGGTGTGCCTCAAGGATCCATTCTCGGTCCTGTTCTGTTCTCTCTCTATATGCTGCCACTTGGACAACTCCTCTCCAATCATAACGTTCATTTTAATTTCTATGCAGACGACCTCCAGATCTACCTTCCTGTGATTCTGAACAATCGTTCTGCGCTGGACCCCCTTTATAACTGCCTTAAGGACATTAAGCAGTGGCTTTCCCAGAATTTTCTTCATTTGAATGAAGGAAAGACGGAGTACATCCTGTTCAGCCCTGACTCACCCAATAGTTCTTTCAGTTTTGGTCCTCTTACACCTCAGTTTGCACCTCTGTGCGTAACTTGTGTGTTATTTTTGACAAAAATTTGCTGTACGACAAACAGATTAGTGCAGTTGTTAAGGCGAGCTTTTACCAGCTAAGGCTTCTCAGTAAGGTCAAACCATTCTTGTCCCGAGCTGACCTTGAAAAAGTCATTCATGCCTTTATCAGCTCGAGGATAGACTACTGTAATGCCCACTACACTGGACTTAATCAATCACTTCTTAATCGGCTTCAACTGGTTCAAAGCGCGGCAGCACGTCCCCTTACCAACACCTCCAAACGCTCGCACATCACCCCCGTCCTCCGCTCGCTCCACTGGCTCCCAATACGGTTTAGGGTGGAGTATAAGGTCCTGCTGTTCCTGTTCAAGGCCATCAATGGTCTGGCCCCGGTCTACCTCGCCGATTTAGTAACGGTCTATTATCCACCCAGAACTCTCCGCTCATCTGAACACATCTCTCTGGTCATTCCAAAATTTAAATATAAAAAGTTTGGAGGCCGGTCATTTGCTGTCCAGGGCCCTAATCTGTGGAACGCTTTACCAACACTTCTACGAAGCATCACCATGTTGAGTGTTTTTAAATCGCAGTTAAAAACACATCTGTTCAGACAAGCTTTTAACACGTAACCTCCGACTCTGGCTAATATTTGTTTTGTTTTGTTTTGTTTTGTTTCTTCCCTTTTTTCTGTTGTCTATTGATGCTTTTACTGGAAAGCGCCTTGTGCACCTTTTGGCTGTTGTAAGGCACTATAAAAATAAAATTTGATTGATTGATTGATTGACCAACGCTACTTTTGTGTCATCGAAGGGTAACGCCCCTTTTTTGGGGAAGACAAACGGATTCGCCTGAGAACAGAACTCGCTCTAGATCTGCAAAGTTTCTTGATAGCAAAAATGGCACAAACATACACACTCTCTTTGCCGGCCGAGGACCGTGAGCGGTATTTAAAGAGTAAGTAGCCTATTTTTTTGTCATTAACACACTCACAGTATGACAAACTAGACGATGAGGCCATGTCAAGAGGAGTCGGTGGTTTACTTGGATCATGTTTCACTTGATTTAAGCTATTGACATTGACATAGTTTTGTTGTCAACTAGCTATAAGTTACTAGTTAGAAAGACGAAGCTGGTAGCAGCTATGTGATTAGCTCTCACTAGGCACGCTACCTTGGCTGTTAACTGATTTTACTGTTGAAGTAGTGGCAGGCTAGGACTAAAGTGGACTTGGCTGGTTTCTGCTTGTCACTTATTCAACCCCCCAAACTATCTGTATTTAACATGAAGTAGTGTACTTGCTAGTTACTGGCTTTAATTTCGTTACCATACCAACTTTCTAACTAGTATAGCTAACGTTAGTCGACAACTAAACTATGTCAATAGCTTAAATCAAGTGAAATGTGATCCAAGTAAACCACCGACGACTCTAGACATGGCCTCAACGTCTAGTTTGTCATACTGTGAGTGTGTTGAAGACAAAAATATAGGCTACTTACTTGGTGATTCCACAAGATAGTGGTAACGTTAGATGTTTGAATAGTCCATATTTGGCCACTGCGTGGGGTCATTAATCCAGTTTTCGACCCTTTCAAAGGGACTCCTCTGTATCCCCATATCCAGTAGCTTCTTTAAATACCACTCACGGTCCTCGGCCGGCAAAGAGAGTGTGTATGTTTGTGCCATTTGTGCTATCAAGAAACTTAGAGCGAGTTCTGTTCTCAGGGGAATCCGTTTGTCTTCCCCCAAAAAGGGGCATCACCCTTCGATGACGCAAAAGTAGCGTTGGTCTATTCATTTCTGTTGCGACCATTATCCAATAGCCGGTAGGGTCACTTTTATGGTCAATAATTTTCCCAGGAAATCTACTTAACAAAATCATAACTCCTGCCGAGTGTGACGTTCCATGACTGAATAAGACTGAGTCTCCCCATTGCAATTTCCAAAATTTTGTGTCAGCCTCAGTTGAATGGGTTTCTTGCGGAAAAAAAACACAATTAGCGCTTTGCTCCTTACAGAAAAGAAAAAATAGCCTTACGTTTTACATTATCTTTCAACCCCCTAGTATTTAAAGAAATAAAGGACAACATTTAGGTGATAAGTATAACCTATAAACAATGCACAAAAGAGTGTAAACGATGCGCAGGAATGAGTCATTCCTAAATCTACATGTTTAGTGTAACGAATCCTCTATACACTAGAGGGAGTAAAGGAAAACTACAAACTGAATAGCTATTGTAACAAAGGTCTATTTAAATATGGAATCTACTTTGTGTTTTTCTTAATTTTGTCAGCCATAAAGCTATTGTTAGTACCATAACAAAAAAATATCAAATTATGACCAGCTTTAAAACATTTAAACAGGTAAACATTCAGTATCTGCCATATGCTGGCGTGCAAAAAAATAATAATAATTTGGACTCATCAAATCATTGACCATGCTCCGATCATAACATCGGGTTATTTAACCCCGGATGTTCAGTGATGCATTAACAAACAAAGTGCGGGTAGTGTTGATACTTACATATCGGAGCGTTTTTGTCAACCAAACAATAAAAAAATAAATTTCTCAGTCAAACGTGAGTGCAGGCTGAATTTCTGACAGCCATTCAAATGATAGCAAAACAAGTGTTCAGTTTGGGTCCACTCTCCGGTTGTCGATCAGAGCGTATCCTTCCTTTAAGAATGCCCTTTTACCCGTCTTTCTGGCTTCTTGGACCAGTGCCACAGCTTTGCACACGCCTCCCGGTCTTCTTTCGAGAAGTCTTCTTTGAAACGTATGTGCATTTCTCTACACATACTCGCATCCTTCGACTTCTTCCAAACATCATCCCGCACCGTTCTCATCCCGAACTGAATGATAATGATAATGATAATTCGGCGTCGCCTTTCCTTCCCAGCCGGTGAACGGTGTGTCTACGATGTCTCGCAGCCGCTCCACAGACATTGGAACAACTCTTGTCAGTATCCCGATGACAACTTCTCTCGTGTCCTCACCATAATTTTCAGGGAGACCCAATCATCCTCAGATTCCACCTTCTTTTATATCGGGTTTGCTCTGCACATGCTTCTTTTAACAAGCTGTTTTCTCTCTAAAGGCCTCCTATTTTTTTCTGAAGCACGCAGATTTCTTCTCGGTTTTCTTTAGTTGCTTCAATACGTCTTTCGGTTAGGTTTTCCACCAGCCTACATAGCATGATTTTTGCCAGGACCTTGCCTGTGACAGCTAGCAGCGATATACCTCGACTGTTGCTACAAATAGTTTTTTCACCCTTGTTTTTATATAAAGTGACAATGTTTCATTCGCTTTCTAAAAATGCGGCGCCAAATTTAAAATAGTCTACGGTCATTTAAAAACATGTCTCTGGGCTTTTTGCGTTTTTTCCTCTTCACTGACCGCGTCTCGTTTTTAACATGTGAATGTCTCTTAACTGATTTAAAGATAAAAAGCGCATTCTTATATCAGTGTTGATATTGTTTAAAAAGACAGATTTCCTCAAACATTACGTTTAACAACATTAATAGTGACCCAAATACATCAAGGTTTCAACTTAACTATCCATGAGTTCAAAAACAGATTATAGACTATTATGTGAGCCAAAATTAAACTTTACAACATTTTCTAAATGTTCTGCTGTAATTTATGCAACAGTTTTAGTGGCAGAAATGACTATAGTGCATCTCATCTGAATGACAAACTATTCTTTTGTCTCTATTTTAAACACATTCCCACATCAACCTTTAATTCACTAAAACTGTGCATAATTGCGAGTGATTGTAAGTGTGATGATCATCTGCTAAATGAGCAACAACGACCACAATTCACTCCTTCAGTCAGTGAAGCTCCCACAGCCGTTCATGAGAGTTTAAATGCTGGGAATATTCCCATCTTCCCACAGGAGAAGAAGAAGCAAGCAGGAGGAATTACTCCAGGAGAAACTACGGACATACTATTGTAAAGATGGAGATTAAGGAAGAACCCTGCAGAATAAAAGATGAAGATACAGAGGAACAAATAGGTTGGTGTTTTCCTTCATTCTCTTTAATGACTGATGAGGAACATTAAGATGAAAACTGAAAAAAGAATAAAATATTTGCTTAATTGTGACTCACCTAGTATATTTATTGTTTTCATTTCTCCTTTATTTTAATATTGAAAATTTGATATGTTGATTTTAGACCCAATGGAAGTGAATGAAGACATACAACATCAGTTTAAAAAAACTCAGCATTTCAAAAATGAAGATGGGAACACAATCATTCAACAGACTAAAAAGTGTTTCACACAAAAACGAGCTAAAAAAACTGGAGAAGGATCTTTCACCTGCTCTGAGTGTGGAAAGACTTGCACACGAAAATCAGGCCTTGAGAGACACATGAGGATTCACACTGGAGAAAAACCGTTCACATGCTCTCAGTGTGGAAAGAGTTTCATTCAGAAAAGAGCTCTCAAAGATCATCTGCGCCGTCACTCTGGAGTGAGATCGTTCAGCTGTGATCAGTGTGAGAAAACATTTGTTTATTCATCAAACTTAAGATCACACATTAAAGTTCACGCTGCTGTGAAGCCTCACTTTTGTTCTTTTTGTGGAAAGAGTTTTACACGACTACAGACTTTAAAAGTGCATGAGAGTATTCATACTGGTGTGAGACCTTATGTGTGCTCTGACTGTGGGAAGAGCTTTATTACATCCAGCAACTTAAAAACACACCAGAGAATTCACACTGGAGAGAAACCGTACAAGTGTTCACACTGTGGAAAGAGTTTCTCTCAGTTAGCAACCATGAAAGATCATGAGAGAGTTCACACTGGAGAGAAGCCGCACCAGTGCTCTACATGTGGGAAGAGTTTCACCCAATCGTCTAATCTACGGTATCATGAGAAAAATAATTGCCTGAAGTCGTTTAAATGAGCGAAGTTCACATTCATGTCCATGATTTACAAATATTGTACTTGCAAATAATTTGACATTCAGATTGTTTTAATAGAGTGATTAAATCTAAGGGTAAAATTAGTTTTTCTATAAAACATTTGCTGTAACATTTGAACTACTTTACTAAACTTTACTGACCTTCAAACACTTGTTTTGCATTAAAAGATTTCTTACGTTTTTCTGGTGAACTGGTGAGAATTTTTTCTTCTGTTTTTTGTTTAATGTCTAGTCTTCATCTTTTGCAAAGTTACATTGCAAAATGTTTTTTGTTTAAAAAGTAAATAATCATAAAACAGCCTTACAGTGTTGTATTAGGCTGTAAATACATCAAATCTGTCCTGAAGGTCCATAGATCTTATTCAGAGCAGCGCTGTGACGGGTATGAAAGCGAGGCTGTGAGGGACAGACTTGCTGTGTTTTCATTCATTTAATTTCATTGACGTTCTTTTGAAATACAATATAGTCACAATCTATTATGTTTTTTCCTCTAACTGAGCTTATTTCTGTCATTGGTTTGCATTATATGCTTGTTTAAATATGTGCACATATGTTTTTATTATTTTTTAAAATATTTTTTTAGTTCTATTTATTTATCTTTTTTTCATTTAAACTTAAAAGACATTCTTTTTTTGTTTAACTTTTTTCATGAAATTTGATCATGTATGTTTGTTCATAATCTTCATATATTGTGTCCTGGGGCCGTATTCACAAAGAATTTTATCTTACCACTAGGAGTACTCCTAAATCGCAATAAAAGATTTTAGCTAGGAGTGTTCTCTTAAAAGTTATTCACAACGCCTTTCAGACCTACTCTTAGTAAGGAAAAATGACAACTCCTAAACTAAGAGTGAGTCTTCGTTGCTATGGATGACGTCAATTATCATGCACGAGCTTCCTCGCAATGATCACGGTGATTGGTTGTTAGATGACAGGGCCATCATGCGGAACATAACACAGACACACCAAATCATGGAATTACGACATCTAAATATGTCTGTGTCCCACACAAAATAATAATAGTAATGTCATCGAAATGCATATATAATGACATGTTTGTGCAGGCCCCAGTGAAGTGTAATTCTAAAAAGGCAGAGAGAGAGAGAAAAGTTGTAAATTAAATTAAATTAAATTAAATCAAGGTAGCCTAATACCGTAATGAAAACAGCCACTGGCCTAATAATGAAAAACGACAGTTGCATTAACACTTGCTTGGTTAATTGACATCCTATTAGCCTAAATAGACTACTTAAAGCAAGGAAAGATTATGAACTCGCCAAAACGGAAAAGAAAGCCCAACTGGACGCAGGATCAGTCACTGCTGCTGGCCCAGGTGGTGCTGAAAAAAAATAATAAAAGGGAAATTCGGCACTGGGATACAACATCGAGAGTTGTGAAGTTTGCATCGAACACAATCTGGGTATTGATGGAGTGGGTTTCCTTTCTATTCACAAACACGTCCTCATCCTGACGTGGTGTGTCGATCCGTCTATATCACCGACCACTCCGGGCACACCGGCAATATCCATAAAGCTGGCTTTGTTTCTTTGGAGTTGGCGAATGTCAGGAAAACTTATGAACTGTCGAATAATATGGGGTCTACATAGTGCATTGATGGTTTGGTGGATGGATCTGCTTACCGATGGCTGGGAAATCGCTAGATCGTCGGCATTACACAATTGCATTTTCCCCGTTGCCAGGTAGCGAAGTGTTATCAAACATTTCAATTCGGCACTGATTGGGTTGTTGCGATTAGTTGGCGCTGTTATTGCATCCCTCACAAGATCCACAACAATTCCCTCACGGTTAAGGCGGTGTCTTTGTAATAACTCTGTGTCATTGAGTGTCTCCAACACACTGCGTCGCGCGGCGATTTTAAGACCCGTTGTGAATAGGTCTTAGTGAGTTAGGAGTCCTCTCGACTTCTTTTAAGCTGTCCCAGACTTAGGTGCTACTTTTAGGGCTAAAATGCTTCGTGAATTACTAAATTCTAAAAATTAGCAGTCCTAAAGTTAGGAGTGACACGCCCATTATTTTTAGGAGTTGCTCCTAAATTTGCCAGTTAGGAGCTACTTTTAGCCTTAAAATTCTTTGTGAATACGGCCCCTGATGTCTCAAAAAAAATCATGGAATTGTTTCTAAATTACGATTTGATTGAACATTTGCACCTGGATAATCTAGAGTGATTGTGAGTGTGATGATCATCTGCTAAATGAGCAACAACGACCACAATTCACTCCTTCAGTCAGTGAAGCTCCCACAGCCGTTCATGAGAGTTTAAATGCTGGGAATATTCCCATCTTCCCACAGGAGAAGAAGAAGCAAGCAGGAGGAATTACTCCAGGAGAAACTACGGACATACTATTGTAAAGATGGAGATTAAGGAAGAACCCTGCAGAATAAAAGATGAAGATACAGAGGAACAAATAGGTTGGTGTTTTCCTTCATTCTCTTTAATGACTGATGAGGAACATTAAGGTGAAAACTGAAAAAAAATGACTAAATGTTTTGCTTAATTGTGACTCTAGTATATTTAAGTTCTCATTTCTAATTATTTTCTTGAATTTTAAAAAATGTATATGTTGATTTTAGACTCGATGGAAGTGAATGAAGACCAACAACATCACTTTCAAAATCCTCACAATTTTACAAATGAAGATGAAAACACTGTCATTTCAGAGACTCGTTTCACACAAAAACAAGCTAGACAATCTGGAGTCAAAGGATCTTTCACCTGCTCTGAGTGTGGAAAGAGTTTCAAGCATAAAGGAAACCTGAATGTACACATGAGAATTCACACTGGAGAAAAACCGTTCACATGCTCTCAGTGTGGAAAGAGTTTCCGTTCTAAAAGTAAACTCAATGATCATCTGCGCTGTCACTCTGGAGTGAGATCATTCAGCTGTGATCAGTGTGAGAAAACATTTGTTGCAAAGTCAAACTTAAAAGCACACCTTAACGTTCATGCTGGTGTGAAGCCTCACTTTTGTTCTTTTTGTGGAAAGAGTTTTTCACGTCTACAAAATTTAAAAGTGCATGAGAGTATTCATACTGGTCTGAGACCTTATGTGTGCTCTGACTGTGGGAAGAGCTTTATTACATTCAGCAACTTAAAATCACATCAGAGAGTTCACACTGGAGAGAAACCGCACCAGTGCTCTTCATGTGGAAAGAGTTTCAGAAATTCATTTAATCTACGGTCTCATGAGAGAAAGCATTGCCCGAAGTCGTCTAAATGAGCAAAGTTCACATTGACGTCAATGATTTACAAATATCGTACTTACAAATAATTTGACATTCATATTGTTTTAATAGAGTAATTAATTCAAGGGTTCATCAATGGCAATTATTGTTGAAAACTGTAAAAATACTATTATTTCTCAACTGTCTCAATACAATGTAACTGTCCTCAAAATCTTTTTTATAGACAGAATCCAACAAAGTGTTACAATAATAATGATGTACTGGCGCTCGTTGTATATGTGTGCATGCAATGTATTTTTCCCCTCAGGGCTTGCTGTAGATAGGCATGGGTCATGCGCACTTGGTACTGGAGTGTCGCAGGGTTTTGGAGTTAGTGATCTGATGTGTGGTATAATAAAGTGGACAAGAGTTCAAACTGCTATCGTTTATTATTTTATTATTTCTGTTAGTGTTAGGCGAACCCTGTACGAACGCTCGTTACATTATTAAAACCATATCAATAAAATTGAAGTCTATTTTCATCACTGAAGTCTCCCCACCCAACATAGTATATTTTCTCATAAAGACCAATACCATCTCTCACCAAAGAACTTAGAGCAGAGCGCACGCCATCTTTGCATAAGACGGGAAAGATTTTAAAACAAGCCGTTCATTCATAAATACGCAAGATCGCTGTGAAAATACAGACCGGAAGACAACGAGTGCAGCGCTGAAAAGGGGCGGGGCTACATAAGGCCTATAGGCTGGTGAAAATCGGGCCGACTCATCTTTGCCTTATATAAGATCATGACTAGCTGCTACGTCAAGTGCATAGACAGTATATAAACTGGACACAGCGACCCCATAAGTTTCAACGGAGAAAAGTGAAGCCCATTAGAAGCATCGCCAGGCGAACTGCGCAGACTCAAACTGAGCTTGACGACATAGATGTGACGTGAGCCTGTCTGACAGCTGTCAGTCTTCTAGTAGCTGTGCCGAGAGAAATCTGAATCATTCCCTTCCGGATCTCGCAGAGACGGAGAGCGTGAGCATTAGCTGTCCATGATCTAGCAGCAGGAGCAACTTTATCACTCTCTGTGCGCTTCTCCCTTGCCTTTATGCCTCCACGCCCCCCCGATTGACTGTGAGCTTCTCCGCCGGTCTATACGGTCATTTCTCGACTGTGCGACAGAGTCGAGTGGTTATGACGCAATCGTTAGCCTATTTTTACAAAAACTGCTTCTACGGGGCCATAAGGTAAGATACAAGGTAATGGAGCATTTTATACATTGTCGTGTTTCTTTAGAAATAAATAATGGACAAATGGAGTCTTTAAATAAACGCCTCAGATGTAAAGTTATTCGCTGTCAAAGTGACGCCAAAATGAATGGGAGTCAATGGAATGCTAACAGCAGGTGGGGGTCCGCTAGCCAATGGCGGCGCCCGGGGAAGCTTCAGTTTCCGGCGGATGGATTACCCGCTTACTCGAGTGAGAACAATTTGTGCTGCACAAAACATACCTTAAAAAAATAATCATGCAAACATACTTTTATCTTGCTCTTTTTTCTCCTCCTCTGTCCTTTTCTTCTTTCTCTTTTCGGCACCAGAGGGATACGTCCTTTTATGTGACATGGCTTAACATTACCGTGACTATGCACTCGCGAGGTGTCTGGTTTATGCGCATGACTTAAACGCTGGCAGACACAGCAGCTGTTGTAGGCAGGTATATGATATATTTTGTACACTGTAAAAAAAATCCCGTATTTTTTACGGAATAATGCTGGCAACTTTGGTTGCCAGAACAATTCTGTAAAAAATACATTAAAACTGTAATCACCTTTATGGAGCAGCATGTAAGTTTTACATTTTAAACTGGTATATTTAACAATGGATTTCAGCAATATTGACATGGCCATAAAGTTATTGAACAAATTCCTTCAGTAAGAATTGAAGACACCTGATGTTAACAAGCCGAATCACTGAAGGAGAAAACCATAATTAAAGTCACCATTATGGAGATCAGTGTGGGTTTTAGTTGGGCTCTTTACCCTTAAATTATTAACATTAAGTTTTGTTTGGCTGCTGTACATGAGTTATAACAGCAGATGATGAACAAAGAGAAAAGGTGATCTGATGGTGTTGGTTGTGTTTAAACATAATCATTATTTCACAATCATTTGACCTGAATCACTGAACTCATATAGAGTCCAATTCATGAGTTAGGTTACTTTATTATCTATAGTGGTACCGTCATTGAACACCATAATACTATTAACTTTTACAATGTAATCCAAATAATTTCTAAAAAGTGTCTCTAGTTCAAAAAAGAGACACACAGACATCAATAATCAGCCTGTGTATCTCAACAATGGTGACATTTATAAAGCATGTTGCAGTGCATTCTGGGTTTTACCAATCAAAACTCACTCATGGCTCCCATCATGCATTGCTGCATGAATAAATAATGAGCTTATGATCAGAGGTGATCTTTTTGTCACCATTGCTGAGATTCATACGCTAAATCTTGATATGTCTGTGTTGCCAAAACATTTTTTAATATGGATACATAATTTTTTATTTGTATTTTTATTGATTTGATTATTTGAATTTCATTGAAAAGGCTAAACATATTATGCAGCTAAAATTAATAAAATAAACCTAACTCATATGAGTTCAGTGATTCAGGTTAAATGATTGTGAAATAATGATTATGTTTATACACAACCAACACCATCAGATCACCTTTTCTCTTTGTTCATCATCTGCTGTTATAACTCATGTACAGCAGCCAAACAAAACTTAATGTTAATAATTTAAGGGTAAAGAGCCCAACTAAAACACACACTGATATCCATAATGGTGACTTTAATTATGGTTTTCTCCTTCAGTGATTCGGCTTGTTAACATCAGGTGTCTTCAATTCTTACTGAAGGAATTTGTTCAATAACTTTATGGCCATGTCAATATTGCTGAAATCCATTGGTAAATATACCAGTTTAAAATGTAAAACTTACATGCTGCTCCGTAAAGGTGATTACAGTTTTAATGTATTTTTTACAGAATTGTTCCGTAAAAAATACGGGATTTTTTTTACAGTGTAGGCTATAGCTATAGCCAGTGTTTCCCAGCCTCCACAGTCATGTCAGTAAGGCTCCCTTCATCAACACCAAACTAGTTTTCCTGTTTTCTCATATTATATACTGGACATTATGTAAAGATATAATTAAAGTAACACAAGTAAATGCACATATGCTTGTATCTGTCATATATTAAAGTCCTCTTAGTCTGAGACCGAGACAAGACCAAAACCTTCAAAAAATGGCCTAAAGTCCCCCTGTGGTGAAAATCAAGCTTTTAATATTGTCTATGGGGTGTTTTTATATGCTTTAAGGGAAGCCATGTTGAGTATTTTCAGGGTTTGAAATTCAGCGTGACCCTCACAGTGCATTATGGGTACTCTCTAGTCGTTGAGCGTATATCGGTTGTACACTCGTTATTGCAGTGCATTGAGGAATTGAATGAGTTCACTCGATGTGCACTTCTGTTCGGACAGATAATGCAGCCAAATAGTGCCCTATTAAGGGTATAGGAGGTGGTTTCGGACACAGCCATGGGTTACTGATAAATGCAGTGTAAAATGGCGACCTCGTCTGGTGAACTTGAGAACTGACAAACCTGAATTTGGCCATGTGACCATGAACCAACTGAACTACCCTGCTTGCAGACAGTGAATTGTGAAATATTTATATTGAGATCTATATCTGTATTGTATGGTTAATATTACAAAACAGATCCAGATCATATTTCAAAAATCACAGAAATTTTTTTGGAAGAGACTTCTATTGAAATGGACTTACATTGCATTTAAGTTATAGCTATTTGATCAGTTCATGGGAATCAAACCTTGCGAATTGAAAATGCCATGCATTTTTCACATTACATTTTTTTGTCAGGATTACCAGAATGAGAATACAGTGAGAACACTATATAAAACTGCATTATACAAGCACCAGCTCTGAAAGATATGGGTAATTCAGGATAATGGGGACATTCTTTCCCAGTCATCTCAATGGCAAATGTGTCCCAATTGACCAGAATTCACCTCTATGCATTGGAAGTTCTGTCTTTTTGTTTTCTTCACTTTTGTCACCTTTGGCTTTTGGCATGCTTAGTTGGGGACATTTATATTTAATATTCAACAATATTATTGATCTGCCTGCACTGACACCATTATGAGAACTGAACTTAGCTGGACGATGACATCAAAGGTTTTCTCCAGAGCGGCTATATTAACTAAATTGTACATGCATCAGTATTGCAAAAAGTGCTAAAGGTGATTTGACTTTGCACTATGTAGATTTTTTTAAATATTACAACTATATATGTATTACAGAATATAAAGGTTTGAATTAATACGTTTAAGCTATTCAATAATAGATGCTTAGTTAAAAAAAACACAATTTACTGGAAAACATATAGTCTAGGCTATACACACCCCACCCAGTAGTCTCTCACAAAACAACAGATTATTACACACGCCGAGCTCACTGTTTTTAAGTGACGGACACGCCCCGCCTATCATGTATGTGGGCGGCTCACTTCAAAGGCTCTGTTTTGAGTTGTGGGCGGAGCGTTGTGTGACGCTGACCAATCAGAAGCCTCTTCTCCTCCGCGAGTCCACAGCGCCGCGCCCCAGTCTGTGAGACGCGCACCGACAGAAACAAACGGTTGCAGAAAGAAACAGTGGACACAATCCCACTAACGGAGAAAAACATTAAGCTCCCCGCCTGTCCCCGAGTCGCTGTGGATTCCAGCCGCACATTTAAACCCAAAAATCGCGTAAGTTTGTTTTCTACTTTCCTTTTCACTCTGGATTATTCTCCCCAGGGTTTTAGTCGCGCGGCCTCAGCGTTAGCGAGCGAGCTAGTGGCGTTAACGCTCGCTTTCTGCAGGGCGAACTCGTTTGTCGTATATGTTCTGATATTTCTTGTGATTTAGAGGTCACTTGAGCGTTTTCTGCCACAATCGGGACTCTCGGTAACGTTTATTATGCTGTAGAAAGAGGAGAGCGCTGTCGCGCGCGTGCGCGTGCACCGGACAGGGCCACTGCAACTCTGCACGCGCACAAATGAAAATACTAAAGTCTTTGTCACTTTTAAAGTTGGAAATATGTTGTGTTATGCAAAATGTGGTAATCCTTGTTGCATGTATTTGACATTAGACAGAATGTCGATAACGCATCTTATTTTCATTGGTTTTAAAGTGATATTGCTTATGTTTATCTACAATATTAATATATAAAATTCAAAATATAAATCCTGTGTGAAATGAAAATGTGCACTTTCAACTCGGAAGGGACACTAAGTGGCCATCCAGACAGTTATAGACCGTGCCTGGCTGATATGTCAGTTTATCATGGGTTAATCACTAGTTATTATTATTATTATCATCATCATAAGGCGTCTTGTGTTGTGGGATGTGTGTGTTTTTGAGCTGGTCACAGATTGGGCTCATGTTTGTGTCACTGGTGTTTCTGACAGTCTGTCAGTCAGAGAAAGAGAGACTGAAGCGTCTGTTTGTACCATAAGGGCATTGCAGATCTTTCTAGTAGCTTTTTGCTTGAATAAAACCGTGGCAATATGATATTTGATCATGATCAAAATAATTGTTCTGCCAATTAATGATGTTATTATGTTTTTTTTTTAAGTATCATACCTTTCATGCAGTGTGTAATAAAGCTGTTTGTGACTGTAAAAGATCAGCAAAGGTTTAAATATAATTGTGCACAACAAATATAGGCCTAGTTATTGTCTTCAAAAAGAAAGAATCGATTCCAGTCTCACTCATTACAAATCTAGTATGTTTGTAACTAATTTGCATAATGCCAGTCTGTGGTTTTCATTGGCTGAACAGCATCTCTTAGCTCCGCCCTCAAACACTGTCGTGTATCTGAGACTGGAAGAGTTTGGTTCGTGTTGTTCATGTCGAGAAGACGCTGTTTTCTGCTGACGAAGCAAATCCACTTTGATGAGATCGATACGGTAAAACCCACGCCATCGTTACTGTTCGTATCACCGTGATCAAGAGCTGAGAGTCAGATATGATAATGAGCGTTTAGTTTCCAAAGTGCTCTGTAAGCGGTCGACCAATCAGAGCCGAGCAGCTCTCAGAGAGGCGGGGTTTAGAGAGACTGAATTTTCAAACAAATCGTTTCGGACTATGAGAAATGAGGTGTAAAATTACAATTGAAACGAAAGATTATGTGAAATTAAAGTGTTTTATGGCCTTGTATGCACTCCAGAACAAAATTAGGAACCTTTAAAATAGCATAATTTGGGCAGTTTAATGTAGAATGAGTGTGTGTGTGTGTTACAAATTACAATGGTTTTGAACGTGGCTCATTCAATCAGGAGTTTAGTGTTGAAGTGTCTGATTTATCTTCAATAGCAGTGCGACGGTGAAACCCGAGATTGAGACGCAGTCTCTCGCCCGTGACCCTCTAGAGGGACGCAAATGTGTTTCTCATTTCCATCTCACGTTGTTTAACTTTTTCCCCTCTTCCTCTCTCCTCCCTTTCGGTTGCTCAAATTTTCATGTGTGTAATGCTTGTTGCTTTAAACAGGAAACAGTTTGTGTAGCGTCTAGCGTGTGTGTGTGTGTGTTCAGCTGTTTGCTAAGCGTTTGTTTTGCACAGTATAAAAACTACATTGCAGTAAAACAAGGCTCTCTTCCAAAGCCTAAACCTCCGTGGGCAGCATTTTAAAGCACAATCCGACACACAGGCTTATTTGAAATGTTTGCAGAGTGATTATGCTGCTTTTTGTGGGCCAAATTATTAGGCAGAATTGCATACTTGAGAGAGAGAAAAATCCCATAATGCATTGTGACTAGGGCTGGGTATTGGCAAGGGCCTCACGATAATATATATCACGATACATGGGTCACGGTACGATATATCATGATACGATACAATACGATACATATTGCAAAAAAATGTTTTAATCAAAAATGTAAAATAATAGAGCTGAATGTATAACTTGCTATGTACCACCTGGGGTATTCAGGTATGTGTATCACATTATATTGATAACTCAGCAGACAAAAACACTGTGAAATCCATCTATGGTGGACAAAGAGAAATGTTGGTTCGTTATCAAAATACTTATAATTCATTCAATAACAAAAACGTTTACCTATAAGCAGATAAATAAAAGTATAATAGCCTTTATTGTCAATATGTGTGAAGGATGTCTATGTAAACAGCAAGGCGTCTCACTACAGAGCCCATATGTTTATGATTGACAATTTAATATTTTATCAGGCAAAGAGCTGTATTTTATTTTAGCAGTCCTGTGGTGTTATTTGAAATATTAGCATCGCTTAATGAATATTGTTTGCAGGGGTCCATCAGTGTTTGGTGAATGTGAGGCATGTAGTGTATGTGCAGTATTCAGATCTACTGGCCCACGGCCACATTTAGACCCGCCGTGTGCCAGGAGTAATGCAGACGACCAGTGCCATGGCATTCCACACACACACACACACACACACACACACACACACACACACACACACACACACACACACACACACACCCACACACACACCAAGTGATTTGTTTGAGATGTTAAACAGCTGGTGTGTGGTTACAGTTTTCAGGCAACCTTTGTTAATGTACAGATTTCAGATTACATTTCAGGGCAAGTTAGGGTAATTCACAGCTCTCTGAATATATATATATTATTATTATTATTATTACATTTTTTTCTGCATAGTTCAGTTTTTTTGTCTGCTGCCTGTAAATTTAATTCTGGCATGATAAAATATTAAACTCCGATAAATATTTTAGCCGAGTAGGGATGCACAATATATCGGCCACTACATCAGTATCGGCCAATGTTCATTTTTAATGTTATTGGCCCGATAAGAAAATTTGGCTGATATATTAAAGCCGATAAATAATGCATTATTTCCTTTTCCTTCAGCTGAGACGCTTCAGATGTGCACTGTTCGCCATGATGGTTTTAAATTGCTTGAAATATGATTGGAATCACTTCAAAAGGGAAAATACGGTTCAGTGCAACATGTCCAGCGCAAGTCTGTCATATAAGCTACATAATTATGATGAGAACCTTATAATTGTGTGTTTTGGACATTAATTTTAATGGTGAGACTTTTGTTTTTGAAATCAAGCTCTCAAAAATTATATAAAAATTTATTTATCGGTCAAAATAGCGGATATCGGCGTCCAAATATCTAGAATTATCGTATCGGCCGAAATGTTCATATCGGTGCATCCCTATTTCAGGTCTAATTATTTATTTAGCAAGTTGGAAGGTCATATAATCCTAATAGCACAGTAATTGGCTCCAATCTGAAGAGTTTTGGCTGCTGAATAATATGAGGAATAGGCCTAAGCATTGAAGTGTGGCTTGTAGGTGGCAATTTTGCTTCTACTACGGCGCTGGTGAATGCTTGATTCTGATTGGCTGATGAGCATTTTTAGGTGTGCAATTATTTTCCAGCAATTATTTTGCTGCTAAGGTTCTTACAGCCTACAACTGCAAAATAAGCCAAAACCCACAAAGACATTGACCAAGCAAATAACTGACTATAGAACTGGAAATCTTCACGTTTTCTACGTAAACACTCAACCAGCTGCTCAATCCCACACACACACACACACACACGATCACTGCTTCACACCCTCCCTCACATCTGTGAAGTGTTACGGGTGAGATAATTCACACACTTCTCTTCTGGAAACTAGGTCAATGAGGAAGTTCCTCGTGAGTTAAATTCACGCAGCTTAAATAAAGATTCAACACTTTTACGAGACTCAGAAGGTCTATCAGATCCTACAATTGATGCGTTGAGTGGTTTGGTTCTTAACTTTGGTGTTTTTTTGTTTGTTTGTTTGTTTACACACCGATTTCTTGAGTCTTGAGTGATAAACGGGGGACACTTTTCGTGACACTTTAAACCAGGGGTATTCAATTAAAGTAAAGGTCAGTTCACTATATTTCCTTTCCAGCGGAGGTCTGGACAATACTTTTTTTGGGACAGTTATACATTTCCATTGAGGCAGCCGTAGTACTTTGTTAAAAGGAAAAAAAAATAGTCCCCAAAGATGAGAATCTTGAGTCCCGAGAGCCAAAACGGTGATGTCTAATCATATTTTACCCCCCAAAAAAAGTAAATATTTGATATGAATATAAAAAGATAAGCTCAGATGTTTTAACAGCCAATTTTTTTGTCTTCCTAATTGCTTTATCTCTAAATAATTTTCCAAATTCTAGCATTGTTTATCATGAAATGCTAATTAATAGCCTAATGCTAAATGTATAAAGAAGAAAAAAACGTATAAAAACGCCACACGTTAAATTGTCTCAAACCTGGTTTAGTCAAACCGTCTTCTGTATGACCAATACAAATAACTGTATTCCCTGCATTTTTGTTTTCTGCAGTGTTTTAGCGAAAGTATCTATTTTTCTGCTCACCGCGTTTTTATCGGGAGAAAACACGCATTGAGCGGAACGTGCATGAATGAAGCACTTTTGGCTCTAGATAAAAAATATTGTAGATATAGCTCTGAAAGATCATTAGCATAAACAACCCTGAGCGCTTGTGGTGTGAACCGCGCTGTGTCACTTTTATCTGTAGAAACGGAAAAATCGCACAATTGACCATTCGCAAAGACCCGCCCCCCTTAGTTACTGTTGCTATGCCCGACAAGCTACGCCGCTCTCACGCCACACACTATGTTCTCACACAGTGAAAAATACACCGCGGAGCAGAGAGGACACTGACCACACACTGACAGACACAGACCAGGTTATTTTTCGGTTACTTTTGATATTAAACATATTAAAGTCTCACCTCTCAAATTTGGTCATTTTTTTAAAGAAATGTAAACAATAAATACCGTTTTGTGGCTCTTTAATGTGTGTGACAGATCGCTGTGTCGCCTCAGTTAAAGCCGCTCGTGAACCGATCATCTCTTCCTTCTAGTTCATTTATAGCATCAGATAAACATGAATGAACATCAGAAGGAATGTTGTTTTAACCGCGGAAAGACGTCAGTACACTCCGCTTCTCAAGTTAAAATCCTCCCATTAATCTACTAACTCTCCTGATTGCTTTGTCGGACAAAATGGCGGATGGCGAAGTATGATTGGTCAGATCACCTGTCAATCAAGCTCCCTGAGAAGGGTCAATTATCCACCATTTGAATATCACTGCTTTAAACTACGGTAGTGTGGTGGTAGTTGCTGGCCTGCATTTTATTTTTAATATGCTCTAATGATGTGAATCTGACCGTCACTAAATCATGAGGGATTTAACCTGCAAACTTAAACAGTGCCTTCTGCAACTAAAGAGATTTTCTTGTGTAGTTCAGACCTCTGAGAACCTCACGACTGTCTCTCTCTCATGCGGTCTTTCTCTCTCCGTATGAAAGACACACACTTCCTCCAACTCCGCAGGTGTTCCAGTGTTTTATGCCTTTATAAACTGATCGCTTGGTTTGTTTGGCTGGCTTGAGTCACGACAGACTCTCTGATCGCCTGCTGTCCGGTTCAACGTCTGCCAGGGAGTTCTGGAGCCGGTTTTGGCCGGTTCGGATGGGCTTTGGCCTTCGTTGGAGCCGGCTGGTGGGCTGACATGGATTTGACTGCCATTTAGAAACTGTCAAAAAGCCATTATTGATGCAGGAAATCCATGCAGCGAGATCTGGCTCATTCACAATGGTTTTACAGGACTTTCAAGTTTCGAGTTTTCTCGTTATCTCCATGGAATTTGTTCAGATGTTGTTTAGACGTCGGTGTTGTAATCAATGTTGTTGACTCGGTAGTGAAACTTTCCAGATGTTTCCAGAGTGCAATCTTACAATGTGGCCAGAGGGGAAAACCAAAGATAAAATGACCATGGGCTGCTGCTGAGAGGCGGTAAAAAGTCAAAGATAATAAACCTGTAAAGCATCCAGGAGTGAGCTGTGCAAAGTGTTTAGTGAGTGGGCAGAAAACAGGACAGGAGTGACCGTATACTATTACATAATCCTACAGGTTTCCATGGAAATGTGTTTTGTTTCCATAGCGACTACATTCATGCCTACACATCTCTGTGCTCTTAACTTAACAAGCTTAATATAACGCTATAATAGAAATCTCTGTGCTATAAACGTCACTTCTGTCTGATATGATGATCATTTTTCTGTTAAATGAGCTCAGAAAAAAAATAATTATTTCTAAAAGTTTGTCTGATTTTATTTTGCCTGAAAATGGCGTGTTTGTCCACAGTTTTTTTGGGGGAAACTGCATATTATGGCACATTTTCAGGCAAACAGAAACTATTATTTTAACCGATCCATTTACTATCAACATGTGAAATGATCCAGGTATTAAAATAAACAGGCTTGTTTACATTTGATGAGATTCAAATCTGCATAACAAACTCACTGTGGAAGTTGCACAACCAGGAAATGCAAATTTGCAACAGCGCATGCACAAAATGTTAAATATCCAAAAAATGTGTTTGAATGTTTCTAATAATAATAGACAATTAAATGTCTTTCATTTAATTTATTTATAAAGCACAAATAAACACAACAGAAGTTGACCACTGTGCTGTACAAATTAAGAAATCTAAAACAAACCACACACAATACAAGAATAACAGACAATAAAACACTATAGTTAGGGTTTAGAGAAACCAAAGTTATGAGTGATATGCAAGAGTAAAAAGATAAGACTGTAGCTTAGATTTAAATTCACGAACAGACGTTGCAGACCTCACAGATAAGGGAAGACTGTTGCATATCCTAGGACCGGCCACTGAAAACGCACGATCACCTCGCAACTTCAGTCTTGATCTTGGATATGACAGTATAATGCTGTCTGAGGATCGCAAGCATCTTGTTGACTTTTTCACATTTAGAAGATCTGACAGATAGGATGGTGCCAGACTAGGGCTGGGCGATATGGCCAAAAAAAAATATCACGATATTTTTTTTTATATCAGTCGATATCGATAATTATCGATAAATGTCAAATCTTTATTTATTTCAAGTTTAAAGACAGATTTGTACTCCTAAGTGAAAGCTGTAGAAACCAGAGCGTTGTGTTTTTAAACTACTCTTTATTGTCAGAACATATCATGACAAACACTTGCCAAACAGGGGAACATTCACAAATCCGAGGTAGAACATTCAAACATTTGACATTTTTCCTTAACAAAATAAATATCTTTATTTCAGTAGTATTAGCTTGAGTTAGGATGCAGATTTACTTTATACAATTTATGTTCATTAACAAAAACAGTAACATTTGTTAAAAAAAAGTAACAACATTATTTTTATTTGGTAAAATGTAATATTCTTTAGTTTTATTAAAATTAACCATTGGTCATCCAGCATCATGCATTTAGATCATGATAACCACAGATAAAATGTAACTTTATGGTTTCTATGGCATTTATGAAAACCAGTAGCCTAAATACATTATTAAAAACTGTAATTATATTCCATTAGTCCTTTAATACATTGTCTACATTAATAATATTATACAATTCAATATATATCCCACATTTCATGGTGCAGTTAATATTACTAGGCTAACGTAACAGTAACGTTAAATCCGTGGTAAATGATGGGAATGTGTCGACGGAGAAGCTTCTGACTGTATCGTTGCGCACACAGTGTTTCTCCTGTTCGTCAGCGCGGTCTCATCTGCCTTTAAACTGGTTTAAATCACTGAGACATGTGTGTTCCTCGCTGAATTCAAGCGCTTCTCACTGGATCTAGTGACCGAGACCGATCAGAGTAAACGCGTCTGCTCTAGTGAACTCGCGCTCGCGCTGCCGTTTGGACTTTGAGCCGAGTGGATAAACGGTCCGTGTGGCGCGCGCGGTTCAAATGAGATTCGTTCCGCTTTTGGCGCAAAAACATTATCGAACATTTATCGAACTCTTGATATCGTTTTATCGAGAAAAATTATATCGCGATAATTATCGTTATCGTTTTATCGCCCAGCCCTATGCCAGACCAATCAAAGCGTTAAAAACTAGCAGCAAAATTTTTAATTCAACTCTATAACACACTGGCAACCAATTTAGAGATAATAATATAGGAGTAATGTGTTCTCGTCTACGAACCCCAGTTAAAAACCTGGCAGCGGCGTTTTGGACCATCTGAAGCCGTGACATGGAGGATTATTAAATGTCTTCCTAACCATAACCCATACTAACATTTAATAAAGATTTATTTACATTAGATGCATTAAATAAATTGATTAAAATAGGCTAACCTCATGATTCAGGTTTTAGGAAGTGTCGTATGTGTGTGTTTTTGTAAGGGTGCTCCAATTTATCGGATGTCAATCAATATTGGCCGATAGTAGCTTAATATACAGTAGTTTGGTGGTCTCTATAAAGGCCGATCAGATGACGCCAGACCATTTTTCTACGTGCAGAGAAAATGTATTTTACATTAGCCGTTCTGGCAGTTCTACCAGGTGTCTGAAAAGGACAATAAATTAGCATCATCTTTGAAGTCTTCAAATTATAATTTATTTCGGTGATCGTAATCGGTATATCGGCCAATACTGCTTCCGGTAATCGATGATCAGCCCCAAAAACACTGACCAGGGCACCTTTAGTTTCTTGTGTGGAAAGTCAGATCTGGCCAGATAATGGAGGATAGTAACATTTATTCTGGAGTGTAGAGATCGGGAGCGTTTGAAAGCAGGCTTCTATCAGCGGATCCGTCTATCATCAGTGGATCTATTAGAGCCTGCTTTCAAACACTTCCGTGTGAATCTGTGCAAGCGCCCGGTGAAGAAAACATGTTTTTGAAGCGTTGATCATTGTAGCCAATCAGAGACATATGTGTTGAACACGTGAACACAATGGCCAAGTCAGTATTTTGACAACACTAACTTTGACTGCAGTACCCATTTCAACCTCTAGCTGTCAATCTTACATACTGCACCTTTAATAAACTCTGTATCTTGAGCAGAACAAACTAGGGCTGCACGATTAATCGCAATTTACACTTAAATCGAGATGGCTCCTCTCGATTTTGAAATCGCATAGGCTGCGATTATCTTTTATGCGCAGCTCGTCATTGATGATCGGCTCTGTAAACGCTCTCCATCTGAAAGCACTGTGAGTTTGAGTCTCTTATAACGTGCATTTGAAACAGCAACACGCGTCAAACATCTTAACAAATATGAGAAGCATTTATGAACCTCTTGTCCAACAAAAGACAACATTTAATAACATGCATTTACTCCAAACTCACTTCATAACGACAGATAAAAATCATTTGTGACATGATGTGGCTTCTTACACAGAATAAGGCATGTATTTATAAGTCATGTTTAATCAATCAAAGCATTTCAATCTTTTGTTTATTCAACCTCAGCGATAGGGATTTCCTGGAATGATGTGTGTTGTTGTACTTCTGCGGCGGGGCATATTTATCGTGTCTGTGTGAGAGCGCCCTCTGGTGTTCAGCTGGAGCAGTGTTTACTACCGGTCAGCCGCACTCACTGACAAACTGCGCATAAAATAATCGCAGCCTTTGCCAAATCGCATGCGGTTTTATTGGGATTAATCATGCAGCCCTAGAACAAACACAGTCCTGTAGTCCGCCAGTGTTGTTTTGGTTGAGTACTCGCGCATGCCTGTAGACTGAACACGTTATACGCATACATGGCATCACCGATTTCACAAATCCATGTATTTGTGGTTTGTAGACAGTGTCGTTTTCAAAAGCTTGCATTTTCAAGCTGTTGCCATGTAAATTAGGGGCCAAAAATGAATACATGTTTTGTTAAGTCATGTAAATGCCCTTTGATTGGCTGTTCAGTTTATCGAACATTACGAATACTTTTATAACATGAGCTGCCAGGAATAAAGAGAGTGATCAGCATGATTGATTAAAAATGGTAAGCAATTGTATATGTGCAGTCCTTGAATGACCAGTATAGACTATTGACCGATATAGAGAGAGTTATATCCGTCCACGCAGGCGCAGAACAGCTGTAGTCTTTGCTGTGTGTTCAATCACAACGCAGCCGACGCGAGTCAACACAGTTGGCCTTCGTCGCCGCTAGTTTGTTTTCTTCGGCTTGGTGTGTCACAGCCTTTATATTTACTGGAAGGATGACGGGACAGTTGTGTCTGGACTGATTCCTATGGTACTGTGAATCATTTAGGGATAAAGCTTTGTTCGGTCCTAAAGGGTCACTGCATTTGTCTGCAACTGATGCTAAAATCAATCAAAAGCACAACGGAAAAACCAATCGCTGCACTTAGAGTTCAGGTTGGCTGTGGGAAATACTGGAACAAACCAGTTGGATTTTCATGGAAAGTTTGGTGTTGATATTCACAGGATATTATCAGAAGTCCAATATAATGAGAATATTTTGGTTGAAACTGGTGTGGTTTCCATTTTCCAATCATTGGCTGCGTCTGAAATCGCATACTCTCTTGAGTAGGTTACTTATTTTTAATTTGAGTAATTAATTCAGGGCTGCTAAAAATATATAGTTTCATATGCACACCAGAATCTCGCTGGAAGTAGTACTTTTCTTGCCTACTTTTATCAGTACTGTGTATTTGGACGTACTGCTTTTGTCACATACTGTTTTTCGTCTACTATATAGTAGGGAACACTCAAAAAGATGATATGTTGGCTTTAATTAACTTTTTTTTATGTCAACAGGTCACACATAACTGGATTATGATAAACAAACATAATTTGTTCATGTAACTTAAACATCATGGAATTAAGTCATTTTAAGCGACCCAAGTTAAGTTGTCTCAGAGTTAATTTTTTAAGGTTTCCTGACATGATTCAAGTGTTTTTTATTTTCATTCATCCATTAATACATTTATTTTAGTGACACATAATTAAATTGGTACACTATAGCTAGCTATTTGCTAGCAGATGCACATATTAGCATCTTAAATGCTAAGATTTATATGCTCCTTTAACCAAATCAGTCACAGCCAATCAAAATGCTCCACTCTTCTCCACAATGATAACCCACTGTAATTTAAATGGTTCTAATAATTCCAATGTAATTGACCATTAAACACAATTACAAACTATCAAGTCTTCCCCTTTTCTCATTTTCTAAAAAACACATAAAATAACACTTAATTTTAACATTTATTCTCTCTTAATTCAACCATATGCAAAGCATGCTGGGAACTAACAAGCACCGCCCAGTCTCAGTTAATGCAGCACAAATCATTAATGTAATCCAACACAAACGGATTAAGTAAACTTACATTTGACATATATTTAAGCAGATTGAACACAATCAAATTAAGTTGAGGCAAAATGGCAGTTGGCGCAACTAAATGAGAAAAACACAATTATTATAAGTAAAGTAAATATATTATGTAAAGTGCACAACCTTCCTAGTTTATTCCTTGACTGAAGTATGCGATTTCGGACGCAGCTAATGTGAGGGGTGTCATTGTATTTCCTTTCTCAACAGGAAGTGACATGCAATATGCAGGAGACATGGCGTTCTTTTGTGCTCAAATCCCCGTGTTTATTTCCAGAGTTCTGCATGAAGAGGCGTCTGTATCTGAACACGTCCGAGGCCTTTATATGATTTCAATGGAAACTAAAGCGTCTCTCGGTGTCTGCAGTTACCAAGGAGAAGAGCACAGAAGGGCTGCGCTGTTATTCACATCGTGAAAGCGAGTGGGAGGAAACTCTGGAGAGAGATGCTGTGGTGTATTAAGCACTAAATCTAAAAGACGTTTGTTTTTCACGTTTGCGTCGCTGTAAATGCTGCTCCACACGGCCTCGTCTCTGAGACGGAGTCAACATGCGCAGGCCATCTTCTCAAACTTTACATGAGAAGCGATTATAAACCAGCTGTGGTCAACAAAAGATGAGCTTTACGTGGGATTTCTACAGAAAAATAAACGCTTAGCTTAAATTTAGACAGCTATAAATAATAGTATTGATTATTTTTACTGTAAAATAAAATGTATTTATTTTTCTTAAATTCCCTTTTTTTTTTTACTGTGACTATTTTACAGTTTTGTTTAAAACTTTTAATAATAATAATAATAATAATAATAATTGTGCAGCCCTACTAACAACCACAGCAGTTTATCGAATTTCATCTGAAAAATCATGGTTCACTTTTCCTTTTCTTTTTTTTACAGTGAAATATTACAACAGGAACATTTCTTATTGTTTCATATTTTTTATAAGAAGAATGTTGCAGCCCTGCAAACAAAGAACAGCAAAACCTGGAGTTTTTAAATCACATTTGAAATCTAAATTTTTATCAGAAAAATTACAATTAGATTTTTTTCCCAAAACATTTTGCAGCCCTACCACATCTTTAATGAAGGCAAAAAAAAAAAAAGTGTTATAGCTACATGTGCAACTGGAAAAAAATCATTTATTTCAGTAATTCAACTTAAAAGGTGAAACTAATATATTATATAGACTCATTACATGCAAAGTGATATATTTCAAGCCTTTATTTGTTATAATTTTGATGATTATGAAAACCCCAAATTCAAAATTAGAATATTGTGAAAAGGTTTTCATAAACTGTAAGCCATAATCATCACAATTATAACAAATAAAGGCTTGAAATATCTCACTTTGCATGTAATGAGTCTATATAATATATTAGTTTCACCTTTAAGTTGAATTACTGAAATAAATGAACTTTTGCATGATATTATAATTTTTCCAGTTTCACCTGTAATAAAACCTGAATTCTTGCCATCAGAATGCATGAAATGCACTTTTTGTTGTTGTTCATTTTAACTCCGCAGCCATTAAGATGTAGAGAAAGAGAAACTTATTTACCGTACTATAAGAAATACATTTATTTTACAAAATCCAAGACCAAGAACAGACATTTAATCTGGAAAGGTTATTCAGCTCCACAACAGCACACAGAACAACAGCTGAATAGTGTCCGGTGTGTTAGCGTAACACATTAACAGTTATTCAGACACACAATAGCATAAAGAACATATACTGGGAGGCTGAATAGGCTAAACTAACATTAGCCAGCGAGTCCAACAAGTTACTGGTCAGCAAGTTCACCAAGTTCCCGATCTCACTCCACAATCCACAGTTCTTCCTCGGTGTCGCTTCTGAACAACTCCGCTAACTAGAGCGCCCTCTCGCGGCTGTAGACGGTAATGTTTTCTCTTGGTTCATCTCAGTCAGTATGAATTAATTCTGATATATAAGTCGCACCTGACTATAAGTCGCAGGACCAGCAAAACTATGATAAAAAATGCGACTTCTAGTCCGGAAAATACGGTACATGTTTTAATAGTTCTGCTTCTGCACTGACTGAGCGTGCTCATTTATGGGGTTTAAACTGGATGCGGACTCCTGGTCTGAGACTCCTGGTGTGTCTGCAGATCGAGAGCAGAGCATCTGTCGGGAGCTCCAGGCGTTCATTACTCAATGCTGCAGTTATTTCCTGTGCTGGGGTGAAGTGAGCCGCCTGTGCTTGTTGACTTCATGCTGTAATAATGTGTTGCATTGGGCAGTTTGTGTTGTCGGTTCTGTAGCACCAGATACATGTTCATGTGGCTTTGAAACATCAGCTTACAATCAGAAACAAAACCACTTAGATGACATTAGACGATCAATAATGCTGAGTCAGACAGACTCCTCTCTCTCTGCCTTCGTGTCATTGATTCTCCTGCAGATACTCGTGAGCATGTGCGCACGACACTAAACAAGATAAAAATTCTGATTAGAATGGTGTTAATCTTAAAGTCCCTCTGTAGTCAATCAGTTTATCCCTTAAAACTCATCTTTGATCACCAAAATTACATATTTAAAAAAAAAATCTTCATGCCTTATGAAATTAGTCGAAAGCATTGTCATTTCCTTATTGTAGTTTGAAGTAGGGCTGTAAACGATTAATCACATCCAAAATAAAAGTTTATACACAATACACACACATATTATGTAAACACAAACTTTTATTTTGGACTTATGAATACACATGGTTTGTCTTATAAGCATATTGTCATAAGCAGATTAAAAACACCACATAGACACATAAACAACATTAAAAGCTGGATTTTCGCCACAGGTGGACTGAATTTATCTGACTGTCATCCTGATTTTTTAGACTTTTTACTGAGTCTTATTTTCTCTGATATTAAACTGCATTATGTAGAGCTTAGCTTGTTTTGATCCCAGAACATTAGGAGCTCAATGCCCCCGTGAACAATGTCTTCTGTCCTCCTCCTGAACATCATGTTTGTCTTGACTCTGCTTAATGGACTGAGAAAGCGCATTATGTCCAGAGCTCTCAATAGTAAACATCCCGTTATAACCACTCGCACACTCCCGCTGGGCAGCGTTCTGTCTCCTATGCCCTTTAAAATGACTCTCAGTGAGGGAATCTCATGTCTGGATTATGTTTCACCTAAAAAAAAAAAAAAGGGAAATAATGTAGGTAGACCCCCCAAAACTACTTGTCGTGGAGCGGGCGTGATATGGATACGTGGTGTACATTTTTTAGTATTCAAAAAATTTACTTCTACAATTATTAAACTCATATAACATTTATTTCTTTTCACACAAATTCTGTGTTGTTTTTTTTATTAATTTTTTATGAAGACATAAAACTTTTATTTCTTTGAATCATATGAAATTAAACCAACTTTTTGTCAAATAACATGCTGCTCAATTAGCTACTGTTAAAATTAAAACATGGAAGAAAAATGTATTATTCCTTAAAAAAATAAAGCTTTGATGATCATTTATTTGTATTCGTAGTATTAGCCTGACCTTCCTAGGAAATCCGCCCGGCAACTCATTATTAAAATATTAATAATCGTTATATGATTGCATTATATATGCAGAACATTATAATTGTGTGCTTGGGACATGGCTTATAATGCTGAGACTTTTGTTTTTGTAATCAGACTCTCAAAAATTATATAAATAATTGGATTTAGATTTATCGGCCAATATATCAGTTATCGGCTTTCAAATAAAAAAAGTTATCGCATCGAGATTTCAGTGCATCAGTGCATCCCTGCTTGCGTAGTGATTTATGAAAAGACGATTTGGCAGATAAAATACACGTTACAAAAGAAGTCATAGTTGCTTTAAAGTAAAACTAGAGCATGTTTTGTTGATCATAAGTATGTACTTTAATTTATGGCGCATAGTGGAAATATGTAAATTCCCCCGTAATCTTTGACCTCTGTTGCATTATTATTACTGTTGCTACTATTGGTGTAAATGTCAGATTTTGTATATTGATTGTTTTTAAGAAAAAAAGTCTAAATTATTGTAAACAATGTTTTGAATTGATTGTAATCAGAATATTTTTTTTTTATTGAAATAATGTTGATATATATGAATATAGCCAGGGGTTAAATTGGGATGTATTATGTGGGGGATTTTTTATTTTATTTTAAATAATGTTCTGGGATCAAAACAAGTTAAGCTCTACATAATGCAGTTTAATATCACAGAAAATAAAGGTTAAATGGCTCTTTCTGGAGAGTTTTGTGCAAAGAAATGGAGAACTTGAGTCTTATATGATATGTGACAAACTGCAAGGTTAAGAGCATATACTTTGCATTGTTGTAGTATCAACAGGTATTAGAACATTTAGCGTTTACATTACTGTTAATCTGTCATCACTTGATTACACATTGTATTGACCCATACAATGTGCCAAACATAATGTGCCACGTGAAGAGACAGTGCAGCATATGACTGTAGCAACAGCTGAGAAGATTTGGGTCTGTGGTGACCAGGTCCACCTCACACAAAACTTCCTATTCTCTCTCTTTACTACTACAACACACACGCGCGCGCATGCAAAGGCTAACAAACACACACATAGCTGCCAGGACTCAACATAAACTCTATCACACAGATCAAACACAAATATGCTGACTGAATAGATTGCTAGTTTATTTGAGTAGCCAGCTAGCAGTTCTCTGATCAGTTTGCTGATAATCCCGTGTCTGAAGTAAAATGCTCAAAACATCTCCTGAGAAAAATCACATGGTCACTTGGTTATTTAATTTAGATTTAGTCTTATTTCCATACCTTGTCATTCAAGGCCAGGGCACTTTTTGTACATTTCTGGAACGTTTGCACGCTCCCAAATCCCGCGCAACTACGGATCTCCCAGGAACATTCATTATTGCAGCGTACATGTATCCGTGTCGCCTAGATGCGCATGCGCGATCATGGTCGACTGACAACGAGATTAAGAGCTGAACAGGAATACGGCCGTGTTGCAATTGTTCTCATCCGCCGAGACAAAATAGACATGCCATTTCAAAAATCTTTCATTTATTGTCAGAAATATGTTTTCAAAAGCATCACTTTCATCAAATTGTATGTGACATAATTTCCATTAGGCAACTAACTGCAAACAGGCACATCAGGACTCAAACGAGCAGGCTTATGTGCCGGGCCTGAGCCCCGGAGAGCCCCGGCCCAATTTAACCACTGAATGTTGCCATTGCTGCTGATATGGAGTTAAATCATGATAAATAAATCTGTTTTGCAGGTGTGTGATGAACGGAGACTCCGGTGCAGGGGTGGTGACGGCCCCCCCTCCCACCAACCCCCCTCATAAGGAGCGTTACTTCGACCGCGTGGACGAGAGCAGCCCGGAGTACCAGAGAGAGAGGAACATGGCGCCCGACCTGCGGCAGGACTTCAACATGATGGAGCAGCGGAAGAGGGTCTCCATGATCCTGCAGAGTCCAGTGAGAACACAACACACACACTTACAGAAACACCGTGATAACGCATGAGCATATCATACACTACTGCTCACAAGTTTTCCAATGGCAAGGCAAGTTTATTTACATAGCACATTTCAAACACTATGGCAATTCAAAGTGCTTTACATTAGGGCTGGGACGGTTACCGCATTACCGCGGTCACGTGACGCCTACCGCGGGTCTGTGTGTGTGCACGTTGTGTCTAATGACATTGTGTCTTACATGGATTCAAGGTTTTCTAAACAAAACGTATCAAAAGATGGAGCAAATCCGACCTTTCGCGAGTTGGGGAACGCAATGTTTCATGACGCATAATATAGATTCCATTCTAGAGATGCGCGAATGGCCTACTATTTCATCCACAAGCGCATCACAAAACTCATCATCACCGTCCATCCGCACGAACGCTTTTTTACCAATTTTCAAAACCGCACCCGCCCGCCATCCGCTGATTGTTTTAAGGTCTATGGCCGATGCTAGGCGCTACTGCCGCGAGGCTAGAAAGCTCCTGGCTGTTCTAGAAAGGAGACTGATCCAAGGCAGCAAAGATATTTAACGGCTAAAGTCCGTAGTATTGGCTATGTTGTCCCCAGAATTATGATTGGCGCACAGGGATAAAAATAAATAAATATTTTCACAGAGTAAAGTCTTCTCTACGAAATACAATGCAAGAGATCGCACGGGCGCCTCCACTGATTAGCCTATATGTCTGCTATATTTGCTTCTTATTTATTAATTCCAGCGGTTAATTAAAGCGGTTTACTGCTGTACCGCGGGAATTTCTTGCTTTTCAACCGCGGTAAGAAAATGCATACCGTCCCAGCCCTAATTTACATAGAGAGGAAATAATCACAAAATAAAAGCAAGGAAAATTCAAACCGTTATTCAAAAGCTTTACATAGAAAGGAATTATAATAATCACACTATAGCCAGGGGTGCACATAACTTTTTCAGTGAGTTACTCAGGTGAGGACCAGGAGATGGTGTTTGGTACTCACCCCATATGTAGCGTGGCCACAGCTGTCAATCATGACGTCACATTTCCATTTTTATAGCATAAAATAACTAACTAAAACCAAACTTATAAAATAAAAATAAACGAACACTTAAATTTACATCAGCGTGAAAAGAACGACCTAAAATGATAGAATTTATTTTTATTTGAAGTGTTATTTGATTGTTCAGATATATGTATTTGTATAAATTAAATATAATTAATCCTTATTAAAGATATTAAAGAGCAGTGAATTTTCTCTTTTTATTTTGTTGTTTGATCAATATTAAGTGTACAGAAGGCATTAGGTTTATTACGCACTGTCACTTTAAGAGTGTGCAGATCCAATTGCACTGATGCACGGTACGTTCTGTAAAGACATAACCGACTGTGTTTACGTGAATGCTCTCCAAAACGGACATTTAGACATAATGTTGTGTATTCGTCCATTCAGACGCGAAAGAGAGCTCGATTCAGTCCTTGCGCGCAGCGTCTATGTGCGGGGCTGCACGCCTCGGGTCGTGTGTGTGTGTGTGTGTTCGCACAGAATAACATACCGAATAAAGCTGTCTTTCGCGTCGTCACTCTTATTCAGATCTATCCATATCTCTGCTCTTCTCTTTCTCCCAGACGTTTACATTTTTTAACGATTTGAGACATGCATGAAGCGCATGCCGACTCGGTAGATCAGCACGTTCCAATTCAAATGTGCGCATCTTCCACAAACGCAAATCAGTTCTGACTGGATCACTTCCCCAATCGTCCCTCCCTTACATTTCCGTCTAGTTTTTATTCGTCATAGTGGTCGTCATTTAAAACAAGGTTTTTATTTAGTTATCGTCTCGTTTTCATCTGTGAAAAAAATTTAATTAACACTGCCTAGGTTGCAATTTGGCGACAGTACGCAAAGGCGCGTAGTAACACAAGTGGCATTACGCATTCCTGATTTTTGTCGCGCATGCGTACCTGCGTACTAGTTATGTGCACCCCTGACTATAGCAATTCATAGAGCTTTGCATAGAAAATAGACACAAAATAAAAGCAGGGGGGATTAAAGCAGTTATGAATGGAAATAAGGAGACAAATGATACAGTTATAAAATTTATTAGAGTAAAATTAATTAAAATAGTAAAAAGGTGATGCATAGAATAAACTTCTCATCTGGCAAAACACCGGTGTTATCTTATTTATTTATTTGATCAAAAATACAGTAAAATTGAAAAATGTTAATTCAATTTAAATGAACTTTTTTCTATTTAAATATAAGCTGTATCATTTTCATCTTCATTACTCCAGTCTTCAGTGTCACATGATCCTTCAGAAATCAGTATAATATGATTATTTGATGCTCAAGAAACATTTATTATCAATGTTGAAAACTGTTGCGCTGCTTCATATTTCTGGTGGTGTCCGTACAGTTCATTCAGCTCCCAGTAAACCCCTCGTGACTGATTTCTCAATATGCCCAGCAATCGTGTGTGTGTGTGTGTGTGTGTGTGTAAGCACAGAGGGGATTCTGTTTATGCAAGCGGACAGTCAACGGAAGAATAAAGAAGCTCTTTATCGGGCAGAAATTGAGAGAGAGAAGGAAAGGCAGCTGATTTTCAGCTCTCATACTTTTTAGGCCAAGAACCGTCTTCCGTCAACTAGTCGCTGTCAATGTTCCCTCAAAGACATTTGCTCAATGCTGAAAAATATTAAAGTCAAGATCAAGTATATTTCCGATGGTTTGAAGGTGCTTAACTTTAGATGCTCACCTTTTGAAAATGGAGCATCTCAGGCAAATAAAAATGTTAAAAAAAACAATATTAATGTAAATATACAGAATAATATTTATATATTTTCAGTATTGCAAGTTTTGAGGTTGCAGATCAAGAACCATTTAGTGTGTAACTCGTGCCGTACTGTTTGTGCCACAGACACGAATGACTCCTCAAGTCATATGTAGAATGGGACCGTGTAGTTCTGGCTGTAATTGTGTGTGTGTGTGTGTGTGTTTCAGGTGTTCTGTGATGAGCTGGAGTCTCTGATCCAGGATCAGATGAAGAAGGGGAAAACCCCCACCAGTTTGCTTGCCCTGCAGCAGATCGCTGACTTCATGACCACCAGCGTTCCCACCATGTACCCCGCCGCCCCGCAGGGAGGCATGGCTGCCCTCAACATGAGTGAGTGTGTGTGTGTGTGTGTGTGTGTGTGTAGGAATCAACTGCGTTAAGCCACGGTCACTCTAAACTTTGAGCACGCAAACTTTCTACGGCACTGCAACGATCGTGATATCACATCACGATATCACAACACACTCATGACGTCTTTTTTTTATAAACATAAATCCAACATTTAACAAATAATAATGAATCCAAAAAGTTAAAATATACAATCTGCTCCACTGTACTATCGTGGCTTGATGTATCGACCTTCTATTCATTTATATACTAATATAATTTTTAATGTATTTTCTGTTTTAATTTTGAGTAATTTTGTTGTCTGTAATTAAATCATTTAAAATATGTATATATTATTTTTATTTACTTTAATACTTAATACTTTTTATTTTTAGTAATTTTGTTATTTTTTTTCAGTTTGTCATTTTCATACTAATATTTAAAGAATTTTTCTTTGAATTTTTTTCTTTGAATTTTAGTTCGTTTTAGTAATTTTGTGTTTTTGTCATTTGTATTAGTTTTTTAATTTGTCTGTTTTTTCCCCAATTTCAATTTTAGTACTTTGTACTTTCTAGTTAGCTAAGCTAAATGAAAATTAGAAATGTTGCTTTGGCAAATAACTTTTGTTTAATTTCAATTAATGTTTATTTTAGTTCAAGTAACAAAAATGTTTTTATTTTATTTTATTTTTTATGGTTTTAGTTTAAATTAATGATAATCCTGGTGTTCCACACTGAAAGTAAAATACTACTTTAAACAACAGCTTCAGTGTTTTAAAGAACTCTACACCTATATTAGGGCTGTCACTTTTTATTCGATATTCGAATATGCATTCGAACATGACGTGAAATATCCGTAATCGAACTTCAAATAAACTATTCGGTTTTTAAAGTGCTATGTCTAGCGCATTTTTTACAGTCTATGATTAGACCGTTTGCTTTTTATTTAAAAAAAGCGTGTTATTTTGAAAGCGTGTTACAGGCTATAGGCTATGTTATAGTCAGATATGACGGCACGCTGCAACACGCATCACCGCAGATCTATTCATCAAGCGCCAAGCCAACGTGCAAACTATCGCAAATCAAAGTGAAAGTAAGTCGCAGTCGCTTTAACACACAATAATAATAATCTTCATTAAAAGTAAAGAAACGAAATGATCTTACCAGGGCTGCCGCTCTCTCTTATTGCGGTCTTTGATGTTAGCTGATGATCAATAAAATGCAGCTCATATCTATTGCTTTCGGTGACATTGAATCCATTAAATCTACATATAGCGCGGGAATTGAAGATCGGATTTATATCCGGTTTAAACCACATTTAGGCTTATGTGACCAGGTGTAAATGGAATCGTTTTGATAGCTATCCGATCTGAGAAAACGCATGAAGTGGCCAGGTTTAAACCGAATAGATGGGAATAGATATTCGAATACATAGGCTGGTATTTGATATCCGTTCGAATTTGATTTTTCTCAAAAATGAGAGCCTTAACCTATATGTTTATGTATTAACGGCAGAACAGTCCTAACAGACGTGCGTGTGTGTGTGTGTGTGTGCGTGTGTGTGTGTGTGTGTGTGTGCGTGTGTGTGTGTAGGTTTGGGGATGGTGACTCCAGTCAATGACCTGAGAGGTTCAGACTCCATCGCTTATGAGAAAGGAGAGAAGCTCTTGCGCTGCAAACTCGCTGCGTTTTACCGCCTGGCTGACCTCTTCGGCTGGTCTCAGCTCATCTACAACCACCTGACTGTGAGCGCCACAAATATACACAACACATCTCAGCAGGACCTTTGATATGTGGCAATACAATATAAACCTCTCTGTCTCTTCAGGTCCGGCTGAACACTGAACAGGAGCGCTTTCTGATTGTCCCGTTCGGTCTTCTGTTCAGTGAGGTCACGGCCTCCAGTCTGGTAACCCTGCCTTTGTTTTATCTCAATCCTCAGAACGTGACTAACATCAGGCTGTTAATGCTTACAGATATTATTTAATAGTGTATAACCTGTAGGAAAATATTTAAAGCAGTAGCCAGCAGTTGTAACTTGTATTTAGCAGCACTGTATGTGTCCTCAGGTGAAGATCAACCTGCAGGGTGAGATCGTGGACCGCGGCAGCACGAACCTGGGCGTAAACCAGGCTGGCTTCAGCCTCCACTCCGCCATCTACGCGGCCCGGCCCGACATCAAGTGCATAGTGCATATCCACACGCCCGCTGGCGCCGCGGTACGAGCCGGGTCATGACAAGCTCAACAATAAACACTTGGGTCACACTTTCTGTTAGATGTCGTGTACTTGCATTGAAAAGTGTGTTGGCTACAATGTATATAATGTGTTCATGTTGCATTGCAAAACACTAGATGTGTGATACGGGTACGGCTAGGGCAGGTTTGGTGGTACGGTAAGTTTAAGGATGGGTTAAGGTCTAAGGGAAGGGTCAACAGTGTAATTATAAATGGCGTTACATAATTTAATTACAGCTGTAATTACATGCAGGTATTTTTTTTAATGCAAGTACAATGCAAAAACATGTAAAAAATTAGTGCATTATGTCAAATGTTTGAACATGGTAGTTAAAGACGCTTAATATAAAGTAGGACCAACTTTTCCAATTCATTAATTAATACAGATGCTTTTATTTAAAACGATTGCATAGTCAAATATTAGCATAATATGGAAGGTTGTTTCGCCATTGAATAAAAAATAAAAGGTATTTGCGACTTTTTATCTCACAATTCTGACTCCTTTTTTTTTTCTCCTAGTTTTTTAAGAAAAAGTTGTAATTATCTTTTAAATTGTTTTATTCCGTGGCAGAAACGAGCTTCCATAGTATTATTAGCATAAAGAGATGGTGCAAAAAATATTTTTTTGTGACCAAAGAATTACATGCATCTTGTTTGTTCACATTTCATTAATTTTTATGTACAAATTGCAGCATTTTTACATAGCATTTGATCATTTAATTTTGAATTCTGTTGTATTTGGATGTGTTTTCATGTGCCATTTAGTTTTTAATAGACTTAAAAATAATTAATTCTTGAATAAATGCATTTTCTCATTTCTTTGCATATTTCATGGTATATTTATTTTAATTTGAACTGATACCTTCATAATGATGATTTTGAAATAATTTGACCTCCAGGTGTCTGCTATGAAATGTGGTCTTCTGCCCATCTCACCCGAGGCTCTGGCGCTGGGCGAGGTGGCGTACCACGATTACCACGGTATCCTGGTGGACGAGGAGGAGAACGTCCTCATACAGAAGAACCTGGGTCCCAAGAGCAAGGTACCATTCATACACTGAGATTAATTTATCAATTTCTGTCTGACTATAAGCCTGAGCTCTGTCCGGTTTTATGTTGTGTAAATGTGTGATTGACATGATTGTTTGTGTTCAGGTGTTGATTTTGAGGAATCACGGTCTGGTGTCTGTTGGAGAAACAGTTGAAGAGGCGTTTTACTACATTCACAACCTGGTCACAGCCTGTGAGATTCAGGTATCCATCAGTTTCGCATTTTTAATGTGTGAAATTACTGTTTCCAGCAGAGCTTGACATAATAATATAGTCAGAATTTTTTGTTGTTGTTGTTGTGTATCATATTTGATGCAGCAAGGCTTGTTTGGCTCAAATAGTCGAACATAGTGAGCATATGGAGAGAGAAAAAAAGCTCAAACTGAGCAAAAATATGTAATTTGTTGCAAATGCTGGTATTTATATGGACAAAAATATGATTCGTATGCTTGTAATGTAAATTAACAGCAGAATACTTGCATTAAATTCTAATTATAAATGTAATATATATATTATCAGTCACTAAATCTACCAATAATATGATTTGGTAAGATGATATTTAAATGCTTAGTTTCAAAGCTCTGTAGTTTTAAAACGCATAATGCTATGAAATATAATGATGATTGAGAGATGAACAAATAAACCTTCCTCAAAAGCCTGATGATCATATTTGATACTTTTATGATTTTTCTAAAAAATGTCGTATGGGTAATCAAATAAACCAAAGTTTCTTCTGTCCATTAAGTGTTCATCATGAAATATTACTAACAATATCAAAGTTTACTTTATAAAAATCACTAAAGATTTCACAGCAAAAAGACACGAGCAGAAAGTTACACTGAAGGCCTTTTACTTGCTAAAAAAAGTCTAAACTATCAATCAGACGACGGAGGGAATGTAGTAGATTGTGTGCGACAGGTTTTACAGCAAAGTGTTGATCATGTAGTTGGTGCACTTGGCTTTATTGGATTAAATGTGAGTTTTTCCGGTCTGATATTCCAGGTCCGCACCCTCGCCAGTGCGGGCGGTCCTGATAACCTGGTCATGTTGGACCCAGGCAAGTATAAATCTCGCCCACGCCACCTGGAGCCGGCTGGAGACGGGTCGAGCTCGCACCCGAAGTGGCAGATCGGGGAGCAGGAGTTTGAGGCCTTGATGAGGATGCTGGATAATCTGGTAAGCGGGAGAACAAACTTTATCTTTTATATTTATTTATTTTTACACCATAATGGTACCAGGATCTCCAGACAGCATTCACTAACTTATATGGTGTTTTCCGCCAAAGTTAAAGCTCAAGGATTTATCTTCCTACAAGTGAAGAAATTAGTCGAAAGTATTGTAATTTCCCTATTGTGAAATTATTGAATTTTGTTTTACAATATGTTATTGCCCATAGTCTCACAAAATCCTTTTGGAAACTCTGCAAAGAGCAATATATATTATATAGCAAATCTTGGCTGCGTGGTTGTTTATATCGTTGCAAAATGTAAACTGTATTATTGCACAGCTCTATATAAAGTTGGACATAATCCAACTTTATCTGCATGCATACAGTATATACTCATGTTAAGCGATATATAATATAATAAATCTCAACTGCTTGATTGTTTGTATCATTGCAAAATTTAAAGTCCCCCTGTAGTCAATAGTTTTATCTCTTAAAATGCATCTTTAATCAGCAAAATTACATATTTTTTCGTTTTTTTTTTTCTTTGTAAAAGATTTATTCATGCCTTAAAATATCTTGAATGTAACTCGACACCCTTGCCTCATTTAGTATACGTGATTCTATGGATATGCAAATGAGCCCCGCCTCCACTCACTCACTCACAGATCCACTGGTTGACGATCACACGTTGATCTGATTGGTTACAAGGTAGTGTGTGACGTCAGAAACACCAGCGATTTCAAACCGTGTTTTTGAGACTGTCTTTGGTTCACTGCAGTTTTAAGCAGAAAATATTCAGCAATGCTGTCGACTTATGAACTTACACATGGTTTGTCTTAAAGCAGATTAAAAACACCACATAGACACATAAACAACATTAAAAGCTTTAACTATATTATCGGCCAACTCTATTCTGTTAAATGCAACTACAGAAGTGGATCAAAGTTATTTGACAATACCGTGTAATGTTGACTACTGTAGAATATATCATAAACATCATGATTTTCTGTAAAGCTGCTTTGAAACGGTGTGTATTGTGAACATATTTGACTTGACGTGATTGGGTCTCTCTTTCTCTCCCTCCACAGGGCTACAGGACTGGTTATCCGTACCGTTGCCCGGCGCTGCGTGATAAAGCTAAAAAGTACAGTGACGTTGAGATTCCCGCTTCAGCCACGGGCTACTCATACGCCGAGGACAGTGACTCGGGTGCGCGCTCCCCGTTAAAGCACAGCTTTCAGCGGCAGCAGCGGGACAAGACTCGCTGGCTAGCCGCCGGGCGGCCCGACGAGTCGGCGGAGGAAGGCCAGGACGGCAGCGGTAGCCCCAAGGCGAAGACTAAGGTGTGGACGAACATAACACACGATCACGTGAAACCCTTGCTGCAGTCTCTCTCGTCCGGTGTCTGCGTGCCAAGCTGTATTACCAACTGCTTGGTCTGTGCCAACCTTATTGTTCATAGTTTAGAAACGTACTGCTACAGAGCTAGAGAGGGCGGCTGGTTAGCACCCCGACACCAGGGCAAAAGAACACCCCCTTTACCCAAGTGGCTTTGGGCGTGTATGCCTTTTTCTTCGAGTCAAATGTTTGACAACCAAAGAAAATTGTCCTTTCGACTCGTTTCGTCCTGTAAATAACAGCTTTTTTCTCTCGGCTGACTTCTTAAGGCAAGGCACTACAGGTCAATAGGGAAAAACATTATCATAACACACCCTATGATATCTATTATCCTTTGTGAAAAAGTTTTTTAATATTTAACATATGCGAATAAAGCATAATCTAATTAAATATGCGCTAATTTGCATACAGTTCTAGAATAGAAATCTGAACATTGGATAAAGCCATGTTGAAAATTCTCGTTTCATTGATGTATTAAAGTCAAAGTTTTACATTTTCTCTTTTTATCACTCCATAAATCAGAAAATATTGTCAACCGCCAGATAAAATAATTTGCACCAAATGATATATTAACAAAGCCCAGTGTAAAAACCTTCAGAATACAGATAGTAATTGACTTACAGCCTTTAATGATTTGTATTGTAATTTAAATCTAAAGATGCAAATAGATGAAGTGCAATAAAATAAACACTTTATTTAGGATGTTTTCTTTCGATTAGTTTGAAACAACACTTTATGGAAAGCTAAATAGGCCAAAATTTGCTTTTTTTTTTTTTTTTGCTTGTAGTTCTTGTCTTAAGATTCTCACTGGGTTTGAACACTTGGTCCATATTGCATTTCTTTAACTTATTAACTAACCTATTAATCTTAACCATGTGTTCTCGATCTTGCTTCCTCTGATTTCTCTCTCTAAGCAAGTCCGTATGTCAATCACAGTGTCAGGCTCCTCCCCCTCTCTCACGATTGGTCGAAGGGGTGTCAGGGTTCTCTCCGGCTGCTCAGTGCATGCTGTGTTGCATGATTGATCAGATGCATTGTGGATCTTCTCCTGGGGGACCAGGAGGGTGTGGCATGTGCGCAAAGTGGGTGTGGCTAATCCTTACTGCTGCTGTGGATTTTCCTCCCGTTTCTGTTGTTGTTTGTTTCATTTATTGCTTTATTTCGCACCTCTTGTATTGTTTGTGTTTTAATGGAGCCGTTACTCCACATGAACGGTTTCCTCAGAGCAAACCAAGTAACTATCGCAGGAAGCCTTGAAGAGAGTCATTTGTGTGGATAATGTAGTGTGCACTTAGATGCAGTGATGAAGACAGCGCATACTGGAGTACAGTAGAAGACTTGTATTATGATCATTTATGATCCTCTTTAGATAAAAGCTTTGGAGTGAACGGATGGATGAATCTCACCAAAAAATGTCATATTTCATCTAAAAAATTATATAACAGAAAATCTGAAATTCTGCTTTGCATAGAGAAAAAAAATAAAAATTTAGGACCGTTAAGATGTATTAGTTTTTACATTTTGACATTATTTTAATGACAAATAAGCCCTGTGGTTGCATTTTAGCAGGCTACTAATGTGTACTTAATTGTCGTGAATACCGCATATACCCTGAATATAAGACGACCCTGAATATAAGACGACCCCCCTATTTCCAGACTTATTTTTGGGACAAAAAGAGATTTTTGTGGAAAAATCTGGTTTTCAACAGAAAATTATTTTATTTGAAAATTGCACTGATAATTCATTCTCTCTCTTCCAGCACGCGCGCGCACCTTTCTCTCTCTCTCTCTCGCTCTGTGTCTCGCGCACCTCTCTCGCGCACCTATCTCTCTCGCACGCGCACTTCTCTCTCTCTCTCGCTCTGCGTCTCGCGCACCTATCTCTCTCTCTCGCGCGCACTTCTCTCTCTCAATTCAATTCAAAATTTCTTTATTGGCATGACTGTACACAATACAATATTGCCAAAGCTTGGAATACATATAATAATTATAAACACATCAAAATAATAAAATATTATAACATAACTTACATTTAATTGTACAAATGAACAGTGTGACCAATTACACAGTGTGAACATTTCATACCACAGTGTTTTAACATATACACGAGGGTCACTGTGGTGGACAGTAGGGAAACACACTGAGGCCAGACATACACACACACACACACACACTCTCTCTCTGTCTGTCTCTCTCGCTCTCTCGCTCTCTCTCTCTCTCTCTCTCTCTCTCTCGCTCTCTCTCTCTCTCTCTCTCTCTCTCTCTCTCTCTCTCTCTCTCTCTCTCTCTCTCTCTCGCTCTCACTCTCGCTCTCGCTCTCGCTCTCGCTCGCCAGCGCTTTAATTCAGTTAAACACAGATATTATGTTGCTTCTCTAATTTTACATGCAAGTATAGCCGAAATCACAGCACAGATATTGTTTTTATCTTATGTGTATTAGATTTCATCAGACGACGGCTCGATTATCAGGATTTTTGTGCAGATTAACATCTTGGAAGGGAAACCTGGTTTTGTCTTAATGGGTCGCGTTTCAGTCGCTATTTCATATTAATTCGTTCTTTCTCTCTTTCCCCCCGTGATTTTGTCTATATCGCGAATATAAGACGAACCACCATTTTTCAGCCTATTTTTAGGACAAAAAACTCGTCTTATATTCGGGTATATACGGTATAATGTTAAAAAAATCTTTAAAATACCTTTAAAAAACAAATTGGTTTACTGATATTAAAAGATTTTAATTTAAGGCCAGATATATGTTTGTTTTTTTAAAGATAGTCTCTATTAAAAAATTCTATTTTTTAATTCAAATTTTTTTTCTTTTCATATTTTTGCTACTTTTACCATGTTTCTTCCATCTGGCATAGCTTTAAATTACTAACAAATCTTTTAGTGTTTAGGTGAAATATGAGTTTTTCTGTTTGAGTTTCACATAGACTGCAAATGCTTCCAAGAAAATAACAATAATTTGTAAAGGCAATCAAGGAATATCAGAGAAAATCCGTTTTTTTGCCGCACATTCTGTGGGAGAAAAAGCTCGTCTGCTTCTAATCCTGGAGTTGTGGCTTGCTGTTTGATGTGACTCCATGTTCTTTCCTTAAACCGCTTAAAAATATTTGTGTTGGCTTTTTAATTTCTATTTTTATGAGTTTCCTTTTCTTCTTTCTGAATTGGATTTACCTTTTCCTGAACTCTTCCTGCGCATGAGTGTATTTTAACTTTTCAAATTTCAAAATCATCCAAAAAAAGAAAGGAAAAATCATTGGTTCATGAGTGGTTGTTAACTCTCCGAACGATTGTCTCTAGTTGGGGGAGAGCGTGTTGTGTTGTGGGGCTCTAAACGTGATCAGTGAGTATTTCATGTTTACGTGTTCATCCCATGTGCCCCGTTTCTCCAGCGCCCATACGGAAACCCTTCCTCATGACTTTATTTCATTTTGGTAAAAGCAAGTAACTCATTGGCTACTCATGCTATTCTTACCCAGGCCAAAGGCTAATAACTATCTTTGCTTCAGAAATATTCAGTACTCGCTCTTCATCTTTATTTGAATCCATGTATTTGAGCTTTTGGAGTAAACCTCTGAAACTTTAAGCTGAAACCTCATAAACTGAAGTTCATCTTGTACGTTTTAAGAAAAGTTGGGCGTAATTCTGTCCTTCCTCACAGAGTCTGTGTAGAGAGAGAGAGTGTGTGTGTGTGTGTGTGTATGTGAGAGGGTGAGTGAGTGAGTGTGTGTGTGTGTGTGTGTGTGTGTGTGTATGTGTGTGTGTGTGTGTGTGAGAGAGAGAGGGTGTGTGTGAGAGGGTGGGTGAGTGTGTGTGAGAGGGTGAGTGTGAGTGTGAGTGTGTGAGAGGGTGAGTGTGTGTGAGAGGGTGAGTGTGTGTGAGAGGGTGAGTGTGTGTGAGAGGGTGAGTGTGTGTGAGAGGGTGAGTGTGTGTGAGAGGGTGAGTGTGTGTGAGAGGGTGAGTGTGTGTGTGAGAGGGTGAGTGTGTGTGTGTGTGTGTGAGAGAGGGTCAGTGAGGTTGTGTGTGTGAGAGGGTGTGTGTGAGAGGGTGAGTGTGTGTGTGAGAGGGTGAGGGTGTGTGTGTGAGAGGGTGAGGGTGTGTGTGTGAGAGGGTGAGGGTGTGTGTGTGAGAGGGTGAGGGTGTGTGTGTGAGAGGGTGAGGGTGTGTGTGTGAGAGGGTGAGGGTGTGTGTGTGAGAGGGTGAGGGTGTGTGTGTGAGAGGGTGAGGGTGTGTGTGTGAGAGGGTGTGTGTGTGAGAGGGTGTGTGTGTGAGAGGGTGTGTGTGTGTGAGAGGGTGTGTGTGTGAGAGGGTGTGTGTGTGAGAGGGTGTGTGTGTGAGAGGGTGTGTGTGTGAGAGGGTGTGTGTGTGAGAGGGTGTGTGTGTGAGAGGGTGAGTGTGTGTGTGAGAGGGTGTGTGTGTGAGAGGGTGAGTGTGTGTGTGAGAGGGTGAGTGTGTGAGAGGGTGAGTGTGTGAGAGGGTGAGTGTGTGTGTGAGAGGGTGAGTGTGTGTGTGTGAGAGGGTGAGTGTGTGTGTGTGTGAGAGGGTGAGTGTGTGTGTGAGAGGGTGAGTGTGTGTGTGAGAGGGTGAGTGTGTGTGTGAGAGGGTGAGTGTGTGTGTGAGAGGGTGAGTGTGTGTGTGAGAGGGTGAGTGTGTGTGTGAGAGGGTGAGTGTGTGTGTGAGAGGGTGAGTGTGTGTGTGAGAGGGTGAGTGTGTGTGTGAGAGGGTGAGTGTGTGTGTGAGAGGGTGAGTGTGTGTGAGAGGGTGTGTGAGAGGGTGAGTGTGTGTGTGAGAGAGGGTCAGTGAGGTTGTGTGTGTGTGTGTGTGTGAGAGGGTCAGTGAGGGTGTGTGTGCGAGAGGGTGTGTGTGCGAGAGGGTGTGTGTGCGAGAGGGTGTGTGTGCGAGAGGGTGTGTGTGCGAGAGGGTGTGTGTGCGAGAGGGTGTGTGTGCGAGAGGGTGTGTGTGCGAGAGGGTGTGTGTGCGAGAGGGTGTGTGTGCGAGAGGGTGTGTGTGCGAGAGGGTGTGTGTGCGAGAGGGTGTGTGTGCGAGAGGGTGTGTGTGCGAGAGGGTGTGTGTGCGAGAGGGTGTGTGTGCGAGAGGGTGTGTGTGCGAGAGGGTGTGTGTGCGAGAGGGTGAGTGTGTGTGTGTGTGTGTGTGTGTGTGTGTGTGTGTGTGTGTGTGAGAGGGTGAGTGTGTGTGTGTGTGTGTGTGAGGGTGAGTGTGTGTGTGTGTGTGTGAGGGTGAGTGTGTGTGTGTGTGTGTGAGAGAGGGTGAGTGTGTGTGTGTGTGAGAGGGTCAGTGAGGTTGTGTGTGTGTGAGAGGGTCAGAGAGGGTGAGTGTGTGAGAGGATGAGTGTGTGAGAGGATGAGTGTGTGAGAGGATGAGTGTGTGAGAGGATGAGTGTGTGAGAGGATGAGTGTGTGAGAGGATGAGTGTGTGAGAGGATGAGTGTGTGAGAGGATGAGTGTGTGAGAGAGAGTGTGTGTGTGTGTGTGAGAGAGTGTGTGTGTGTGTGTGTGTGTGTGTGTGTGTGTGTGTGTGTGTGTGTGTGTGTGTGTGTGTGTGTGTGTGTGTGTGTGTGTGTGTGTGTGTGTGTGTGTGTGTGTGTGTGTGTGTGTGTGTGTGTGTGTGTGTGTGTGTGTGTGTGTGTGTGTGTGTGTGTGTGTGTGTGTGTGTGTGTGAGAGAGAGTGTGTGTGTGTGGTGTGTTCTAGTATCTGAAGGGATTTTCTGGCTGTCCACTCACGCCTCTGTCCACTGCTAAACACACACACCAGCTTCTGCCTCCTCACCCCACCTCACACCTGCCTCCCTCGTGGTCATCATCCTCTTGAATCTTCTGTTTTTCTCTTTGTGTGTGTGTGTGTGTGTGTGCTCTTTTCTTTCTTTTTAGCATTTTCTGTCCTTACTATACGCCCAACGGCAGTATCAATGATGATGAGGGCCGCGGCTGCCCCGGCACGGATGTCAAATTTAAGTTTATACGTATTGATTTAGAATCATATTTATTGTGGTGATTGTCAACAAATGCAAATTCCAAGCAGTATAATATGTTAAATTGATATCATTTGAAAAGTCTATTCTTACTAATTAATTGCTTTGTGTGCAGAGGATTAGAGGAATTAGAATTTTAGAATTTAGAATTCTTGTGATGAGTTCCAAGCAAAGCAAACTGTACATCATCATTGGTTCGTTGCTCAGTGGACAATTATAATTTGACCAATAATGTTTCAGATCTGCTTTGTGTTTATTTCGTATTGTTTGAGAGGCATGAATTAAACTTTTTTGTTTGTTTGTTTGTTAAATATTTAATTTGGGTAAGTTTTCCTTCGTTTCGGTTTATTTGAATGACTGTGCTTTGATAATTTCAGTGGACTAAGGAGGACAGTCTCAGACAGGGTCCTGTGGCCAATCAGTTTGTCCCGATGAACACCAACCCCAAAGAGGTCCAAGAGATGCGCAACAAGGTCTGAACCTTTTTTTTTTCATGTAGATTTAAGACATTTCAGTGACGAGGAAGCAAAAACTTCTAGCTCTTGCAAATAGGGTTGGGAATCGAGAATCGATCCAATTCTGCAATCGGATACTTGTTATAAAATGTTAATTTCGATTCCTCTTATCGATTCCCTTTGTGAGTATTTCAATAAGACTTTAATCAATTCAAGCGTGAGACGACTCTCGCGCTTTTTTCTGGGGTGCAGGCGTGTGTAACTATATTGGGTAATTATAACTCTTAAAGTGACAGCAGCCTAATACTCCTGCTGCTGTCTGTAGAGCCGGGACTTAAACGCGTTAATTAATTACACAAAAAATAACGCGTTAAACATTAACGCATTTTAATCGCACTTAGTTTTGCACCGCGGAACGTTTCTCACTGGATGAGTTTAGGCGGACCGATTATACTGGAGCACCAACTAGCGTTCATATCTTCCATAGACAGTATATAAACGATAACTTCAAACAACAAACCACAGTGAACATGAATAAAGAAGCTGACGAGACCGGTTTGGCTGGCCCCGTGGATGGGACATTTTGTTATAAAAAACGAACGGATGGAAGCGTCGATAAGAGCATGGTTGTGTGCAAGCTATGCAACAAGGAATTCGGAACGGCTATTGCTACACTTAATGGCAAAAATAGCACTGGTCTGCTGGACTTGGTTGAACAAAAATAAACAAGATTTTGTTGCTTAAGCTTATGTATTCAGTCATTATTCAATGGTATACTAAAATCCATGTGAAAAAAATTACTTCTCACTGTTCTCAGGTCAAATATTTATATGAAATTAAAATGTCCCGGCCCTAATAATAACACTAATCAAACAACACAAGACAAAGAGAAAATGAATTTGTTCTTGACTGAATAACTTTTCTAACTACTGTATTTTCCGGACTATAAGCCGCTCCGGAGTATAAGTCGCATCAGTCAAAAAATGCGTCATGAAGAGGGAAAAAAAACGTATATAAGTCGCACTGATTTAGAAATTTATTTCACAAAATCCAAGACGAAGAACAGACATTTATTCTGGAAAGGCAAGTTATTCAGCTCCACAACAGCACACAGAACAACAGCTGAATAGTGTCCGGTGTGTTAGCGTAACACATTAACAGTTATTCAGCGACACAATAGCATAAAGAACATATTCCTGAGGCTGAATAGGCTAAACTAACATTAGCCAGCGAGTCCAACAAGTTACCGGTCAGCAAGTTCTCCAAGCTCCCGATCTCACTCCTCAACACTGAATCCATTGAGTTCTTCCTCGGTGTCGCTTCTGAACAACTCCGCTAACTAGAGCGCCCTCTCGCGGCTGTAGACGGTAATGTTTTCTCTTGGTTCATCTCAGTCAGTATGAATTCATTTTTATATATAAGTCGCACCTGACTATAAGTCGCAGGACCAGCCAAACTATGAAAAAAGTGCGACTTATAGTCCGGAAAATACGGTATATTTGTAATGTATATTTTAAGTGCAGTGTTATTTTACATTTGATTACAGTTTAACAAATTTATATTAGTTAAGCAAGGTATTTTTAAACCACAGGCAAAAGTGTTTAGTGATGCACCGAGATGAAAATTCTGGGCCGAAACCGATACTGAAAATTTAGGATGCACTTGGCCGAAAACCGAAACTGATACCGAAAATTTAGGATGCACTTTGCCGGAAACTGAAGCCGAAAATGGCTTCTTTTAAAAACTTTAATATATATTTATTTATATTGCTTAATTTTTAATGAATCTGAAATTAAAAATCACAAACCAATAGAATAATCATCAAACTTTTATTACCACTAACAGTTAGCCTACATAACAAAACCGAAAATATTTTATATATTATATATATTTTATATTACATGCGCTTCATGAGGCACACGCGCGCGGTCTCTTGCTCTCTCTCTCTCTCTCTGCCGTGCACGCGCTGCGCGGTTTGGAGCACAGTCTCTGTCTCGCGGGCGCGCTCGCTCTAGATTCCGGAGATTTTAACTAATTCGCGGGCATCAGTGAGCCGCTCTCAATATGCGGGAGACTCCCGGAACTTCCGGGAGACTTGGGATGTCTGTATTTCTATACTGAAATAATATCGGCATTATAATTATTGATTTTTCATTACGCAATTTTTTGGTGCCCCCTCAGCTCATGCGCGTGGTGGGAGCGGCGGCTGAAACTTTAAAATACTTCCATACCGCTGACATGCTCAATCTTTGCAGACGCGTGCAAACAGCTCGACCGTGAGTGAAACCCAAGCACTTGCGCGCGGATGGGAGGGGCGCGGTTGACATTAGTTTTCGGTTGACATTTTTGGCTGGCTTTTTTATTTCGGCCCGAAACCGATAATGCCCTTTTCGGCCGAAATTTCCGTGCACCCCTAAAAGTGTTCTTTACCCTGTGGATTTTTGTTCATGATATTCAGCTACAATTAAATGTTTTGCAATAAGACTAAATGTGAATGATATCCAAGTTTTTTTTTTTTTTTTTCCTTATTGGAATTATTAAGCAGAATTGAAATGGGATCGGAATCATTAAAATTCAACCCTAGTCCTGTGACGATCTTATATGGTGATTTGGTGTTAACAGTGACTTTTCTTTGGGCAGATCCGTGACCAGAATCTGCAGGACAAAAAGACGGCAGGTCCTCAGTCGCAGGTGCTCACAGGCTCCATGGTGGACCGTTCCTTCGTCCAGGTGAGTCTCTGCACATCTGCACACTCCTGTTCCTCCCATTGGATCCTACATATTCTGTTCCCAACGTTATTTCCGTGTGTGTAACCGTTTAATTGTGTCTTTTGACCCCAGAGAGTGACTATATGGCACGTAAGTATACCACACGACCAGCAAGCCAGAGCTGTGTCCATTTTCTTTTGGTTTGATTGGTTTGCAGTGCCATGTTTGCCCTTTTTCTTTCATTTAGTTTGGTTCATTGACTGTAATAGAAACTCTACAGGATGATACTGTTGTAACACATGCAATAATATCTCTGCACGTCTCACATGACGTTTGCTGAGCTGCTAATCTAGACCAGTTCATTTATTAGTCCGGTCTGTATACTGTACTATATCTTATTATATTATATCTTTTATTTTACTACAAGATAATTAATTTATTGGTAAATCATTTTTTTTCGCCTGATTTTTAAAAAGTCGTCTTTTAATGCATTTAATGATCATAAACACCAATGCCGATAAGCTTTAACATCCCATATTAACTAACGATACATAAGTAGTTAGCTATAGTAATTAATATCTGACTTCTACTCACTGTTTTAACAGAAGCATAAACCATTGCTTAACAACATCAGAGTTCATGTTAGATCTGTCGTGAATGATTTATACGTTTATACATATGGAGGTTTCATTTTTTACTTCTATAAACCTCCGGATGAGCTCTATAGTTTTTTTCTTTTTAAAGACCCTAAACACTTTAAAAGAGAGAAGTGTGTTTTTTGCACTAGCCATCAGATCATTCATCTAAACCACCCGAGTGCAGCAACACTTTTTCAAAACTGAAATCCTCAGGCCTTTGAATATGGTTTCTGCTGAACGCTTATATTGTACATTTATATATTTCGCATGACCAGTCACATGGTCAGCAGTCGCAGCAGTATGAATCTGTGTGTGGTTTGACTAGCACACATATGTTTGGTTTCTGGTGTTGCAGTGCATGACTCTGAGCCATGAAATCACGTCTCGCTCCAGCCTGCCCATACGCTTCTTTAGGAAATGCTTTCTGCATGTCTAGTGTGTGTGCTTGAGTATGTGTGTGTGTGTGTGTGTGTGTGTGTGTGTGCTTGAGTGTGTGTAAACAATAATAAACAAATGACAAGCATAGATAAACACAATAGAACATAGACTGATGAAAGAAGCAGTGCTTTGTTTTTCAGGGAAATTAACTATTCAGGTACAGACATTAAATAATCAAATGTAAAATGCCCTTTTCACAAGATGTAAAATAAATCTCTGATGTCCCCAGAGTGTGTGTGTGAAGTTTTAGCTCAAAATGCCTCACAGATATTTTTATATAGCATGTTAAACATTTTGAGGGTTTGCAAAAACGCTCATTTTGTGCCTGGCCCTTTAAATGCAAATGAGCTGCTGCAGAGGGCGGGGTTTCAAGAGCTTGTGTGTGTTAGCAGCTGCGATTACCTCACACGCACACACACTAAAATGACAGAAACTGTTCTGCCTTTAATGTTAAAACTAGTGCTGTGTTGAAAAAATCGATTCACCAATTCTGAATCGATTTTCATATTAATTTCTAAAGATCGATCCGTAACTCAGAGGATCGATTTAATAACAGGCCTACATTTTCCCCATAAACACACTGAGACATGGCGACCGGCGGCGCTGCTAATGCGGTTTCTCTGAATCCACTTGTTGACCGTCCATAAAGAAGGAAAGAGTCGTTCATATAGCGCGTTTTTTGCGCGTGCAAATTAGTTTTCCAGGCGCGCCTCTGTTCATGGTTGCATAGCAACGGCAGACGCAACGGGAAAGCACGCGCTTGTGGAAAGGAGAAAGCGGTGCAAACTGCGCTCTCCATGATGACGAGGAAGTATCATCAAATAATTAATTGATTTCTAGCCCTTGCATTAGCTTTACTACTAGATATATTCATTGAGATGAGAAATAAAAAGCCGCCCTGTACAGCTTATGATCAGCTGTTCGGCCGAGCTTTCCATGTTGTTACGGAAAGGCCGCTGGTTTTTGTCACATGACCTGTTGAGATGCATTGAAGTGCTTCTCACTGAATTTGCACGCGCATAAAACGTGATATGTGAACGGCCCCTAAAGTGGTATCGTGTGCGGTTGTATCTAGTTTAAAAGGCCTTTTAAATGAACGCAGTTTTGGATTAAATAAAAGGACAGTCAAGTCAAATAAAACACGTTTTATCTCCTGTTTAGTTGTAACACTAGGCTACATTAAGATAGGCTACCATTCATTAACATTACTTAATGCCTTATCATTAATGTATAACATCAACACATTGAGTGAACAATACATTTTTACAACATTAATGTATGTTTGTGAATGTTATTTAATACAAACACTTGATTATTCATGAACAGTTAAAACTTTTGATTTTTAAAAATATAAGATCGGATCAGATCGAATCGAATCGAATCGAATAATGATAATCGATTCAAGATCTTGAGAATCGGAATCGAATCGATTCTTGAAATTTGAATCGATACCCAGCCCTAGTTAAAACTGAGTCAGACAAAGATGGAGAGACTCAAGAAGTGACAACATGTAGAAGCAACAGGACGTCTCTGAATGGTTAGTTGATGAGTTTATGTTGCTGATGTGGAGTTAACTATCTTCAATTAGCATATTCTGTCATGGTAATCTATAAATCTATAAAGACGGATGCTAAAGTTTGAGCTGACTCACAAATGTACTCGACTACAACAACTCTTCCTCTTCTCAACATGGACTGTGTGTTCAGGGGGTGGGGCTTATGTAAATTTTAGGGTTGGTGATGTCACTAACCCGGGAGGAATGTCGTGTAGTTTCTACCAGCCGTTTGTTGTAGTCCTTTTCTTTAAAAGCAAATATCTCCCTTTGCTTTGAACTTTGAGCGTTGTAACTTTGCAGATGTTGTTTATGATCAAACAGCAACAATACACACTAACTACAGTTAGAAAAGTCAAATCATAATCAACCGCCCCTTTAAAAACGCATGAAAATTATAAAATGTCACTCTATGATGGCTAAACTTTGCAATTTATCCGCGAATCACAATTAATATGGACCCGGGAGCAGCTGGCCTGTGCGGATCATCATCAACAACCGTTCAAACCCTATACTACATCATGCGAATGCGCACACCGCGATATCGGTGCTTAAACAGTACATCGTGTGTGTGTGTGAGAGATTGTGTGAGTGTGTGAGCTAGAGATTGCATTGTGTCAGTGAATGTCCTCACAAAAATAGATGTACAAGAATGTGTGGTCTTCTGCTTGTATGCATTGGTTCTGGCTTGCCGTGTGTGTGTGTGTGTGTGTGTGTGTGTGTGTGTGGTCAGTATGCGCTGCTCACCAGCTCTACTGTTTCAGGACGCTCCTCTCTCTGACTGTACGGACTCTATTGATGGCATTGACACTTCAGAGAGCTTTAGTCCTTCTAGGTCTATTCGAAAGGTACATCCTGCGATAATACTGTCATCAAACCACACACAGTTTCAATACTCTCTCGCTTTACATTGAGGACAGAGACAGTAACATTCAGGGCCTTTTGAGTCTGCACTGATGAATTCAAAACCAATGTCAGATCAGATGTGTATTGATACTAATTATGGCAGATTAATTTGACACAAACAAGGCAGTGAGGATCCAAAAGTACATCCAGTATGTTATACCATCAGGTCACATTTGCACATTTGTTTAGTCTATATTTGTAATGTTGGTCCACCTGATATTTGTGAAAAGATGTATTTTAAATGTTTTACTCGCTGCAGGAGAAACAAATGTGTACTTGTATCCCTCACAGCCTGGTTTTTGTTTGTGTTGCAATAAATATGTTGCATCCTTTGATTAACGTCTTAACTGGGGTTTGAGTTTCAACAATAATACGACTGAACAAGGCTTTTATAACAAAAAGTGGGATGCTTTATCTTCTATCATTCTTTATACTTTTTCATTACAAAAAACAGCATTTAATCTTAAAGGGATAGTTCGGCCAAAAATGATTTTCAACCCATGATTTACTCACCCTCAAGCCGTTCGAGATGTATATGTCAATCATTTTTCAGACGTTATTTTAGAAAATATCTTCGATCTTTCAGTGGTTATAATGTGATGTTATGGGGTCCACCTCCCTCAAGTCCCAAAAATGTGCATGCATCCGTCACAAAAGTAATCCATCCGGCTCCAGGGGGATAAACAAAGCCTTCTGAGGGTAATCCGTGCGGTTTTGTCGTAAAAATATACATATTTAAAACTGTATAAATGAAAATAACTGGCTTCCGGCAACGGACGACGGCCGTTCACGGGAGATGGTTGCCGGCGTAGGACGTAGCATAGGAAGTGTCATGACGTAGAACGTAGAGCTCAATATCCTCTTCTCTAATATCAATATCCTCCGACATTTTCATTTAAATACACGTTTTTTCCAAATCGCGGAAATCCTGAGTGGCATTTTGCTCTGCTCTCTGGCGGCGCTGTCGCGCTCGTTCTACGTCACGACGCTTCCTACGCTACGTCATACGCCGGCAACCATCTTCCGTGAACGCGTGTCAACCGTTGCCGGAAGCCAGTTATTTTAATTTATACAGTTTTAAATATGTATATTTTACGACAAAACCGCACGGATTGCCCTCAGAAGGCTTCGTTTCTCCCCCTGGAGCCGGATGGATTACTTGTGTGAAGGATGCATGCACATTTTTGGGACTTGAAGGAGGTGGACCCCATAACATCACATTATAACCATTAAAAGATCTAAGACATTTTCTAAAATAACGTCTGAAAAATGATTGACATATGCATCTCGAACGGCTTGAGGGTGAGTAAATCATGGGTTTAATATCATTTTTGGCCGAACTATCCCTTTAAACTCTAATTGGAGACATTTATGAAGCCATTTGGATGTTGAGTGTCCCACAACAAGTATTCACTCTATTTAATATAATTTATAAGAAACTTAATGTGATTGACCTAAATGTTTTTTATTTCATTTTTAGAAAGATAGGAGTGCTTAAACGGTGTTGTTTTGTCCTCTTTTGGCCCGCAGGGGGAGCTAGTGACCGCATCTAAAGCCATCATTGAGAAGGAGTACCAACCGCGGGTCGTCGTCAGTAAAACTGGACCAAACCCCTTCAACAAGTTCACAGACCAGGATCTGGAGGAGTATCGCAAGGAAGTGGAGCTCAAGCAGAAAGTCCCAGAAGGTATGAACACTACAAACAACACAAATTTCTCATCGCAGAAACTGACGGCTGTAAGTCCTCCTGATGAGTGTCATTTTAGTTAGTTTCATGTTTTACACTAGCTTTCTGTCTCACAAAATGAGTTAATTTTGTGTGACGTGCGAGATCTAATGTTCAAAAGCTTGGGGTCGGTAAGATTTAGAGTCTCTTCTGTTCACCGATGCTGCATTTACTTGATCAAAAATGCTGCAAAAAACTAATATTGTGAAGTGTTTGTACCATTTAAAATATGTGGATATAACAAAGCTGCATTTATTTGATTAAAAATACTGTAAAATCAGCAAAATTGTGCAATATTATTTCAATACTAAATATTCACATAGAAAACAGCTGATTTACAAAGTGTAATTTATTTCTGTGATCAAAGCTGGATTTTCAGCTTCATTACTCCAGTCTTCAGTGTCACATGATCCTTCACTAATCAGTGTAATATGATGATTTGCTGCTCAAGAAACATTTATTGTGGACAAAAAACTTCATATTTTTGTGGAAACTATGATGCATTGGATTTCTTTGATGAATAGAAAGCATTTGTTTAAAAATATAATCTTTTGTAACATTATAAATTTCTCTTTTGATCAATTTAATGTATCTTTCCTGAATAGAAATATCAGTTTCTTACAAAGATACAAATCTTACTGCCCTCGAACTATTGAACAGTAGTGTGTGTATATAAAAATCTGAATCTGTTTTGACAAACCCTTTATAAATTCTTACTCGTAAATGTGGTCCAGTGCGAAACAAATTGAAAAAAAAAATGTTTTTTTAGACAAATATAAGTAATGTTGTCTGAACAAACCATCTACCTCTTCTGTTGACCAACTCAGGAGTGCAAAGTTTATGAGTTTAGATTATTGCGATCGCATTTGACCCTGCACATGACTCCTGCAGCCCAACAGCGCCACCTCAGGTCAGGAGAGAAACTGTTGTATTGCATTTAGCACAGGTGGACGAGTCGGGCTCGGACGTCCCACAGGAGGATCCGAGGGCCACCGCGGCCCCGCCACCCTCCATAATCCCCAGCCGCGGCACTGAATCTGGGGGCCCGTCGGGTCACGACACCCCGGCGGATCCTCTGGGATCCCCTGATAAGGAGTTTCACTCTGCGGTTCTGAAGGCTCTGGGCTGTGAGCCGGAGCCGGAGCGAGACGGGACGCCTGCAGGTACCCCTGCGTCTGCCTGAGGAGGGCCTCTCTTTCTGGGTGTGTTCTGACTCTGCTGGGCTCTCTCTTCCTTTCTGTCTCTCGCTGTCCCCTGGTTTCAAACCTTGGTGATCCGACATGCTTTGTCCTCGCCCCAGCCTGCGTCCCACAAACACCTGCTCTGGATCTGTGCATAAAGACCTGCGTCGGCTCTTCCACTCTCACTCCCGGACTGAAAGTCACCGGCGGGCTCCTCGCTGTCCTCTCCAGTGATTCGCTCCTCTGCTTGTTGGGGTTTATTTGGATTTTCTTCTACTAATAAACCTGACTCTGAATCTGAACTGAGATTTGACTGAATGTGGATGTGCCGATGGTGAAAATCCTCCTTATATCCCGTTTCTTGGTTCTTCAGCATTTTTTCAGTGGTTTTCCTTTTTACTTTATGATGCACATGGATTTTACTGTTATAATAGCATAATAAAACTAATCAAATACTAAATAGTGTCATTAATATACAGCTTATTAATCTTTTTTTATATACTGTATATATTATCCGTTGTCATTTTAAATGTAGGTTTTTTTTTTTACTATCCATTTTAATTAAAGTTTGAGTACTTTTTTTGTATTAGTTTTTTAGTGTGCTATTTTAGTATTTATTAATATTTTGAATTGGTGTTTATTTTTTATATTATCCAATCTCATTTTAGTTAAGATTTAGTACTTTTGTTGTGTCATTTTTATTAGTTTTTTTTTTTTTTTATCTCTATAGGTTTTATTCATCATTATTTATATTTTACTTTGAGTTATTTTAGTATATCAGCTTAAACTAAACAACGAGATGAAAACACTAACTGAAATCAAATGAGTTTTTTTTAGATTTCATTTTCTTGTTATTTTAATGTTTAATTTATTTCAAGCAATGAAAAAATGTCTTATGGTTCTAGTTTTAGTTAACGATGTTTGAGTCAGACATTATCAGACTTTTATGGAATCATCTGCTGATATATTTTGGCAGTTTTTATAATCTTTTGTCTACCAAAAGTGTGTGTTTTGCCATATTTACATGTATATTATCCATCAATCAATGTGTACAAAATGCACAGATTCCATGTTGAATTTGGTATTGTGTTTTTAGTAGCATGTCACTCACTTTCCTTGATGTGTTTTGATGTCAGATCTGTGGTTCTGGACTAATAGTGTGTGTGTGTGCTGTTTGTAGGTCAGACCGCAGAGGTTGAAGAGGGTCAAGTTCCCAGCAGCACCTGCACCCCCCCGAGCTCACCTGTGCGTGTGGAGGAAGGTACGTCTGTCCGCTCACACTGGCTCTCTCTGAGCATGAGCCTCTCCAGCTGGCTGATGTCCGTCTGTATGTTTGTTAATTAACATTGTTAGGCATGTATTGCTGTTTGTAATAACAGACCAAAGGGCATCATTGATATTTGGTTTTTTTTCCCCCCACAACTTAAAAAAAATAAAAAAATAATGACAAAATCTTTATTTTAAATCCAATTATTTAATTTTACACTCTTGGAGATTTCAGGTAGCAACGCCTTTTTTTAATCTTATTAACATATTTAGTTTTTATGTTACCCTCTTGGTCTTTATTACTATGGATTACACCCATCTTATCAAAATACAGTAGGAGCTCTTATATTGAGATTACATAATAAACATGCTTTACAGTGTTTATTTATAGGATGCACCAAATTTTCACCTTTTTGACATTGACACCAATAGCTGATAATTAAATAATATAACAATATTATAAAGCTGAACTGTATGCCTTATTTAAAATACAAATAGAACCAAAAGTAAAATAAAAACCTTAAATAAACATTAAAATAACTTTTCACATTTTACGCAAGCATGTTTTACTGGCGAATAGCACCAGTTATTAATATTTTGAATTGGCTTTAGCTAATTTTTTGTATTCTTTTGTCATTTTTATTAGTATTCTTTTTTTTATATTTTTTTTTTATATATTTCTATGTAGGTTTAATTTATTTTTATTTTAGTTTCAGTTATAGTTAGTTTTAATAATTTTAGGTCTTCAACTTAAACTTATTTCAGTTTATTGCCAAGGCAACATTTTTCATTTTTAAACTAGTATTTATATTATATTTCAGCTTTATTTCAATTAACAGAAATGTTTTAAATAGTTTTAGTTAACGATTATAACCCTGAATTGCACTCGTTCTCCTAGTTCTAGTAAATTTTATAGTATTTTAGGGCCTGGATGTCAAAATAAACATCCGATTGTTATAATCTCCCAGTCGCGAGCTGTGATGTAGCAGAACGTCCCGCTGATATATAAACTCAGATCAGCCGCTGTACCCGCGGCGCCGTCTCTTTAAACGCAGGTGTAATCCCACATGAGAAGTGTCTTGTAAACCACCCGTCTTAAATGTCCTCACTCACCCTTCATGCTCATTTCTCCGGGGTCTTTAAGAATGGCTCGGCAACCATTCTTCACTTCTGGTGGCCTGTGTGTGTGTGTCTCTTTACGGTTTCTGTTAATTTCTTTTTAATTTAACCCGGTGGCTGTGATTTGATCTGCATAGACATTCTCTCTCTACTTGTGCTTTTTCTTCTTCGTGGCTGCGTCACAATCAGGAGATGGAAATGCAAAAGAGTACCTGTTACCATAGTAAGTACCTCACCTCCCCCCCGCTTGAGTTTGCTGCACGGCTTCACTGGATCTCACTCCTCCGCTGTCTAACTCATCTCCCTGTCCTCGCTGTTTGTTGTGAGGGATGATGTACGCCGCTCCGCTCCAGTCAGTCGAACGTCAGATTACGGAAATCAAATGGGTTGCAAATGGCATTTGAAATAAAGGCATTTGTAACGCATTTATCTTCTATAATGTGACTCATTTTATCCATCAGGATTTGAGTGGATGGAAACATGTTAGACTATGACATGGTTTCATTTATTCATTTTAATTAAAGATTTTAAAGTTCCTCTATGCTATTCCTAATTTTGTTTTGAAGGTCTCCTACAATACATGCATCCAAGGTTAAAAAAATTAGAATAGTTTTCTCATAATATATATTGCACATCACCTCATTTCGCAAAGAGTATGAAAACAATTCGTCCATAGATTGTCTCTCTAAACCCCGCCTTTCTGAGAGCTGCTCTGCTCTGATTGGTCAGAAACCCAATGCTGATTAGCATATCTGAAATCAATCCAACCGTCTCCATTGACTTTGCATTATGAGAGGGTCCTCTTTGTCATTTCTTGCTTCTAACTAAAGACAGAAAAATGGCTAAAAGCTGCTGTGTGACGAGATGTCCAGCAAACAAGCTAAGAAACACAGAAATATGTTTTTATAAGCTGTCGACCCTAAAAAACGAGTGTTTAAGGACTTAAAAGAGGATAGGCAGTTGAGACCGAGCGTAACGTGTCTCATTACTCTGAGAACTAACGTACGCCCGCTGGAGGAGAACATCATCGGCAACACAGGATCGCTTATCTTACAGAAATATAATATATAAAACTGACATTTGAATATTTGACTCACCAGTGACCAAATGTTTAACTCACTGCACACGTAACTGTGTTTTTAGTGCATACTGAGTGTCAGGATCCCACTATTTACCCATTCGCTCCAGCCTGTGTCCACTTTTAAGTCCTTAAACGCTCGTTTTTTGGGGTCAGCAGCTTATAAAAACGTATTTCTGTGTTTCTTAGCTTGTTTGCTGTACACCTCGTCACACAGCAGCTTTTAGGCATTTTTCTGTCTTTAGTTAGAAGCAAGAAATGACAAGGAGGCAGCCTCTCGCAATGCAAAGTCAATGGAGACGGTGGGATTGTTTCGGTGGGCGTGGCCTTCAGATTATGATGCGTTATGCTCTGTCTCTATAGGCTGGCATTTATGCAAATTTGTAACAGGAAGGGACATCGGAATTATTGACGACTCATTTCAACAGTTCAGAATCAATTTGTTCTTTTAGGAGACAATAACTTCATTTGGACTTGATCTTTACAACTTTGCAAACCTTTTATACTCACAAACCGCTTTATCACACAATATTTGAAAACGCATAATAGGGGCACTTTAAATAAAAACTAGTGAACCTCTTAGACTATGATGTTATTGATTCATTTTACTTTTCCTTGCGTTCCCTTATCTTATTATTATAATTATTGTACCGTATTTTCCGGACCATAAGTCGCTCCGGAGTATAAGTCGCATCAGTCAAAAAATGTGTCATGAAGAGGAAAAAAAACATACAAGTCGCACTGGACTATAAGTCGCATTTATTTAGAAATTTATTTCACAAAATCCAAGAAAGGACATTTAGTCTGGAAAGGCAAGTTATTCAGCTCCACAACAGCACACAGAACAACAGCTGAAGGTGTCCGGTGTGTTAGCGTAACACATTAACAGTTATTCAGCGACACAATAACACACAGAACATATACCTGAGAGGCTGAATAGGCTAAACTAACATTAGCCAGTGAGTCCAACAATTTACCGGTCAGCAAGTTCACCAAGCTCCCGATCTCACTCCTCAACACTGAATACATGAGTTCTTCCTCGGTGTCGCTTCTGAACAACTCCGCTAACTAGAGCGCCCTCTCGCGGCTGTAGACGGTAATGTTTTCTCTCGGTTCATCTCAGTCAGTATGAATTCATTTTGATATACAAGTCGCACCTGACTATAAGTCGCAGGACCAGCCATACTATGAAAAAAAAAAACGCGACTTATAGTCCGGAAAATACGGTGGATGTGATTTTAAAGGTAAAAACACCTGATGGATGTAGTGATTTAAGGAGATGTTGTTCGAACTGTCTGGAGTGCGGTGAGATCATGCTATAGCAACAACTCTTTTCCTAGAAACTTCTACATTCCTTTCCTACAAACTTTCCTCTTTCAACCTTTATAACAATAGCAAAGTTCTTTAATATGCCAATCCACTATTGCTTTAGCAGAACAGGTAATGTATGAGTATTACGCTTCTGCTGTGAATCATGTTTAAATATGTCTACTATTTCTCAGTGAAACGCTGCTGTGTGGTTTTAAAGCGTGCAGATGGTTATAGATATCAGATGGTAGTGAGCGTTACATATATATGTGTCTTTATTACTGGCGTTTGTGTGAGAGCTGAAATGTCTCTGGAAATATGAATGTCGCATTTATAAATGTATGTGTCATGTTAGTGCATTTGAGGATCTGAGTCTGTTTCGCTGCACGAACTGGATGTTTCTGATGGAGACTAAAAATATATTAGGATTTATTGAGTGACAGAAATGCAAATTATAGGACGAGATATGCAGGTTTTACTGTATTAAGAGATTAAATCTGCTTTTAATGGTCTTTAATAGTTTGCAGATAGGGATGTTAATGCATAATCGATGAATAATTCGAAAAATTATTTGATTAAAACAGTTGTAAATGTAAATCAAAGTAGTGAATTAAAACAAAACAGAAATCAATATTATATATTAAATTGTTTAGTTTATCTACATAATTTACATTAAAATATTTATTATATTATATAAAACTAGTATTGTAATGGTGCATGAAACAAAAATAATGTATGCATACTGTATAAATATATTGAAAATATGATTAATTTTAATACTCTCATTTGTTGAGAATATAAAAGTGCTGGAAAACAGATTAATCGCATGTAACATAAGTTTGTTTATATAATATGTATGAATATATATATATATATAGGGCTGAATCCAAAATAAAAGTTTGTGTTTACATAATATATGTGTGTGTGTTATGTATAAATTGTTGTATATATAAATACACACACATGCATGTATATATTTGAGAAATATTTGCATTTATATACTGCATATATATTTTTATATGATTTATATTATATATAAATATATCTATCTTATATATAAATAACACATTTTTCTTAAATATATACATGCATGTGTGTGTATTTATATATACAAAATAATTATACACAATACACACATATATTATGTAAACAAACTTTTATTTTGGATTCGATTAATCGCGATTAATCGTTTACAGCCCTATATATATATATATAGGGCTGTAAACGATTAATATATACATTATAAGATATATATATATAATATATATGTACACACAAATATATACATACAATCCGATTAATCGTGATTTGTCAGCACTTTTATATATATTTATTTATATTAGCATATCTTTTATATATATTTATTTATATTAGCATATCTATATATCAGCATATGTAAATATATCATGTGCACTTGTTTTAAAGAATACATTTTTACTTTTACTTTTACTTTTACTATTTTACTATTAACTGAGATCCCTATTTTGCAAACTAGGCAGTTTTTCAGGGGTCACTCTGGAATTGGTGGTTGTGTTTGCCCAGTACATCTAGTTTTTGTTAATTAGGTAATTGCACTGGGAAGTGTTTCGTGATGTAGCAGTTTAGTGATTTATATAGAAAGCTAAAGATGAGTGTGTGTCTGGAGATCAGTGTGTGTGTGGTTTTGCAGGGATTCAAGTTTTATGGTCAGTTTCATAAATTAAGAGCGCTGAATTTCCCCCAGGACGGTTTCCATGCCGTGAGCCGATCGACAAACTCACTGTGATCTTTGTCCTCGTCCTCCACAGAGGCGCACCAGGAGCAGACGTTTAAAGACGATAGTGACGCCGCCACTTTAAGACAGACCCTCCCCGATCTGACCCCCGACGAAGCCTCTGAAGCCGCCGCCCTCCCCGCAGAAGACCCCGCCCCTGAACTGACTGACTCCGCCCCTCAACAGGAGGGGGAGGAGCCTGTCGCAGGCGATGATGCGGCTGGTGACCATGGCAGCGATGAATCCCCAAACAAATCCCCTTCAAAGAAGAAGAAAAAGTTTCGCACCCCGTCTTTCCTGAAGAAAAACAAAAAGAAGTCTGAAGCCCAGTGAGGAAGCTTGGCAATACCTTTCTTTAAATCGATTTGTTTTTGTACTGTGTGCGTTCACATTTAGCGCGTCAATCTTTTTATTGCATTTTTATTCTTTTAGCAGTTCTGGCTGAAGTGCACTTTACGGCAAAGTGCGGCTTGTTAAGCATGATCATCAGTCATCTCTGTTTTTTATATAGAAGAAAAAATGCATATGAATAACCACTATATAATGTATTGGAATGTATCAAATGTAACAGAAAAAAATGAATTCAAGTTGAAGTTCCTCCTGGTGTTAAATTAAGATCTCCGCTGCATGTTTATAGTTTTTCAAATCATGTCTATAAACGTCAAAAAAAAAAAAAAACGAATGCCCTGGAGTGAAAATGCCTCATTTAATCAAGCAATTTCACCCGACCAGGGTTACAAGAGTGCAAAACATGCTTATGATAATATTCTGATCAGCTTACAATAGTTTTTTGGATGGAAATCGACTCGTTGAATGAATTTTTGTAATGGACATGCAGTGCGAAGCGTTGAGCGAATCTCACAAAACCTGTAAGAACATGTTTCTGTCGCACATTTCTCCCCAAAATCAAATAAACCCAAAAATATATAAAAAATTGGGATTGTGAAGTTTTCATAACAAATAATCAAATTCCCCCTAATTATCATTTCATTCAAAATTATTGCGAGAAAAAAAAAAAATTGGCCTGAAATCAAGTAAAATTTGAGTCAAAACGTGTGTAATTCCTATGAAAATTATATATTTTTTTGTAATATTTGGATGTAATGTGAATGTTTTGTGAGATTCGCCCCACAAAGATGCGTGTCTGTGGCTTTACATGTCTGCGTCTGTAACTAAACACAAAATACCTTTCGTCCTCATGTGAAGGTTTGTTTTAAAACTAGCTGTGACTTTCATCCTGCGGTAATATGAATGACACGTTTGCTTTTGCTTTTATATATATATATATTTTGTAGTTATTTTTAGCTGTAGTTTATTTAGTTTCTACGAAGCCGCACATGACGTGGGGAGAAAAATATGTAAATTGTGGCCAAGAATGAACAATTCATTCCCATGACATACTAATACATTTAAGTAAATCATGCTCACAATATAATAAGTTCCCTTGTTTTAGTTCAATCAAAACAAGAGAATAAAATATGAATTGGTTCCACTATATATATATATATAGCCTACATAATACATGTGAAACTGGAAAAATTTGAATATGGTGCAAAAGTTCATTTATTTCAGTAATTCAGCTTAAAATGTGAAACTAATATATTATATAGACTCATTACATGCAAAGTGAGATATTTCAGGCCTTTATTTGTTATAATTGTGATGATTATGGCTTACAGATTATGAAAAATTCAAAATTAGAATATTGTGAAAAGGTTTTCATAATCTGTAAGCCATAATCATCACAATTATAACAAATAAAGGCTAGAAATATCTCACTTTGCATGTAATGAGTCTATATAATATATTAGTTTCACATTTTAAGCTGAATTACTGAAATAAATGAATTTTTGCACCATATTCAAATTTTTCCAGTTTCATGTGTGTGTGTGTATATATATATATATATATATATATATATATATAAACAATTTTCTTCTTTTTTTGTCCGCATGTCATGTTCGGGTCTCCGTACGTTTCATTCAAAACACGTACAAGTAACTTGACACTGTAGTAACTTTGACACTATCACTTGTCCTGTGTAGAACATCATAAACTAATCATTATTAAAGTTTCAAACCGCCACTGATGATTATGATGATGATATATGCGCGTGTTCTGGATTGGTTTACAGATGTGTGTTGTGTTTTCACACACACACACTCCTGCGGTGTGTGTGTCTTTAGTAACACTGTGAAAGTTTTCACTCAACCATCCTGAATATTGAATATTGAATCTCACAAAGAAACGTCCGATTCATATTTCAACCCCAATTTAATTATTTTGCGTATAGAAAATGATAAATTTTTATGACCCATAAGATTTGATCCTTAAATCATGACCATAATGCAAAAAATCACTGTTATACAAAAATTATTGGTTGTTTATTAAAACGTAGTGCAACATATACTTACATTATGTATACTTTGTATTTCACTGATGACATTTGAAGGAAAAAATGTGCATTTTCATATTCGTTCTGTTGGTTTTGAGTTGAATTATGACTTGTGCGTTTCTTTGCAGTTTTCATCTGTTCTTGAACGACTAACCTGTGCAGTATGAACAATTCTCTAATAACTAATGAATATGTATAATAACAAGACAGAAAGGAGTGAAATACTAACAATAATTAGCGTTTAGCTTGTGCAGATCTGCATTCTGGACCGGTGTGACGTTTGTTTTACACACTAAAGTCTGAGAAACAGACACGACACGAGAGTTTCTGAAGAACCGCATTGCATTATGGGCTTTAGCTTGTGTTGTGTCCCTTTGAGCTTTTCTGTTGATATTCTTCTCAGCCGTTCTATTGATTACATTACTAAGTTAGATGGTTTTATTTGAACTCTTCATTTCCAGTGTCTGTTGAATCTTTAAATGCTGTTTTTTTTGTGTGTTTTTTTTTAAGCAATTGTATGTAATACAATTTTAAAACCACAATACTTTTTTTTTTTTTTTTTCATGGTACAGTTTATTTTGCAACCATGAATAAAAATCCATCTTTAAAAACAGCCATGATTTGAAGATTCATTTTTTTATAAATAACAATACATTGTATATATACAGTATGTGGGACGCCTCATGCCAACAACTTCCTTGCATTTTTTGCATACTTGGCCAATTAATTTAATTCAACTCAATATTTGACCTTACACAACTTTTAGTAGTTAACTGTTATTAATAATATAGATAATGATACTATTGAAGTAATGCATGTTAAAGGTTGGGTAGGTAAGAATTGACTAAAGAACTTTTATTCAAATTGGCTTAAACTGTCTTTATATACCAATACATAATTAAAATGTAAGTACTTTGAAAAAGAGAGTATAAAAATTGAGTGACTATAGAGCTGGTAAGTCCCGCCCCCTCCGTAAAACCCCGCTGGACCTCAAAGTTAAAAAAACAGTCAATGCAAGTGAATGGGAGAAAATAATTATTTTCTTGTCCCGTTTGAATTGTGCCATGAATGTGAACATATGTTGTCTGTGAATTTTTTATATAATCTTTCGTGTGAAGAATGCTACAATTTAGCGGGTAGAAGTTTGATACGGGTAGACTTTGTGTGAGAGCACTTTGTGGACTACAACTCTTCGCTGCTTTCGACGCGTTTGAAACGTCAACACCACTAGCTCACGGCTCTAGCTCACGGATCCCGCTAGACATGGCTGTCTTTGGTGCACTTCACCGCCTTCTTTCATGGAGAGGACAAAATCGTTGAGGTTGGCGAAAACCACGGGTAAGTCAACTTTATGGGGTGACGTCACATAGGCGACATGTAGTCTTTCTCGTTATGTATTTTCCACAACTGCTAGCCGACGAATCATGCCATATACTGTCAAACTTGTAACATGAAAGATTATATAAAAAATTCACAGACAACATATGTTCACATTCATGGCACAATTCAAACGGGACCAGAAAATAATTATTTTCTCCCATTCACTTGCATTGACGGTTTTTCAACTTTGAGGTCCAGCGGGGTTTTACGGAAGGGACGGGACTTACCAGCTCCAAGTCCGTAGCCACCCTTTTGAAAGGGGGGGTTCTTTTTTTCCCAAAAGTGGACCTTTTTGCAGTTTTTCTCCACCTTTTGTATTTAATTATGATGGTTCAAATACTTCATTTTGGTGACTTTTTATGCACTAATAAAAAAAAAAGGAGGTGAAAAACTACTGATCATGTATAGGCTACGTTTTTTTAATTATAAGATAATTACTTTTGTCTTATTCATAGAACATCAAATAGCCTACAATATTTTTGTAAGTGGAGCTCGTTACCTCTAAGGGGGTCCGGGGGCATGCACCCCCGGAAGATTTTTTTTTACATTTTAAAGATAAATTCATTAATCTGGTGCACTTTGAGTCACCTTAATTTACTGAAGACTACAAATTATATTATGATATTAATTCTCAATGTGTAGGCTACACATTCATATTAACCTGTGCCTTATATGATGAAAACGGCTTCGTTAATGTTTTTTGTCCCCTCCCCTCACAATGACATAGTAACGTTTGCCTTAACTAATTATTAGCTACATTAAGTTACATGAATCACGTTACATGGGCCTATTTTCAGTTAAAAATGGCTAAATTAGACAAAGTTTATTAGTTTGCCTGATTATTTCTAACATGTATGACCTAAAACAGCTGTCAAATATGAAATGTTTAGTTTAGCTACTTACATCTTATCTGCACTTGAGCATAAACTACTGACGCGTCGAGGTGCGCCTCGCGCTGCTGCTAAAATGCGCGCTCAGCCGCTTCTGTGAACATAAAGCCCGCCTACTTTGATTTGATTGGTCATCTCAATTATTCTGACATTGACGGGCAGTGACGGACCAATGAGGCTCAGATGAACACACACACCCTGTCCTCTGTTTCTGACGTGCGCTCGGTGCGAAGCTATCTGGACGTGCCGCGCATATATCATATTAATTTGAAACAGCAACCCAGAATATTTGTCACAAGCATTGATTAAAACAATGATGACAATCACATGAATTTTTTTTTTACCGACTTAAATTTTGGACCTTAGGCAGTGAGGGGGGGTTCGTTCGAACCACCCGAACCCCCCCTGCCTACGGGCTTGAGCTCTATAGTGTATTTAATCTTCAATAAACACAGCTCATTAATTCCTACCGGGACGAAACAAGTGATTGGCTTGCGCGACTGTCACTCTACGTCACCATGACTACCGCCGCTATTACTGGCTCTGCCCACGTGCGCGCAGTCGCGCACCCGTTTTTAGGTGGGAGTGAATGGAATTAATGAGCTGTGTTTATTGAAGATTAAATACACTAGAGTCACTCAGTTTTTTATACTCTCTATTTCAGAGTACTTGCATTTTAATTATGTATTGGTATATAAAGACAGTTTAAACAAATTTGAATAAAAGTTTTTTTAGACAATTCTGACCTACCCTACCTTTAATGTGCGACCGCTATTGTAATGCTTATTTTGAGGGGTGATAAACTGAGAAATCCAATTTTCCTTGAGCTTTTGACATATAAGAGGTCATCATATTATAAGAATATCCTGTAAGTTTCAGAACTGAAAACGTCCTTGTAAACCCAATAAGTTGGCAGAACTCAAAACATTTAAGTCAATCAATTGCCTCAAATTTTTCAAGTTATGAAAGTTTAAGTAAGCAGAACTAGCAGATATTTATTTTGTACTTAAACATTTCAAGTTAAGAATAATTAAAACGTACGAGTACACTAATTCATACAATTAACTTTCATGTAATCTCAGTGTGAACACTTTTATTAGTATAAACTTAGTTAGCTTTAACAAGCTAATCTGCTTGCATGTTAATTTGCTAACATATTAGCAATAGCATGTTATACAGAAGCACTTGCTGTATGAGTGCAACTATATAAAGATATTATTTGCTCTCAAATCAAGATCATGCTCCACTTGTCACCATGATGGTAACTATCCTAAAACCAACATTAACAGAAATTCTTCCAAATTAGCATAAACATTAATCACTACTAAATCTCCCACTTAACATTAATCTTGCACACAAAAAAAAACATTATATTACACTTAATTTTAGCATTTACTCTCCCTTTCGAGTGCCATCGGCAAAGCATGCTGGGAAATAGACATCCCAGCCGTTTCAGTGAAACTTAAGTTCGTCTAAATTAAAATAAATAATTTCATACAACAATGAAACAGTTCAGCTTACTTAAAATAGATCAGTTCTGTGAACTTAAAAGAAAAAGAAAGTGCTAAATACTCATAAAAGTTAATTTGACTGAACTAATTAGTTTAGTTTAAGTTTGTCCTACTCAAACCAATTAAGTATTTTGAGCGTTAGGGTTTACAGTGAATAAAAGCTTTTATTGACATCAACGTCACAGGGTATCAAACCCCGCCTCCGCAGAAGAAGAGCGACGCCCACTTCAACACCGCCTGTTTAGCCCCGCCCACCGATCCGCGCATTACATGAAACTCATTATAATATGCGAAACTGTTATCCAATCATAGTAGTGGGCATTTACTTCCAAGTCTTCAATGCGATATGTTTTTTTCAATAAAAAAATAAAATAAAAAAGGTAAGTGGTAATTAAAGTCCCCCTGTGGCGAAAATCAAGCTTTTAATGTTGTTTATATGTCTATGTAGTGTTTTTAATATGCCATAAGTCGACAGCATTGCTGCAGTGAACCAGTGTGTGTGTGTGTGTGTGTGTGTGTGTGTGTGTGTGTGTGTGTGTGTGTGTGTGTGTGTGTCGCTCTTTCTGGTTCTGCAGCGCGCGTTCATGTGTTTTGGAGGAGGCGTGGCTTTAGAGACGCTCTGATCTCGTGCTTTCAAGACTAGCTTGCTATTGGTTGCCTCTCTGAAACTGAAAGAGAAACTTTACTTTGAGTTTCATTTCTAAGCAACTATAAAAAATGGCGTCTAGATCTTTTGCAGAGGAGGATTTATCTTGTCCGGTGTGCTGTGACATTTTTATAAACCCTGTTCTTCTGTCGTGTAGCCACAGTTTTTGTTCAAGCTGTATTCAGAGGGTTTGGGAAAATAAAACACGTAAAGAATGTCCGGTTTGCCGAAGAAAATCTTCAAATAATCGTCCTCCGGTTAATTTGGCTTTGAGGAACCTGTGCGAGAGTTTTCAACAGGAGAGACAGAGATCTGGACCTGGAGTCTGTAGTGTTCACAACGAGACTATCAAACTCTTCTGTCTGGATGATCAACAGCCCGTGTGTGTGGTGTGTCGAGACTCCAGAAAACACACCAACCACAGATTCTGTCCTGTAGATGAAGCTGTCGCGGATCATAAGGTCAGATGATGTTTAAAACATTTGATTAAATCAAATATCAATTGATAGACAATTTTACTTCGACAAACTAATTGTAACGGGTGTTATATTTATTTATTTCACTCAAAATCTCTCCCCTTGTTATTATCATTTGTTATATTTCTTTAATTATTTTGTATTGTGGAAATTATTATTTTAATATTTAATTTCTAATATTGATTTCTATTAATTTTGAGATGTCATATTTCTATGGTTATATGGTCATTTTGCAGAATTGTTAAATATGGTGCTTGAGTGACTCCTTTAAGACTTATCTTCCGGTTCCGGTTGCTCTCCTTCAGTTCGCGCGCTTCGCGGTAAATGCGACTGAAGAGAGGCTGATGTTGTAACGAGAAGGCCACAGACTCTAACTTGTTTTGATTCTTCTTTTTATTCATGCAGAATAAAGTCTGGCTTGAGTAATTTATGTTGCCCGATCTCGTTTATCTTCCAACACAACGCAGAGCTAAACGGAGACCGGTCACATGAAAAAAATACTCGTGTGGGTTTATTTACACAGGAACAATTCAGACATTTTTATTTCTTTTTTATCTGATAGGCCCTGTAGTCGATAATTGTATCCCTAAAACTAATTTTTGATAACCAAAATGACATATTTAAACGTTTTTTTTTCCTGTGAATGTTTTTATTTATGCCTTAAAATAGCTTGAATGTAACTCTACACTAGAGCCATATAGAGAGTAGTGTTGTCAAAAATATCGATATTTCGATAAATATCGATACTGAAATATCTGAACGGTACCAATACTAATTTCCCGAAGTATCGATACTAGCCGAGCGGTCACTTTCACTTTCACTTCTCTCCAAAGGCGCGTTGACAAACACCACACGTGACGCACTCGTCTCATTCGCTCTGGTTAAATAGCAAGTGAAGTGAATGGAAAGATGGCGAGGGCGGCGCCCCCGCGACCGGCTTTGGTTGATTGATAAAGAACACCGCGAGCGGGCATGTCGGAGTCGGAGAATAGCGTGGACACGCGCTACACACTGCGAGCGGGCATGTCGGAGAATAGCGCGGACACGCGCTTCACACTGCGAGCGGGTATGTCAGAGAATAGCGCGGACACGCGCTTCACACTGCGAGCGGGCTGCGGGCACCCAAAAGATTGTTTGACAATCAATAATCCCTCACATCACTCATTTTTTAAAATTATTTTATAGGTGAAAACAGACTTAAGGAACAGGCTCCAGGGGTACCATTTAGCAAGCTACGCTCAGCATCAGGGGTGTTTGTTGTTTGGACAGACCTTTCCCCACTGCTAAAAAAATCCTAAAGGAAACACTGTAACTCTTCTCATTTTAACTTTTCTGAAACATAAACCTAGATGGCCTAGTATTGTTGTTGAAATGAGTCTGTGTTGTCTCGTTTTTTCACCGTAATTCTTAAAGTTAACATAATCTGACTGAGGAATCAGTAAATATTTTAACTGTGGTCAAATGTAAATTAACTTGTGCCTATTTAACTTTATTCAGAAAAGTATTATTTAATTCTGCAATTTGCCTTCATTAGCGATTATCATCAATTTGATTACACAGATATTAATTAAACTAAACAGCTAGACAATGGCATCTCTGAATTCAATAATGAAATGCCTTTAACTGAAAATTTTATGTTTAATCTTATTATTATACATTACTGACACTCTATCCTCCAATTTGATACTGTTAAGTGCTTTTTTGTTACAGTAGGCTGCTATATTTTAATCTTTGATAACAGTAGGTTATACAAATACAACGGGTAATGTTACCCCTGGTCCAATTAAAAAAATATTAACAAGAACTCAGGACATTTTTGTTCATGTAAAATATACCTCATTGTCATGTTCTAGACTTGTTATATTTAGCTTTAAATAAAAAAAATATCCCCTTAATATAGTGGCAGTTTTTCTCTTTGTGGTATCGAAAATGGTATCGAATATCGATATTTTTCAAGGTATCGTATCGAAGTTAGAAATTCTAGTATCGTGACAACACTAATAGAGAGATCGTTGCGATGCGATCACGAAAGTTCAAAATGCTTGATCAAAATTCTAGATCTATGCTTGAGATTGAGTTAGGCTTAAAGATACAATATGTAACAATTTTGTAATAAAAGATCCAAAAATCACTTGGACAGTGTGATATATTTCCTGCAGTTATGTACTTACAATATCCCAAAAGTCTCCAAAGATTTTTTTATTTCAGAGAAATTCCAATTTTAAATAATTGTCCGTCCCGGAAAAAAATGTCGCCTGTCAGTGACGCAATATCCGCTCTATCCTTGGTTTCCGCAATATCACGTGGACAAATGCGGAAGTGGTGGTTACAGCTGTTGTGTACATCATGGATCACGATTACTCTTTGGCGAGTTTTGAAGTGCCAACAAAACGTAAGCGTCCATATGGGGATACACGCAGAATTTGTGACAAACGGAGGAATAAAACAAGGATAAAAATCGGTGTGGCGTTTTCGAGATGGAGAGAGCTTCGCGAGAGAGAGAGAAAGAAGGGGGACAAAATCAGTAAAGTTCCTCTAGCTGGGACACGAACTCGGGTCTCCCACGTTATATGATGGCACACTTACCCACGACACTATCGTGATGCAATATCAACATTATAAATTATACAAAATTGTCGGCCGCGTCCCCGCACCCACGCATGTAATAGCCTATTATGATTTCCGTCATTATTTTAATATATTTGTGTACCAGGTGGTCCGTGACCGAGATTATGGCAGTGCAATTAAATACAATCGGATATCTGTTGTTAAAAAATATTAAGCCATTACTTGCAAATATCCGTTCAAATTTAATTTTACTACGATTGGTTTGAACACGTAAAACAACACTTCATTAACTATAAACATCCTAAAACTACACAGCATTAACCTAACAAATCATTTGACAAAAGCTGTAACAGGATAATATAGCATAACATTTCGCGTTCCTTGTAGTTCATTCATTATCACAGGGTTGCCAACTTCGGGGCTTTGGCTGGAGTGAGACTCTGTAAAATTTCAGTGCGCGTGAGCGGAGAAATTTTTTGGTAACCCTAATTTTAAAAATGTCAGTCCTTGTTTACTTAAAATAAACCCTGATTTATGCAAAAAAAAAAAAAAAAAAAAAAAAAAAAAAAAACTAATAGAATGGAAACGCTTCTTCAAAATGTACCAAAAAAAAAGTAACTAATTATCAGGGAAAGTAACTATTGCATTACTTTAAAAAAAAAAAAAAAAAAATACCCCCAATATTAAATATGTTAAATGAATGCAATGTACACTAAATAGAACTAATTATTATTATAAAACATTATATACATGCACTAACAAAAAGTGCTCTCAATATAATACTGAACAATGTACCAACATAAATAATAAAATATAATATCTTGGGTTTTTATTTTTATAACCTACAGGTCATCATCAGAGGTTATTTAAGCCAAATTCTAGTTGTGTTTGCCGCACGTGTTCACAACCGGCCAAACAAAGATTTTATTTGAACGTTCCCTGCAAGTTATTTTAGAGTTTTATTTTATAACCATGTAAACTAATTAAAACGCTTCAGATTATACCAATAGGCTACAGAGATCATCCTAATGCGGAAATGTATATTTAATTTATAAACAAACTATATTATGCTCGGACACACTCGATCTCACTCGCGCACTGTCGAGCGCGCTCTCGGACAACGGTACTCTCGGCACACAGACTGGCTACGTCTGTAGTGACAAGGCACATCATTTTATTATCTGCATACCTTGATTGTCATCCAAACTTTCAAACGCGCATCAGCGGCTCCGACTCCGAACCTATGCTCCGAACTCTCTCTGAACTTCTCACACGCAACTGACGTATCAGGTGCAAAGATTTTCAGCGAATCAACGATCAGAAAATACTGCAGTGAGAACGTTGTAGGCAGATGTTACAGCTGCGGGCCTAAACTCCTCTCCTGTCAATAATACACTGTGGTCTAGTCAATAGTCATCAATAGAAAATTAACGGATTGAGAGGGGAGAAAAATGGATTTTGGCGTGACATTTCTTGCGTGTGCGTGAGAGCGTGAGATTGATGCTGAAAGCGTGAGTGTCACGCCAGATGCGTGAGAGTTGGCAACCCTGTTATCATGACATAAAATTTCGCGTTCAGACGTACAGGTAATACAAAAACTAATAAATTACCTCATCCGTGATCATGATTCATTAATTCCATACGTCTCTGGATGTTGAAAACGACATCTCCCATCGTTCCACTCCTTCATAGCGTCATCAAGATTCGCCTTTGTTATTGTTGGAAACAGCGCCCTCTTGTGGCTTAAAATCTTACATACTGTAGCTTTAACTGACATGGGGGGGAGGAATCCTTTAAAAAAATAGTATTTGTTTATACTCTAACACTAAATGTTAATGTTCTAATGTTTGCTTTTAATATTTCAGTTTAGTGCATCAGATTAAGTTTTTAAAATGTGTTGAGTTGTTGTGGTGCATCTGTCAGCTCACATCCATTCTCTCCACTGTCTGTACTAAATTAAACAAAAGAGGCAAAAAACCCAAATAAAATAAATGTAACAATAGACACTGTTTTTGTTGTTTCTTCTTCCAGGAGCTACTCAAAGCTTCACAGGAACGTTTACTGGAGGAACTGAGAACATCTGTGGATCGTGAACAGAAACTGTGTAAAACTGCTGAAGATATTAAGGTTTGAAATGAACAATGTGATTAATGCAATTCTGGAAGTGTAGATGTAGAGTTTGGCCAATATTGTGTTTCATTTCAGGTTCACGCTCAAAGCATAGAGACTCAGATTAAAGAAGAGTTTGAGGGACGTCGCCAGCTTTTACATGATGAAGAAGCGGCCAGAATTACAGCGCTGAGAGAGGAAGAGGAGAAGAGGAGTCAGAGGATGAAGAAGAAGATTGAGGAGACGAGTAAACAGATTTCATCTCTCACAATCACAATCGGAGACATCGAGGAGCAGATGAAGACTGAAGATGTTTCATTCCTGCAGGTGTCCATTCATCTCCATTATTCTCCAATGATATGAATGTCAATTTCCAGAGATTAAAGCCAAACTCAGTTTTGCCGAATAATTTGAATTTCTTTATTTTTTCTTTACAGAACGTTAAGGCCACATTGCAAAGGTTTGTGTTTGTCTCTGTGCTTCTGAACTCTTCATCACTCTTAGAAGAAAAGCTTCTATGGAATATTAAAGGGTTCCGTCAGACGCTTCATATATAGAACCTTGTAGAGCTTCCCATCATTTCATGGATTTAGTTTGAATTAACCCATTCATTGGTTCAAGTAATGGCATTTTATGCATTTTACAGCTTGTAATCTTTATTACTATACATTTGAAATAACCAATTAGACATGAAAGTAAAAATAAGACGCTTCTCCTTTGAAACTTTTTTGGCCTAAAGGGTTCTTAAAATGTAGTCAAGAACCCTCGGATTTCTATATAGAACCACATCAAACCATCAGCATGTCTGACTCTTGAATGTTGTTTCAGAGCCCAATATATTCCAGATCCAGACCCCAGTCCAGGTGTGCCGATCACTTTCTCAAATCACCTGACCAACCTGAAGCCCAGTGTCTCACAGAAGATGCAGGACAATGCTGGTAAACGTGAGTATGACAGACGCAGCAATGATTTCTGTGGTTATTTGTCTTAAAGTGTGTGTGTATATGAGTGTGTATCTGTTCTCTCTTTTCAGCTTCAGACAACATCGCAAGCAAACAAGAAAAAGAAAATGAAAATAGATCAGTAACTCATTTCTTGGGGGCAAACCAAGAAAGAGAAAATAGACCAGTAAATCATTTATTGGGGGCAAACCAAGAAAGAGAAAATAGACCAGTAAATCATTTATTGGGGGCAAACCAAGAAAATAGACCAGTAACTCATTTCTTGGGGGCAAACCAAGAAAATAGACCAGTAACTCATTTCTTGGGGGCAAACCAAGAAAGAGAAAATAGACCAGTAACTCATTTCTTGGGGGCAAACCAAGAAAATAGACCAGTAACTCATTTCTTGGGGGCAAACCAAGAAAATAGACCAGGAACTCATTTCTTGTGGGCAAAACGAGAAAAAGAAATTAGACCAGTAACTCATTTCTTGGGGGCAAACCAAGAAAGAGAAAATGAAATTAGACCAGGAACTCATTTCTTGGGGGCAAACCAAGAAAATAGACCAGGAACTCATTTCTTGGGGGCAAACCAAAAAAATAGACCAGGAACTCATTTCTTGGGGGCAAACCAAGAAAATAGACCAGGAACTCATTTCTTGGGGGCAAACCAAGAAAATAGATCAGTAACTAATTTTTTGGGGGCAAAACGAGAAAAAGAAAATAGACCAGTAACTCATTTATTGGGGGCAAACCAAGAAAATGAAATTAGACCAGTAACTCATTTATTGGGGGCAAAACGAGAAAAAGAAAATAGACCAGTAACTCATTTATTGGGGGCAAAGCGAGAAAATGAAATTAGACCAGGAACACATTTCTTGGGGGCAAAGCAAGAAAATGAAATTAGACCAGTAACTCATTTCTTGGGGGCAAAGCGGGAAAAAGAAAATGAAATTAGACCAGGAACTCATTTCCTGGGGGCAAACCAAGAAAATAGACCAGTAACTAATTTTTTGGGGGCAAAACGAGAAAAAGAAAATAGACCAGTAACTAATTTATTGGGGGCTAACCAAGAAAATGAAATTAGACCAGTAACTCATTTCTTGGGGGCAAAACGAGAAAAAGAAAATAGACCAGGAACTCATTTCCTGGGGGCAAACCAAGAAAATAGACCAGTAACTAATTTATTGGGGGCTAACCAAGAAAATGAAATTATACCAGTAACTCATTTATTGGGGGCAAAGCAAGAAAATGAAATTAGACCAGGAACTCATTTCTTGGGGGCAAACCAAGAAAAAGAAAATGAAATTAGACAATTAATTAATTTCTGGGGGGGAACAGCAAGAAAAAGAAAATGAAATTAGACCAGGAACTCATTTCTGGCCCGCAAATGTCCCCCTTAGGGGCTCCTCGGAAAAGCCAAACATGACAATTATGAGATCCAGTTTCATCATCTTTTGGGATGTCATGAAATCAATATTACAATAGTGTTGGTTCAACATCATATTTGCAGCCTCATTTAATTAAAAAAATCCAACAAATGTAATGTTAACATAAAACCATGTTGCAATCCGATATACAAATGCTGAACCAACATTAACATTAACAGTAAAACACTGTACTTTGTTAAACACAAACTTGGTTTTCAAGTTTGATGAAAACCATGTACACTTTTAATACTTTTCTCTTCTTTCATTTAAAAACAATCAATAGAAATGACTCGCTCTTCAAAAAAACTTTAATTGATAAATCCTTAAAATCTTTGGGGGGTTGAAATTTAAAAAAATATTTTAAGGATTTATCAATTAAAGTTTATATATATATATATATATATATATATATATATATATATATATATATATATATCTTTTACTGTACTATGTTGCATTATTTCGATTTTATTTTTGTGTAATTTTATCTAGTTTTCTATACACTATGCCTGTACTTGCCTTCTGCACTGAAAGCTTCTGTCAACAAAACATATTCCGTGTGTGTGTGTGTGTGTGTAAACATACATGGCAATAAAGCTCTTTCTGATTCTGTAGCGCGCTCATGTGGTTTGGAGGAGGCGTGGCTTTGGAGACGCTCTGAAGGGAGTGTGAGATCTCGTGCTTTCAAGACTAGCTTTCTATTGGTACCCTCTCTGAAACTGCTACCCTAGCTTTAAACCTACAATATGTAATCTTATTTCGCCGCTAGGGGTCGCTAACCTCTTACAATAACAAAGCCGGCGTAGGCTTATGACGCAGTGACGAACTGAATGATGGGACTTGCTGTCAAGCTGATGGATCTAATAATGTTAATGGAGGAGTGAAAACATTGATGTTTTTTAACATTACAGTGGTGTGAAGCAGGGCGCGAATGCTAATAATAGACAGATATCACACGCAAGTGCCGCGGATATAAAGGAATAAGGAGATTTGATTCTGCCGAACTACCCGCAACTGCTGAATTACTCACACAGGTCAGTTTATCTGACGAATTAAACTTGTGAGGTAACGCAGCGCTGTTCACTCGCTCTAACGTTACACTATCACACTAAACAGCATTTGAGTGTGTTGAAAGTTATAATGTTATTCTATGTGTTAGTTCGTTTGCTATATGAAACTAGCAGTAATATAGATCAACATTAGAATAACATACTGATCATATTCTAACATTTCATCATGTTGAGATATAACATTGATTTGTTTTATGTACATTTGCTCTCCTGTCTAATAAAAAATGTGCAAGAACGGTGTCGCTGTCAAGTCGTGACTCGTGAAGCTCTGTCAAGTCCAAGTTAGTCGCGGACGCTAGCTCTCGGCGTCTCGAAAACACCACGCCGATATTGATCCTCATTTTAGTTCTCCTTTTTTGTCCCAAAGTCTGCTTGCCATGTTACGCACAACGCAGTTGTCCACGTCTGTCGCCATGGTTACGTCATGGCTATGGCAGTACGAGCGGAAACCGAGGATAGCGCGGATATTGCGTAATTTTTTTCCGGGACGGCCACGATTTAAAATGGGAATTTCTCTGAAATAAAAAATCTTTGGAGACTTTTGGGATGTTGTAAATACACAACTGCAGGAAATATATCACACTGAGCAAGTGATTTTTTTATATTTTATTACAAAAAATTCTTACATATTGTACCTTTAATTATTCAAATGCAAGCCGAAAGATATAATTTAAATTTTTGAGTGACAGACAAGAAGAAGGGTGGGGGCACATTGGGGGCCCCAAACCAGCCTGTCACTCACTCATGGCCCCCATGGCCCCTCCCCTGTCTACTCCGCTGGGTCACACTCTTGAGTTTGGCTTGACCAATGAAAAAGGTGTCATTTCAAGCAAGAAAAGATTCTTTGTTTGAAAGCCGACTCATTTGCATTATGCTTCAAGCTCTCAACAACCGGACTAAGAATAACAAGCTTCTGTTTTCCAACTTTAAAAAAAGCACATGGTAAGTTTAGCTAATTTATATTTCTTTTTTTAATTAGCAAGTCATTTAGTCATTTAATTTAGTCATTACAATGCTTTGTGGTTGAATGAATGTAATAGGCTACATAATAACACACTCAGGGTTTTCCTGTGTTCTGAGTTTTTTTCAGCCGATACGCAAATGATATTGCAAGCCATATGTATATTTGATAGACTATTGTTGCCATTGTTTCACAAATGCCTCATATGTTCAATGAAAATAATGAAACCAGACAGAAACAAAACACATCCCTTCATAAATCATAGAGTTTTATGGCAACAGTTTTCTGCACTATTATTCTTGTACATCTGTGTGAGATGAACATGCACTGCTTGAGCGATGACACTGACACAAGTATTTTCACATTGTTGCTTTATTGTTCAGTTCATCTTGTGTACAGGTAACACTGTGTTTACTGCGCATGTGCAACACAACAGAGGATCAATACGGGTGTCGGAGAACAAAACATGCAACACTTACATCTTTTGCTTATTTACAAGTCATGGAAGTGAACTTTGCTCACTTAGACACCTTCGCGCAATAATTTTTCTTATGTTTCAGTAGAGTAGATAAATGTCTGTAACTCTTCCCACATGAAGAGCACTGGTGTGGCTTCTCTCCAGTGTGAACTCTCTCATGATCTTTCAGGCTTCTTGACTGAGAGAAACACTTTCCACAGTGTGAACACTTGTACGGTTTCTCTCCAGTGTGAACTCTCTGGTGTTTTATTAAGTTGCTGGATGTAATAAAGCTCTTCCCACAGTCAGAGCACATATAAGGTCTCACACCAGTATGAATACGCTCATGCACTTTTAAAGAACCAAGATGTGAAAAACTGTTTCCACAAACAGAACAAACGTGAGGCTTCACACCAGCATGAACTTTAATGTGTTCTCTTAAGCTTGATTCAAAAGCAAATGTTTTCTCACACTGATCACAGCTGAATGATCTCACTCCAGAGTGACGGCGCAGATGATCTTTGAGATTATTTTTGTAACCGAAACTCTTTCCACACTGAGAGCAAGTGAACGGCTTTTCTCCAGTGTGAATCCTCATGTGATCCTTTAGGTGTCCTTTGCGAATGAAACTCTTTCCACACTGAGTGCATGTATAAGGCCTTTCTCCAGTGTGAATCCTCATATGTTGGTTCAGGGTTGATTTATATACGAAACTCGTTCCACACTCAGAGCAGGTGAAAGATCCTTCAACTCCAGCTTGTTTCTGTGTGAAATTCTCTTCAGTCTTTGAAACGACTGCATTTCCATCTTCCTTTTTGAAATAATGAGGTTTTAGAAACTGATGCTGTTTGTCTTCATTCACTTCCATCAGGTCTAAAATAAACAAATTAAATTCCCATAATGTAATAAAAGGATACTTGAGAAACAAAAATAAACATTGTTCAAAATCTCAATTTAGCACAAATCCAGTTTACTACTGAGTCAGTATCTAGTATTAGATGTTATTTTTATATGTCAGTTTTCATCTTAATGTTCCTCATCAGTCATTAAAGAGAATGAAGGAAAACACCAACCTATTTGTTCCTCTGTATCTTCATCTTTTATTCTGCAGGGTTCTTCCTTAATCTCCATCTTTACAATAGTATGTCCGTAGTTTCTCCTGGAGTAATTCCTCCTGCTTGCTGCTTCTTCTCCTGTGGGAAGATGGGAATATTCCCAGCATTTAAACTCTCATGAACGGCTGTGGGAGCTTCACTGACTGAAGGAGTGAATTGTGGTCGTTGTTGCTCATTTAGCAGATGATCATCACACTCACAATCACTCGCAATTATTCAGGTGCAAATCGTCGTTTAGAAACAATTGGGCAGGCAGGGGCCACTTGTGCTTTTAAGGGGGACCCCTTTAACATTCATCTTAAACTATTTTCAGTATTAATTCAAGTAATTTTTCACAATGACATGCATCACTGCAATCTGTTTACACCTGGCCACTTCATGCGTTCTTCATGCGTACTTCTGTGGTCGGATAGCTATCTGATCGTGAAAAGACCAGCTGTAACTGCCTCCAAAACGCATTCGAGACGGATTTGAATCCGATCGCTCAAACCACTTCAGGAGGAGGTCTGGGCCGCATTCCAGACGAAACTGGACAAGTGTAAACGTGTCACGGGGGGACTATATTCTGTGGGGGAGGAACGCACACGCCAAGGAATGGGTTTCTCTTGGGGAATATTTTTAATGTGACACCCAGCAAAATGGCTGCTTCCTGTGCCCAGATGTAAACAGTGACAAGTGACAACCTGGCGATCTGTTAGATAAATCAGCTTCAGGTGTTCGGTGGGAAGAATCTAGGGGGGGGGGGGAGTGCGGCTGAGGCGGGGGAGAAGCCGGCGTCCAGGAAGGGGTGCTCGGCCGACGATTAGATCGAGCCGACGAGGATCTGAAACGAAACCGGCATTCTGACGGAACTGGAATTCGCGATCACTACGGTTGCCGCCGACGCGTGGACCCGGCCCCGATTGTCGGGTTGAGAGGCGTGTGTGTCTGCTTCGTGGTTCAATGCGATGGGATGTGTGACTGCCAGTGACTCCCTGCTTTACTGCTCTACTGTTTTACCGCTTTTCGGCTCTCAACACCACAGCTAACAGCCCAGCTAACCAGCCCAGCCCAACTTCAAGGAGACGTTTGCCTGGACACTGTGAGTTTACTGTTTTGAAGTGTCCTGTTCTTAAAGTGTTCACATTGGGAAAGCTTTTGCTGTTTGAAGTGTGTGCACGAGTGCTTTGACGGTTCCAGATTGTTTGGTCTGCATCTACAGTTCCAGATAAAAAGCCTCCTGTGACCCGGGTGTGTTATGCTGATAACTTGAGCTAATTCTGAGTATTATAAGCAGTGCTGTGCTGACGTTAACTAGCCTCCCACAGTCTGAGCCTCTGCAGGAGAGAACGAGAAACTGCTGCGCTGACGCTAGTCTTCTACAGTCTGAGCCTCTGCTGGAGAGAACGAGAAACTGCTGCGCTGACGCTAGTCTTCTACAGTCTGAGCCTCTGCTGGAGAGAACGAGAAACTGCTGCGCTGACGCTAGTCTTCTACTGTCTGAGCCTCTGCTGGAGGGAACAAGAAACTGCTGCGCTGACGCTAGTCTTCTACTGTCTGAGCCTCTGCTGGAGAGAACGAGAAACTGCTGTGCTGACGCTAGTCTTCTACTGTCTGAGCCTCTGCTGGAGAGAACGAGAAACTGCTGCGCTGACGCTAGTCTTCTTCAGTCTGAGCCTCTGCTGGAGAGAACGAGAAACTGCTGCGCTGACGCTAGTCTTCTACTGTCTGAGCCTCTGCTGGAGAGAATGAGAAACTGCTGCGCTGACGCTAGTCTTCTACAGTCTGATCCTCTGCTGGAGAGAACGAGAAACTGCTGCGCTGACGCTAGTCTTCTACTGTCTGATCCTCTGCTGGAGAGAACGAGAAACTGCTGCGCTGACGCTAGTCTTCTACAGTCTGAGCCTCTGCTGGAGAGAACGAGAAACTGCTGCGCTGACGCTAGTCTTCTACTGTCTGATCCTCTGCAGGAGAGAACGAGAAACTGCTGCGCTGACGCTAGTCTTCTACAGTCTGAACCTCTGCAGGAGAGAACGAGAAACTGCTGCGCTGACGCTAGTCTTCTACAGTCTGAACCTCTGCTGGAGGGAACGAGAAACTGCTGCACTGACGCTAGTCTTCTACAGTCTGAGCCTCTGCTGGAGAGAACGAGAAACTGCTGCACTGACGCTAGTCTTCTACAGTCTGAACCTCTGCTGGAGAGAACGAGAAACTGCTGCGCTGACGCTAGTCTTCTACAGTCTGAGCCTCTGCTGGAGAGAACGAGAAACTGCTGCGCTGACGCTAGTCTTCTACAGTCTGAACCTCTGCAGGAGAGAACGAGAAACTGCTGCGCTGACGCTAGTCTTCTACAGTCTGAGCCTCTGCTGGAGAGAACGAGAAACTGCTGCGCTGACGCTAGTCTTCTACAGTCTGAGCCTCTGCTGGAGAGAACGAGAAACTGCTGCGCTGACGCTAGTCTTCTACAGTCTGAGCCTCTGCTGGAGAGAACGAGAAACTGCTGCGCTGACGCTAGTCTTCTACAGTCTGAGCCTCTGCTGGAGAGAACGAGAAACTGCTGCGCTGACGCTAGTCTTCTACTGTCTGAGCCTCTGCTGGAGGGAACAAGAAACTGCTGCGCTGACGCTAGTCTTCTACTGTCTGAGCCTCTGCTGGAGAGAACGAGAAACTGCTGTGCTGACGCTAGTCTTCTACTGTCTGAGCCTCTGCTGGAGAGAACGAGAAACTGCTGCGCTGACGCTAGTCTTCTTCAGTCTGAGCCTCTGCTGGAGAGAACGAGAAACTGCTGCGCTGACGCTAGTCTTCTACTGTCTGAGCCTCTGCTGGAGAGAATGAGAAACTGCTGCGCTGACGCTAGTCTTCTACAGTCTGATCCTCTGCTGGAGAGAACGAGAAACTGCTGCGCTGACGCTAGTCTTCTACTGTCTGATCCTCTGCTGGAGAGAATGAGAAACTGCTGCGCTGACGCTAGTCTTCTACAGTCTGAGCCTCTGCTGGAGAGAACGAGAAACTGCTGCGCTGACGCTAGTCTTCTACTGTCTGATCCTCTGCAGGAGAGAACGAGAAACTGCTGCGCTGACGCTAGTCTTCTACAGTCTGAACCTCTGCAGGAGAGAACGAGAAACTGCTGCGCTGACGCTAGTCTTCTACAGTCTGAACCTCTGCTGGAGGGAACGAGAAACTGCTGCACTGACGCTAGTCTTCTACAGTCTGAGCCTCTGCTGGAGAGAACGAGAAACTGCTGCACTGACGCTAGTCTTCTACAGTCTGAACCTCTGCTGGAGGGAACGAGAAACTGCTGCACTGACGCTAGTCTTCTACTGTCTGATCCTCTGCTGGAGAGAACGAGAAACTGCTGCGCTGACGCTAGTCTTCTACTGTCTGAGTCTCTGCTGGAGAGAACGAGAAACTGCTGCGCTGACGCTAGTCTTCTACAGTCTGATCCTCTGCTGGAGAGAACGAGAAACTGCTGCGCTGACGCTAGTCTTCTACAGTCTGAGTCTCTGCTGGAGAGAACGAGAAACTGCTGCGCTGACGCTAGTCTTCTACTGTCTGATCCTCTGCTGGAGAGAACGAGAAACTGCTGCGCTGACGCTAGTCTTCTACTGTCTGATCCTCTGCTGGAGAGAACGAGAAACTGCTGCGCTGACGCTAGTCTTCTACAGTCTGATCCTCTGCTGGAGAGAACGAGAAACTGCTGCACTGACGCTAGTCTTCTACAGTCTGAACCTCTGCAGGAGAGAACGAGAAACTGCTGCGCTGACGCTAGTCTTCTACAGTCTGAGCCTCTGCAGGAGAGAACGAGAAACTGCTGCGCTGACGCTAGTCTTCTACAGTCTGATCCTCTGCTGGAGAGAACGAGAAACTGCTGCACTGACGCTAGTCTTCTACAGTCTGAACCTCTGCTGGAGAGAACGAGAAACTGCTGCGCTGACGCTAGTCTTCTACAGTCTGAGTCTCTGCTGGAGAGAACGAGAAACTGCTGCGCTGACGCTAGTCTTCTACTGTCTGATCCTCTGCTGGAGAGAACGAGAAACTGCTGCGCTGACGCTAGTCTTCTACTGTCTGAGCCTCTGCTGGAGAGAACGAGAAACTGCTGCGCTGACGCTAGTCTTCTACTGTCTGAGCCTCTGCTGGAGAGAACGAGAAACTGCTGCGCTGACGCTAGTCTTCTACTGTCTGATCCTCTGCTGGAGAGAACGAGAAACTGCTGCACTGACGCTAGTCTTCTACAGTCTGAACCTCTGCAGGAGAGAACGAGAAACTGCTGTGCTGACGCTAGTCTTCTACTGTCTGATCCTCTGCAGGAGAGAACGAGAAACTGCTGCGCTGACGCTAGTCTTCTACAGTCTGAGCCTCTGCAGGAGAGAACGAGAAACTGCTGCGCTGACGCTAGTCTTCTACTGTCTGATCCTCTGCAGGAGAGAACGAGAAACTGCTGCGCTGACGCTAGTCTTCTACAGTCTGAGCCTCTGCAGGAGAGAACTAGAAACTGCTGTGCTGACGCTAGTCTTCTACTGTCTGAGCCTCTGCTGGAGAGAACGAGAAACTGCTGCGCTGACGCTAGTCTTCTACAGTCTGAGTCTCTGCTGGAGAGAACGAGAAACTTCTGCGCTGACGCTAGTCTTCTACTGTCTGAGCCTCTGCTGGAGAGAACGAGAAACTGCTGCGCTGACGCTAGTCTTCTACTGTCTGATCCTCTGCAGGAGAGAACGAGAAACTGCTGTGCTGACGCTAGTCTTCTACTGTCTGAGCCTCTGCAGGAGAGAACGAGAAACTGCTGCGCTGACGCTAGTCTTCTACTGTCTGAGCCTCTGCTGGAGAGAACAAGAAACTGCTGCGCTGACGCTAGTCTTCTACTGTCTGAGTCTCTGCTGGAGAGAACGAGAAACTGCTGCGCTGACGCTAGTCTTCTACAGTCTGAGCCTCTGCTGGAGAGAACGAGAAACTGCTGCGCTGACGCTAGTCTTCTACAGTCTGAGCCTCTGCTGGAGAGAACGAGAAACTGCTGCGCTGACGCTAGTCTTCTACAGTCTGAGCCTCTGCTGGAGAGAACGAGAAACTGCTGCGCTGACGCTAGTCTTCTACTGTCTGAGCCTCTGCTGGAGAGAACGAGAAACTGCTGCGCTGACGCTAGTCTTCTTCAGTCTGAGCCTCTGCTGGAGAGAACGAGAAACTGCTGCGCTGACGCTAGTCTTCTACAGTCTGAGCCTCTGCTGGAGAGAACAAGAAACTGCTGCGCTGACGCTAGTCTTCTACTGTCTGAGTCTCTGCTGGAGGGAACGAGAAACTGCTGCGCTGACGCTAGTCTTCTACTGTCTGAGCCTCTGCTGGAGAGAACGAGAAACTGCTGCGCTGACGCTAGTCTTCTACAGTCTGAGCCTCTGCTGGAGAGAACAAGAAACTGCTGCGCTGACGCTAGTCTTCTACTGTCTGAGTCTCTGCTGGAGAGAACGAGAAACTGCTGCGCTGACGCTAGTCTTCTACAGTCTGAGCCTCTGCTGGAGAGAACAAGAAACTGCTGCGCTGACGCTAGTCTTCTACTGTCTGAGTCTCTGCTGGAGGGAACGAGAAACTGCTGCGCTGACGCTAGTCTTCTACTGTCTGAGCCTCTGCTGGAGAGAACGAGAAACTGCTGCGCTGACGCTAGTCTTCTACTGTCTGAGCCTCTGCTGGAGAGAACGAGAAACTGCTGCGCTGACGCTAGTCTTCTACTGTCTGAGCCTCTGCTGGAGAGAACAAGAAACTGCTGCGCTGACGCTAGTCTTCTACTGTCTGAGTCTCTGCTGGAGAGAACAAGAAACTGCTGCGCTGACGCTAGTCTTCTACTGTCTGAGTCTCTGCTGGAGGGAACGAGAAACTGCTGCGCTGACGCTAGTCTTCTACTGTCTGAGCCTCTGCTGGAGAGAACGAGAAACTGCTGCGCTGACGCTAGTCTTCTACAGTCTGAGTCTCTGCTGGAGAGAACGAGAAACTGCTGTGCTGACGCTAGTCTTCTACAGTCTGAGCCTCTGCAGGAGAGAACGAGAAACTGCTGCGCTGACGCTAGTCTTCTACAGTCTGAGCCTCTGCTGGAGGGAACAAGAAACTGCTGCGCTGACGCTAGTCTTCTACTGTCTGAGTCTCTGCTGGAGGGAACAAGAAACTGCTGCGCTGACGCTAGTCTTCTACTGTCTGAGTCTCTGCTGGAGAGAACGAGAAACTGCTGCGCTGACGCTAGTCTTCTACTGTCTGATCCTCTGCTGGAGAGAACGAGAAACTGCTGTGCTGACGCTAGTCTTCTACTGTCTGAGCCTCTGCTGGAGAGAACGAGAAACTGCTGCGCTGACGCTAGTCTTCTACAGTCTGAGTCTCTGCTGGAGAGAACGAGAAACTGCTGCGCTGACGCTAGTCTTCTACAGTCTGAGCCTCTGCAGGAGAGAACGAGAAACTGCTGCGCTGACGCTAGTCTTCTACTGTCTGATCCTCTGCAGGAGAGAACGAGAAACTGCTGCGCTGACGCTAGTCTTCTACAGTCTGAACCTCTGCTGGAGAGAACGAGAAACTGCTGTGCTGACGCTAGCCTTCTACTGTCTGAGCCTCTGCAGGAGAGAACGAGAAACTGCTGCGCTGACGCTAGTCTTCTACTGTCTGAGCCTCTGCTGGAGAGAACGAGAAATGGAGATCACCGCAGCTGAGCATCTATTCATCAAGCCAACGCGCAAACTATCGCAAATCAAAGTGAAAGTAAGTCGCAGACGCTTAACACACAATTATCTTCATTAAAAGTAAAGAACCGAAATTATCTTACTGGTCTTTGATTCAAAAATTTCAGCTGATGATCAATAAAATGCAGCTCATAACTGTTGCTTTCGGTGACGTGAACTCCATTAAATCTGCATTTAGCGCGGGGGAACTGAAGATCGGATTTATATCCGTTTTGCAAAAACACATTTATGTCACCAGGTGTAAATGGAATCGTTTTGATAAATCAGATATCCGATCTGAGAAAACGCATGAAGTGGCCAGGTGTAATTTCAACTCAAATTAATGTTTCATTTATTTGACAAGTAATTTTCTATTGTAGTGTGATATAGCATAATGATAACACATTTTTAGCACTTTTTACATCTGTAAACTGACACATATCCGTATATAACAAACACCAAACATATCCACAAATCAACTTAGGCAGTCACCTGAAAATGTGTTTATGATAATCTTCTCGAACATTATCATGTATTCATGAAAGCTGTATTCTGCGATTTTTGTGGTTCCTTGTATACAAATATATCAAGATTCAAATTATTTCAGTGAATTTAAAATTTTGATAAGGTTATTCCTTTAAATCTAAATTCTGGATTTATAAATCCTCATTCATTGAGTGATTGACAAATCATTTGTAATTAATAAAAGACTTTGCACAGTCGAGTCTGCTTCATACCACCTACTAAAAAGGCAAGAAATTAATGTACGGCAAAACTAGACGATATAAATTAAATATTGAAATCTAAATTTCTCTAATGTGTCAACGTTAAATCTGTTCTCTGTTATCTGCTGACTCTTTGCTAAGTTTGCATATTTCATGACTCGTGATTACTTGATATGTAAGTTAGTTTTATAAAGTCTAATATAAGCAACAGCGGACACTTGGATAGTTTAATATTATTTCTCACTACTACGAACATGTCTGAAAGTAAATATTTTCGTTACTTGTATCTTTTTTTGGTGTAGATCGCCTCTGATGAACATGCGAAGCTCCTTCTTGACTAAAGTGCGCGATCTCGCTTTGAGTAATTTCCTCTTGACTTAAAAGTTACGGCACAACAAATTATTGTCTAATTACTGCCACCCGCAGGACAAATTGCGGATTGCAACCAAAGTTGTTTGGTGTGAATGTTATTATACGATAAATAAAAAGATAAACTTATATACGATTACAAATACAAAAATAAACATAAAAGTGTTCTACAGGTTCTATTAATTTAGGAACTCCAAGGCACTCGAAATAAATAGAAAAAAGTTAAAAAGCCTTTATTTCATTGATGGCTCAAAACATTAAAAATGGTGACAGATCCCCCTACGCGTTGCGGCTTTACATGCGTTCGTCAGGGTGTGTGTAACCAACAACATCTCAGATTCATTTTTAACTTAATTAATCAAATTGCAAACACCTGGTCACTCTGTGTAAAGAGACAATTAAGAAAATAGACCTAGAGGAAAAACAGAAGAAGAAAAAAAGAACCTAACCTACGGTATACCAATATCCAAAATACCAATAAAGTAACGGTCTTCCTACCATTGTCCGGGAAGCAGACACACTCTGTCAGTTCAAAGCTAGATTAAAGACACATCTCTTTGGCCTAGCATTCACATAACACATTATAGACTTCTATAACTCAATGTTAGGCTGCATAGATTAGGTCCGCCGGAACTGGGAACACTTCCCTTAAATCCTGATGTACTCATTACATCATAAGAAGAATGGCATCTACGCTAATTTTAGTGTCTTTGTTTATCCCGAGGTTTTCCCGCAGCCTGCCGGATCCAGGCCGTATCCAGATATGACCCGCCTGGACCCGATGACAACGCAGCGCTGAAGTGCCAACTAGCCTCTCCCTATGGAGGATCCCTTTACCACTCTACAGATAAAGCGTTGTGGGAAAATTCGGTTTCGCGTATCTACCCCGAAGTGATAAAATAAAATTCTGTATCAAAATGTATAGGCAGGATAAGTAGTTTAAGGCTTAGTTTGTAGAGAATTACAAACATGCGCACATATATTCAAACGCACATAACTATAGAATTAAAGGAACACTTCACCTCTGGAAAGATGAATGTGTATTTAAAATGGGTCATTTATGTAGAAGAAATGTGAAATTATTTTTGAATTTGGAGCCTTCTAGACTGAGAAAAGCCAGAAAATGTATTTTTGGCTTATGGGGATGAAAGACAACAACTCCCAGAATGCACTTGCTTCGCTGCCCTAGAAGGCCACGCCTACCGGTAAGAGATCGCAGTAAACAACAAGACTATGCTACTAGTGAGTCTCCGTGAGTCTGCCCGGTATTTTGTTGTCGCCCAAAATGTCCAGGATTCGCGGCTTTTGCGTTCTACAGTCGCCGTTCCTCATGTTTACTGTGACGAGCAGGAACGAGACTGACGGCCGCGGAGAACGATGCGAGCCCGGTGGCGTGATTACTGATGAGTGGCGCCGGCGCCTGTGAGACGCACCGGTCTCGTATCTCTCACGGAGGAGCGGGAATTTTCTTAGCAATGTTAAAACGCACATCAACCGATCACATGTAAACACTACATTCAGATTAACCAATCGGAATGAATTCAGTTAGATTGAAACAAAAGGTGTGCATGTAAACAATGAATGGCGACTGCAGAAAGCAAAAGCCGAATCCCGGAAATTTTGGACGATCTCGACGGCCGGACATGTCCGGGAAAAAGAGGATGGTCACCGCTACTACTCAGCTTTCTCCACAGAATAAGAAACTGTTAGCTTAGCTTCCAAATAAAAGAATGGCTGACACTATATGTACATTCTGTGAGTGAGATCCCTCTATGGGCGGGTTAAAAACATGCAGATCTAGCGCCTTCTACTGGATAAATGATGACCTAGTGTTTGTAGTCTTACCCTTATTCAAAGAAATTTGACTTCCTGCTTTTTATGACGCAAAATGACGATTTTTGCGTCATAAAAAGCAGGAAGTGGAACACTTAAATCCTTATTTCTCCCATCTCAGGGGAAAATAAGGGAATAAACCATGACCATTCGAAAATGTGACTGGGTTTCTAAAGATACAAAGTCTAATGCAAATGGGTGAAGTGTTCCTTTAATCCTTGATGTGCACGTGAGCGCCATCAGCGTTTCTCACAGGTTCAGTTTAAAGTCTGTGTAGAGAGAACGGTGTCGTCTCAGCGACTAATGATCGTTGCGACGGAAGTGAATCAATCAAAACTAACTTTAGCTGGAAAATAACATTATTCAAGAACCGCTATAAAGCCAAAACAATCTCTGTTACCTTAAATGATCTGTTTATCTCTGGCAGCTTTGAAACAATCTACATTGTTAAAAGCACTATATAAATGAAGATGACTTGACTTAAGTAGAAACTTGACTTAAATTTGTGTCTTCTGTTAGTTATAGTGACAACTAAACAGACGTGTAGAAGGTTATTTTAAAATGCAAAGTATTGAAAATATAAAAAATAAAAGCTGCATTTTTTGCACGACTAAGTGTGTCGCATTGAGTAATCAAAAGTCATACACACACTTGGCGTCTTTACGCCTACTTGGGAAATATGTCATAAGTGGTCAAGTGTAAAGACCACAAGTGTGTATTTGGACAAGGCATTTGTATGTCTCATTATTTGACACACCCACTTGCCGTCTCTCTACTAATGATCTGAAGAGGAACCAGGTGTGTCAGATGAGAGACAGTTTGAAAACCCCTTGCCTATCCTAACTTTAACTGAAAGTGAAACTTTAAAGATGGACTTTGAGTTTCTGTTCTAAGTTTAAAAGAAAATGGCGTCTAGATCTTTTTCTAAGGAGGATTTTTCTTGTCCGGTGTGCTGTGACATTTTTATAAACCCTGTTCTTCTGTCGTGTAGCCACAGTTTTTGTTCAAGCTGTATTCAGAGGGTTTGGGAAAATAAAACACTTAAAGAATGTCCGGTTTGCCGAGAAACATCTTTAAATGACCGTCCTCCGGTAAATTTGGCTTTGAAGAACCTGTGCGAGAGTTTTCAACAGGAGAGACAGAGATCTGGATCTGGAGTCTGTAGTGTTCACAACGAGACTATCAAACTCTTCTGTGTGGATGATCAACAGCCCGTGTGTGTGGTGTGTCGAGACTCCAGAAAACACACCGACCACAGATTCTGTCCTGTAGATGAAGCTGTCGCGGACAATAAGGTCAGATGATGTTTAAAACATTTGAATAAATAAAATATCAATGATTATTGATAGACAATTTCATCTTGACAAATAATGCTGAAAAAAAATACTTGTGGGTTTATTTACACAGGAACATTTCAGATTTTTTTAAATCTCTTAGTCCCCCTGTAGTCAATCATTTTATCCTTTAACTCATCTTTGATCACCAAAATGGCATATTTAAAAGTTTTTTTTCTTTCGAAAGTTCAAAATGCTTGATCGTCACGTGATTCGGTTCAGATAGTTCCAGGAAGTGCTACGGTGATTCGATAGAGAGTCACAACCGTGATTTTTGGTCATTTGTAACAAATAAAAGCATTGATTTACAATAATTATATAATACACCGACTTGTGAATTCACTATGTGTATGTAGTTACAGCAGTGTTGTTTTAAAAGGATAAAAATCTGCTAATATTTTAGGATTAGTGGTCCAGCCTTGTTTACATATTTCAGGCTAATGTTACCTTGGTTAAAGACATTGTTGTAGTTGTTTTAAAGTATTTTAATGTTCATAAACTTGAATGTTCAAGGGCAATCACGTCATATTCACTAGTTTCATAAGGACAGGAGACCTGCGGGTGATAGTCTTAAACTATTAAACCCCAGTGCTCCTTGTCGAGTCTTGTGCTTCTGGGATGTAATGTTTGTTGAGCTCATTCTGTTCCTGGTTCTCTGTTCTTCGTATTTGATTTGTTTTTGTTTATTCTGTTAAGAAAATTCACTGTTTTGGATCCAGCTCTCCTTCATTTTTGAGTTCTCTCTACATTATAGATAATGAGTAAATGATTTCTGCATTACAGCAATGACATGGGAAAAAATTTTATTTAAAAAAAAAGTCACAAAATTATCTGTTTGCTTTTTATATTTCAGTTTAGTGCATCATCAGATTAAGATGTAAAAAATGAGTAGTGCATCTGTCAGTGCAAATATATCCCCACCATTGTCTGCACTATATTAAATGAGAAATGGCTACAAAAAATAAATAAAATAAAAAATAATTCAACAATAGACACCGTTTTTGTTGTTCCTTCCAGGAGATACTCAAAGCTTCACTGGAACGCTTACAGGAGGAACTGAGAAGATCTGTGACTCGTGAACAGAAACTGTGTAAAACTGCTGGAGATATTAAGGTTTGAAATGAACAATGTGATTAATGCAATTCTGGAAGTGTAGAGATTGATGTAGATCTAGTTTGGCCAATATTGTGTCTCTAATTTCAGTTTCACACTCAATGCATAGAGACTCAGATTAAAGAAGAGTTTAAGGAACTTCGCCAGTTTCTAGATGATGAAGAAGCGGCCAGAATAACAGCGCTGAGAGAGGAAGAGGAGAAGAGGAGTCAGATGATGAAGGAGAAGATTGAGGAGACGAGTAAACAGATTTCATCTCTCACAATCACAATCAGAGACATCGAGGAGCAGATGAAGGCTGAAGATGTTTCATTCCTGCAGGTGTCCATTCATCTTCATTATTCTCCAATGATATGAATGTCAGTTTCAGAGATTAAAGCCAAACTCAGTTTTGCAGAATAATTTGCATTTCTTTATTTTTTCTTTACAGAACTTGAAGGCCACATTGCAAAGGTTTGTGTTTGTCTCTTCGCAGGCGTCGGGTCGTCTCTTCGCAGGCGTCGGGTCGTCTCTTCGCAGGCGTCGGGTCGTCTCTTCGCAGGCGTCGGGTCGTCTCTTCGCAGGCGTCGGGTCGTCTCTTCGCAGGCGTCGGGTCGTCTCTTCGCAGGCGTCGGGTCGTCTCGAGTCGTCGGGTAGTCTCTTCGCAGGCGTCGGGTCGTCTCGAGTCGTCGGGTAGTCTCTTCGCAGGCGTCGGGTCGTCTCGAGTCGTCGGGTAGTCTCTTCGCAGGCGTCGGGTCGTCTCGAGTCGTCGGGTAGTCACTTCGCAGGCGTCGTCTCGAGTCGTCGGGTAGTCTCTTCGCAGGCGTCGGGTCGTCTCGAGGCGTCGGGTCGTCTCTTCGCAGGCGTCGGGTCGTCTCTTCGCAGGCGTCGGGTCGTCTCTTCGCAGGCGTCGGGTCGTCTCTTCGCAGGCGTCGGGTCGTCTCTTCGCAGGCGTCGGGTCGTCTCTTCGCAGGCGTCGGGTCGTCTCTTCGCAGGCGTCGGGTCGTCTCTTCGCAGGCGTCGGGTCGTCTCTTCGCAGGCGTCGGGTCGTCTCTTCGCAGGCGTCGGGTCGTCTCTTCGCAGGCGTCGGGTCGTCTCTTCGCAGGCGTCGGGTCGTCTCTTCGCAGGCGTCGGGTCGTCTCGAGTCGTCTCTTCGCAGGCGTCGGGTCGTCTCGAGTCGTCTCTTCGCAGGCGTCGGGTCGTCTCTTCGCAGGCGTCGGGTCGTCTCGAGTCGTCTCTTCGCAGGCGTCGGGTCGTCTCTTCGCAGGCGTCGGGTCGTCTCGAGTCGTCTCTTCGCAGGCGTCGGGTCGTCTCGAGTCGTCTCTTCGCAGGCGTCGGGTCGTCTCGAGTCGTCTCTTCGCAGGCGTCGGGTCGTCTCGAGTCGTCTCTTCGCAGGCGTCGGGTCGTCTCGAGTCGTCTCTTCGCAGGCGTCGGGTCGTCTCGAGTCGTCTCTTCGCAGGCGTCGGGTCGTCTCGAGTCGTCTCTTCGCAGGCGTCGGGTCGTCTCGAGTCGTCTCTTCGCAGGCGTCGGGTCGTCTCTTCGCAGGCGTCGGGTCGTCTCTTCGCAGGCGTCGGGTCGTCTCTTCGCAGGCGTCGGGTCGTCTCTTCGCAGGCGTCGGGTCGTCTCTTCGCAGGCGTCGGGTCGTCTCTTCGCAGGCGTCGGGTCGTCTCTTCGCAGGCGTCGGGTCGTCTCTTCGCAGGCGTCGGGTCGTCTCTTCGCAGGCGTCGGGGCGTCTCTTCGCAGGCGTCGGGGCGTCTCTTCGCAGGCGTTGGGGCGTCCATAACTGGAGCTGACGAACTCTATTTGAGTTATAGTTCTAGTTTTATGGATTTAGTTTAAATGATACTGTATGCTTAAAACAGAAGTTTTTCCTTTGAGTTTTCCGCATATAGACGGCAATTCAATCCCAATTCACACGGATCAAAATGCTGTATTCTTCTGCCAGACCATTAGATGGTGATGAAACCATAGACAGTATATAGGATGAAACGCTATAGATTGAGCACGCAATACGCATGTGCATGACGTCATCTTTAGAGATTCACGTTTTTGCAGTTTACACGGAGACTGACTCTTGAATGTTGTTTCAGAGCCCAATATATTCCAGATCCAGACCTCAGTCCAAGTGTGCCGATTGATTTCACAAATCACCTGACCAACCTGAAGCTCAACGTCTTACAGAAGATGAAGGATAAAGTTGGTAAACGTGAGTGTGACAGAACGCAGCAATGATTTCTGTGGTTATTTGTGTTAGTGTGTGTGTGTGAGTGTGTATCTGTTCTCTCTCTTCAGCTTGAGAGTTCAATCCGTTCAGCATCAATCGTTCTCATTCTTTATCTCGTCACTTATTTGATGATGCAGATGATCTATATAATGTAGTGTACTCGCGCCCCCCCGGCAGAGTGTCTGCGCCCCACCGGTCGAGAACTGTAGATTCAGATCTATACGGATAAGCATTTTCCGAGTGGAAGAGGGACCAGCACAAAAATGTAAGGCTATTCTTCTGGAAAGTCCACAGCAGTTTCCAGTCATGGGCTCAGTCTTCTCCAAGTACAAGAAACCAGTTGCCATTTAATGTTGAAAATTAAATTTGTGTATGAATGAATTTATATGTATTTTGCAATATTATTTATTATTTTTTGTTTATGATTTGTTTTTTGTATTCTGCTTGTGTGTTTATAGGATCCTCTTAAAAATGAGATGTTGCATCTCATGAGGCTATCCTTCAATAAATAAAAAAAATTGTAATGTTAACAATTGAATCAATGTTGAAATCTGATGCACTAATGCTGAAACAACATTAACGTTTCAACTACAAATTGCTGATCACTAAAAAGTTATGGAAAAACACAATGTAAAAAAAAAAAAAACATAAAATGGTTTGATGAAAAGCATGTACACTTTTTAATACTTTTCTCTTATTTTAATGCAATCAATAAAAAGTATTAGTTTCCAAAAATAGAATTCTTATGCAAGTAAATGTGGTTCTGTCATAAATATTTATTAAATTATCATCGGTGACATTAAGTTCAGATGAAGGCCTAATATGTGTGTTTTCTGTTCTCTGTAATTAGGGGCCAAGCCCTGAAGGGGCAAGGCACCTATTGTATCCGTTAGTTTTCTTCTTATTATTATTATTATAATTATTATTATTCCTCCTCTGTAAGTCTATGGCAGCCCTATGAACCGTACATAGGAAAATTATGAAATTTGGCACAGTTGTAGAGCTGGCCATGAATAGTAATTGGACCAAATTTGGTGTCCCTAGGGCCAACTCTATAGCGCCACCACCAGTTCAAAAATTCAACATTGAAATGGTTATAATTTTTGAACTCTTTGATCTAGTGTATTATACATGACAAACAGGCTTCAGTGAATTAAGAAATATTTTTAAAAATATGTGTTATGTGGATTTTTAATTGAATCGACACACAACCTTTTATTATAAAAATTTTTTTTTTTTTCTGCCGTTGAGCCATACTCACTGAAAGACGCTCGAGAGCATCGGTTCCCGAGCAGACTGTGCCCCCCGATGTCATTACAATGCTTTGAGGTTGAATGAATGTAATAGGCTACATAATAACACACTCAGGGTTTTCCTGTGTTCTGAGTTTTTTCGGCCGATACGCAAGTGATATTGCAAGTAGTATGTATATTTGATAGACTATTGTTGCCATTGTTTCACAAATGCCTCATATGTTCAATGAAAATAATGAAACCAGACAGAAACAAAACACATCCCTTCATAAATCATAGTTTTATGGCAACAGTTTTCTGCACTATTATTCTTGTACATCTGTGTGAGATGACCATGCACTGCTTGAGCGATGACACTGACACGAGTATTTTCACATTGTTGCTTTATTGTTCAGTTCATCTTGTGTACAGGTAACACTGTGTTTACTGCGCATGGGCAACACAACAGAGGATCAATACGGGTGTCGGAGAACAAAACATGCAACACTTACATCTTTTGCTTATTTACAAGTCATGGAAGTGAACTTTGCTCACTTTCGTGCAATTATTTTTCTTATGTTTCAGTAGATTAGATGAATTACTGTAACTCTTCCCACATGAAGAGCACTGGTGCGGCTTCTCTCTAGTGTGAACTCTCTCATGATCTTTCAGGTGTCCTGACTGAGAGAAACTCTTTCCACAGTGTGAACACTTGTACGGTTTCTCTCCAGTGTGAACTCTCTCATGAGCTTTCAGGCTTCCTGACCGAGAAAAACTCTTTTCACAGTGTGAACACTTGTACTGTTTCTCTCCAGTGTGAACTCTCTGGTGTGATTTTAAGTGGCTGGATGTAGGGAAGGTCTTTCCACAGTCAGAGCACACATAAGGTCTCACACCAGTATGAATACGCTCATGCACTTTTAAAGAACCAAGATGTGAAAAACTGTTTCCACAAACAGAACAAACGTGAGGCTTCACACCAGCGTGAACTTTAATGTGTGATCTTAAGTTTGATTCCACAACAAATGTTTTCTCACACTGATCACAGCTGAACGATCTCACTCCAGAGTGACGGCGCAGATGATCTTTGAGAGAGATTTTGTAACCAAAACTCTTTCCACACTGAGAGCAAGTATGAGGCTTTTCTCCAGTGTGAATCCTCATGTGATCATTTAGGTTTCCTTTTTGAATGAAACTCTTTCCACACTGAGTGCATGTATGAGGCTTTTCTCCAGTGTGAATCCTCATATGTATGTTCAGGTGTGATTTATATACGAAACTTGTTCCACACTCACAGCAGGTGAAAGATCCTTTGACTCCAGCTTGTTTCTGTGTAAAATTCTCTTCAGTCTTTGAAACGACTGCATTTCCATCTTCATTTTTGAAATAATGAGGTTTTAGAAACTGATGCTGTTTGTCTTCATTCACTTCCATCAGGTCTAAAATAAACAAATTAAATTCCCATAATGTAATAAAAGGATAAATGAGAAACAAAAATAAACATTGTTCAAAATCTCAATTTAGCACAAATCTAGTTTACTACTGAGTCTTCTAGTGTCTAGTTTTAGATGTAAAATTATATATCAGTTTTAATCTTAAAGGAGAACTCCGGGCAATTTTTAAGTTAATCTTGATCGTTATACCTTTGTGAGTACTGTCTATAGAAGAAAAAAAGCGAACCGGATTGGTGCTTGCAACACGGAGCTGCTACCGCTAATGCCCAGAGCTACACTCAGCTAACGGCAGTTATGGGGGCATATTCATAAAGAGTGTCTTTGTGCCTCTTAACAGACACAACATGCAATTAAATGTCTGTCCAACATGAACAGGGTCCTTACATGACAATGTGATGGAAGTTTTATGATATTCATTGATCTTTAGTAAAATATAGATGATTCAAAGAATGTCACGTGTGTCTCTCACTTGTAGTGAGAGAAGATTCTTTTTATGTACCTGGGGAGGCAGAAGGGAGAGACACTCCAGAGAACAGACGAACAAGGACCTCTGACCTAGATGTCAGAAGGCCATTTGGTGAGGGGGGGCTTAGTGACGAATCTAAACTAGTGTTATGGCTTCCTTGTCTATGGAAAACCACTGGATGGAAAACTACTGTGGGAGGAAGGCTCTGCGGAGAAGGCCTTGAAACTTATAGATAAAAGCTGGTTCAGTCTGTCTGGGGGGTGTGTCACTCTTCTGCACAGGGTAACAGCTGTGTATTAGACTGCTCCTATTCTTGCAAGAATAAATACTTCTAATTTTTATAATTTGACTCTGAGTCTCCCTTATGCAGTGATGTTTGTTTGATGAATTTTTGCCACAACAATTTGGTGTCAGAATAGTGGGATTCCTTGGACGTGCCTCCTGGACCTGAGATCGGACGGTGTTTGGCCACCTGGACTGAGTAAGTTCCAGCTCTACCTCGTAAACTTGAGAGAGATGGGGCCGACCGATTTCAGAGCCAGGAGGATCGACCACTGGGATCTAAAGAACCCGGAAGTGGCACAGAACAACATCTCTGAGTAAGGTAATTAAATTCAGTTTAATTGGGGAAAGAGTGAAATTGAACCATATTGGCTGAGAACTGTTTCTGTGGTACGTAATCTGAAATTAATTGAGATCTACGTACAGATCAAGATATTTCAAACAGATACAAGGAAAATAATCTGAAATTAATTGAGGTCTGTGACAGAACAAGATATTTCAAGCAGATAAATAATCTGGAATTAATTGAGAACTGTGACAGACCAAGACATTTCACACAGATAGGTACCTGAAAATTAATTGTTCCACCACGGAGCAGAACTATTTTTGGGTGCTGAGGCTAATTGGGGGGAACCAAGACAATCGTAACAGATTTTTTGGTAAACCGTAATTAGGAGGGCACTAATAGTGCAACCCGTCCGATTTGGGTTAAAAGAAAAATCGGATTTGTCGAGGGACGCCTGACAAATCAGGAGAACGCGCGTAAAAGAGAAATCCACAGAGAACAGATAAGCGGCCAATATGGGGATGTCTCAAAAGCAAGCTTGCGAAATTTGGTACACCGGTGTTTTGTCAAATGAGATAAAAATTAAGGGCAGAAATGTGTGATATTGAGCGCCACAGGATTAAAGATGGTGCGGGAATCAGTTGAACAGAGCAGTGAGAAACAGAAAGGTTGTTGTGTCTGCGTTCAACGTGTGTAAAAGTGTTAAAAGACAATGAGTTGTTGGCTTGAAGTATTGCCATATAGTAAGATTGAATATAACTGATAAAAGGGTTTTTATTTTTCATCCATTAGATGGATGCATGACATTAGATGTCAGAAGATTTTTTTGTAACAAATAGTAATTGAGTAATATGATATTTTGGTTTCTGTAAAAACAGTAGAGATAAGTGGGACAGAGACAGTAATGATAATACTTGTTGAATCTGCAGACTAACCATTTTGAGAAGAAAACAACTGTAGAAAAGGTATGTTATGAAAATAACATTTCTGATAAAATTTATGGAACTATATATGAACGGCTGTTAAGTCAGATTAAGAAATGGTATGAAAAGTGAGGTTCAGATTAAAAATAATAAGGTATTGAGTATGATTAACAGGGATTAACATGATATAAAGATAATGAATGTTTCATTAAGCAAAATGGGGAACAATTCTATATTTTAGTGGTAAAATAAAGAGTGAAATTATGTTTATTTTTGGTTTGACAACCATTGTCTTTTGAACCTAAAGACTCCAGCTATGCTGGGAGTACAGCAACAGCGCGTGCTTATTCAGCCCGGCTTCCGGATGTTAAATGTGTACTGTAATCAGTGTTGTTGATGATAATACTGAATTAGAGAGATATAAAGACAGATTTTGGAATTCAATAATGTAAAATGTCGGATATTTTGTTGATATTAAGTCATTGAAGAAAAAAGACATTGTCTGTTTTATAAAGGAAATTATGGGTCGGGGATAATTTTCCCTGGACAAGTGTCAAAGTTAAACAGAAACTTTGTGAAAACAACTTAGAAACAATTTATGCTTTTCCGTGCAGTTTATGAAAATGAATTTTCTGCCAATAATGATGAAGATTATGATTTGGCTATTGATTGAATCCGCCACTGGTGGACTGTCAAAGAATAGAGAGAACTGCTTATCAGCTCTGTTTACATTCCTGAGTGGAACACACTGCTTCAAGTGTGTGCAGTAAGTTGGAGCTGTTAGAAAGCTCACAGAGAGATCAAGTGTGCAGTAGGCAAGGGGACAGAGAATGTTTTAATTGTGGTCAGTGGGGTCATTTAGCAGTAACTGTAAATGCCCACTGTAAATGTAAAAGACAGTTGATGGAATGTGAAAGTGACGTGTATTAATGTGGGTTTGAAAGTAGAACAGTATTTGAAGGACGATATTAAAGTTTTCGTCTGAGAAAGAACTAAGAAAAGTGAAAAGTGCAAGTAAATGAAAAGAAAGTTGATAGATGGAAGTCGTAAGTAGATTGAAAGAGAAAAGAAAGTTGAAAGATTTAAGTCGTAAGGAAATCCTTTTAAAAGGAAAAGGAACTAAAGTACCAGTAGATGTAAATTGCAGATAAGAAAAAAATTTGTAAAATAGTGGTAACTAAAAAGATGATTTTCTTTTAATGAAACGCTTAAAAAAGGGTTTGGAAGATCCTAATTGCAGATTGTAATTGAGAATCTGACAACTAAAATTGAGATGATATAAGCAGAAGCAGTAGCACTGGGTTTAGCAGTTGCTAAATATAAAAATGTGTAGAAAGGGATCTGTTTAAACAAACAGCTTGGTAGTGTTGACCATGAAGGAGCTAGAAGCTGATGTTTTGGTTTCAAAAGATAAGATTGGGACTTGGCTGAAACTGCCAATATGACTCAATATGAGTGGAAATTTGTAATGTCTAAATTCCCTGATGTATGGGCAAAAGACAACTATAAAATTATTTTAATATTGAAAACGTATGTAATTTCTGGCAAAGGTGCCTTAAGCTGGGCCAGAATTAAAATATAAAGTTGAGAATGTTTAGTATGAGAAACAGTGTACCAAGTCCTGAAGGCCTCAGAGTCTCTCTCTCATTCAATGTAAGAAGGCTGTTATCTTAGCCTGTCATGACGATAAGCTATTTATAGTAAAGCACAGTGTTTAAGTTGAAAATTATAGACACAGATGTTAAAAGAAATCATTGCCATTCAGAGGGCAATTAGTACTTAAATATTTTAGATAGTAAAACTGAATGACTTTAAAGAAGACTTTAAAATAATAATGTAGACCTGAATTAAGAAGACATTTTTGTACTTGTTATTTTAGGACCAGTAACGTATTTGTCTGATCTTAGCCTTCACCATGACACAGGACCTATGACCATGGCTATAGATGTACATTGAATAGACGGATGTGAATAAAGTTCACTGAGATTTTGTTGATTCGGACAGGTCTAACAGATTTGAGTGATTAAATACTGTTGTTATTAACCTGTCTCCCTTAACACTATTAGGCAGTCCAGATGGAGGTGACTCTTGAATGTGCCTTTCCTAAGCTCCAGAAAACAGCTGAGTTCTGTTGAAGAAACTGATTGTGTGATGGGAATGAGCGGGAGTGGCTACTCAAAGACGGGGCAGATCTTCCTGGCCAGGGGACTATACCTAACGCAGGGGGCCACAAACACTGGACACCTCCGGATGGAGGTGTTAAAATGTGAGACAGGTATGAGAGTTGAGCGCTGATTACCGGAGGCCAACCGGGGTCAGCAGAGCATTTGGAGGTTAGGTGCGCTGTGATGAGTTACGGCGGTCTGATCCAGGGAATGTGAGTTCCTCTATACCACTCACCAGAAAAAAACGCAAATCACTGTTTGGCTTGTTTTCAATTGTGACAAGTCTGATGGAAATTATAGATAAAGAGCTAATGTGAATGTGCTTTCAAGATCCAGCTGAGACCATAGGCATTGTCATTATTTGTTGGGGAGACAGTAACAAAACTTATTAATTTATATCAGAACATGTTGTTGCCTTATGGGCAAGGAAAATTATAGAAGTGTTGATTTTGAACTAATATGTCTATAAGATGGTTTTAACTCCTGAAGTTTAGACATGGTGCTGACTAAAGATTAAGAGTTTGGATAACAAAGGTTAGGTGAATTGAGAATTTATACAAGTATTCAAACTAAAGATAACATTAGAAATACTCATAGCATAATGTATTTTAGATTGTTGTAATGGTTCTAATTTGAGTTAAACATTTGTGAACTATTAAGGGTTCTATGATTAATTAAGTTTCAGTCTTAGGACGCTGTTGAAAAGATAATTTGTGTATAGTGAGAGAGACTGCTTGAGGGATTGGTGCTCTGTCTGTCTTTCTGTTATCAGGTCTGGTAAGGCAAGCTTAAACAAAATAATGATAATGAACCAAAACAAACCAGCTGACTTTTCTAAAGACAAAATAATGAACATTTTGAAACGGTTTGAAAGGCCATGTAAAATTATATAAAAGCTACAGGAAAATGTGAAGTTTAAATCTTATTTAAACCTTAAATATTATAATTAGAGTTAATAAAAAAAGCGAACATTGGAAGTGAGCAGTTAACATATGTGTGTCTAGCATGAGTGTGTGTGATGGTGACAGCACTTTATGTCTTGTATGTGTTAGTTTGGGGGTACTAATATTCCGCCTGAATAGTGTGTATATTGTGTCTTTAACCTCTGGAGAGTTTTATCATTACAGATGGGTTAAGGCAAATTACAAGTTTTAAAGAAGGCAAATGCTGAGTGAATCTGATGAGAAGAGGATAGAGAACATGGGACGAGCTTTAAGTTGATTGGTCGTCGAGCTGTGTCTGGTAGTAATTACTTTTGTCATTTATGATGTGGATTTGAATTACTTTCTGCATCAGTTTAGGTAATTATGTAAATTGGAATTGTGGAGTTGTACAGTATATCGTCGTCCATCGTGGGTTATAGATTTGACGGCAACAACAAAGTGACACATTGGCTAAGTCAATATCAAATTATCCAGAGAGCCATTTACGATTATTGTAAACAGGAGGAGAATGTTTTATTTGACTGACATTGACCAAGTCTGTACAGCACGAACTGACCTGATAAAAGAAACTATTGATGACTTTAAAAATGGTTGTAGAGGACCGAGACCAAACAACAGACCTGAAAAGCAGGATACGCGGTTAGACTGGGGGCCGTTGCCCTTCAAATACTTCGATAAGAAAATGAAATTGTGGCTTTAAGTGAAGAATGTAATATTTTTGTTTCAGAGGGAGAGAAGGATGTCTGGAGGAAATTTGTCTGAAGGACAACGTTTGGGTTAGTGTTGATGGCAAACTTTATCGAAGACACTATGTTAAATGTTATGTTAAATTGATGATCGAGTTGTGTCGACCATCAAAAGGGGGATGATATAACAATTGCCAAATATGGTTTATTAAGGGGTTCACATTTGCTGAATAAATGTTGGGAAAACACTAGGGGTAATTGGGTAAAAGCCCTGAGAGAAGCCTTTTTTTCTGCCTAACAAAATTGCTGTCTGGATTGTTTCAACAGGAAAGCCATGGCATCGAAGGCCGTGGCAGCACAGACTTTACTATCTGACAATAACCTCGAAATTTGGTTTTCTTTACAGAGAGCATGCAGGATTGGGAGACAGGGCAAAATGTGCCCAATGAAATAATGGCTACGGATGAATTTTGCTAACTGTCCTGGCCTGGGTTATTATTGCATAACTTTAAAATTTTCCTTTTGTAGAATGTCAGGATGGATTGCATCAAGCTGAACTGATTCTGTTTTCCAAATGTATGAATATTGACTTGTTAACGGGAGCAAAGTGGATATGTGTTTTTTTTTCAGGGGAAAAGGACTCTAAAATGTCTAATGATAATATGTTTCAGTTTGTAAACAGATGGTAAAAATTCCACAGGTCACACCAAAAGGGACGAGGGAAAGACAAGCGGTCACTAACAAAATACTTAAAGTCTCCATTCACAGGTGACAGCAAGCAGGAAATGGTTCATTCCAGTGGGGGTGCGGTTGTGATCTCAGGAGATCAGTGTGACACCTGGGTCCAAGCCGCTCACCTACACCAACAGGCCGAGGAGGATGTTGGCCAATCTAATGGTTTAAGAATGTGGTTTTGTGATGATTTTGAGGATTTTATTTTATTATATCAAAATAGGGCTAAGTATTGATATACAGAACATATTTAAGGAAAATGTTTTCAGGAAAAGATCTATTAATTAATGTAAATTATAGGGATTATTATGGAAGCTTATTACGTAGAACCACTACCTGATTGAATTAAAAGTTAAAGGTAAAAGAACAAAATATGGTTAGGGAAATGGATATGGGGAAAATGTTGAATGTGTAGGAGTTATGATTGTATGTGTTATTCTGATAATTTTGTTAGTCATGGGTGAATATGAGAAAACTGGAATGTCTGTTCAATTGGTGAAAATAACAGTCTATCTGAATGATGATGATGATGAACAAAATTATGCAGATGATTCAAGTAGAGATTCCAGTTAAATGTGTTGATGTTTTCTTTTTCTTTCTGAGAACGATTGATATGTAAAGAGGGTTAAAAGCAGCAGTCATCCGTGTTACGAGATGGCGTACAAGGACAGGGTTTTGAAACTGAGGGATTTTTTTATTTATTTTTTATTATGCTTTTATGATTTGAATTTTTTTATACTTTATCTGTTTGTTTTCCTACTGTGCTATAACTATTTATTCCTTACTAGTGTGACTGAGGGTTCAATCTAGGTTGAGAGCGCGAAAACAGAGATTTTCCGTTCAGCCCGGCATTAGTAAATTGTTTACTTGCTTGCTAAATAATTAAGGGTTTTCCCCAACAAAAACAGCCTTATGCTTCTTCATTCTAAACTTTTTCTTCACAGGTTCAAGGAGAGTGATCTTTTATGATGTGTGATGTAATGACTTGAACTTGCATTTATTATTATTATTATTTTTATGTTTGATTAATAATGATAAAAAGTGAGGAGTTGTGGTGGAAGTTTTATGATATTCATTGATCTTTAGTAAAATATAGATGATTCAAAGAATGTCACATGTGTGACTCTCACTTGTAGTGAGAGAAGATTCTTTTTATGTACCTGGGGAGGCAGAAGGGAGAGACACTCCAGAGAACAGACGAACAAGGACCTCTGACCTAGATGTCAGAAGGCCATTTGGTGAGGGGGGGCTTAGTGACGAATCTAAACTAGTGTTATGGCTTCCTTGTCTATGGAAAACCACTGGATGGAAAACTACTGTGGGAGGAAGGCTCTGCGGAGAAGGCCTTGAAACTTATAGATAAAAGGTTGTTCAGTCTGTCTGGGGGGTGTCACTCTTCTGCACAGGGTAACAGCTGTGTATTAGACTGCTCCTATTCTTGCAAGAATAAATACTTCTAATTTTTATAATTTGACTCTGAGTCTCCCTTACGCAGTGATGTTTGTTTGATGAATTTTTGCCACAACAACAACAAGATGCATTTAGCAACTTAGCCATTGTTTAAATTCACCTAAATAGTGTTTTAGAGACGGCTAGCTGTAGTCTCGCGCTGAAGTCCCGTTGTAGCAGGAAAAAGGTAAATAGCAGTGTGCAGGTGGAGGAGCGTCGTGTGTGTGAAGAGTGATGATCGGAGTTGCTCACAAATGAAGAAGAAATGGTTCGTAACGTAACTATAGAGAATATAGAAGATTTTAAACACATGGAAGAGGCTTTTGAGTTTGATGGTCGTCCTTATTTATTCGAACCCGAGTATACAGACGAAGAACTAGCCTCACACTCTTCACACACACGACGCTCCTCCTCCTGCACACTTCTATTTACCTTTTTCCGGCTACAACTGAGTTCCCACGGGGCTTCAGCGCGAGACTACAGCTAGCCGTCTACAACACTATTTAGGTGAATTTAAACAATAGCTAAGTTGCTAAATGCATCTTGTTGTCATGTAAGGACCCTGTTCATGTTGGACAGACATTTTAATTGCATTTTGTGTCTGTTAAGAGGCAAAAACACTCTTTATGAATATTCCCCCATAACTGCCGGTTTAGCTGAGTGAGCTCTGGGCATTAGCGGTAGCAGCTCCGTGTTGCAAGCACCAATCCGGTTCGTTTTTTTGTTTCTGTAGACAGTAGCCTACTCACAAAGGTATAACGATCAAGATTAACTTAAAAATTGCCTGGAGTTGTCCTTTAATGTTCCTCATCAGTCATTAAAGCTAGGGTCGGTAATGTTGGAGAGCTAGCCAGATTTGAAAGTGGCACCTCTTCTAAGCTCCGCCCCCTCCTGTCAGTGCTCCGTCCAAAGCTACGCCCCCCCACAAACATGAACGCGCATCCACATTTGGAGTCAGCTGCATGTACCTACCAGTGATGCGCGGGTTGATCCAAAATGAGCGGGTGCCTGCGGTTACCCGCGGTTACGAGTCATCCAAAAATATTTTTAATGATATTCGGGTCGCGGTCGGTCGGGTCGTTTACCTTTGTAATTTATATAGTACTAGACACAATGTTCTATGAAATACACAGGTCTACACTTTATTGGCTGAATGCGCGAGGATGACGCACGAGCAGTCTGCAGATGAAAGTGGGAAATCCTTATTTACCTTTTGAATGTTGAGCGCGTTATTAACTTTTAAATAAAAGCTGACGCGGGACAAAATGCCCGATTTACCAACGCGTTGAACTGAGCAATGCCATTGTGCCATTTTAATAGGCTACTTTTAAACGCATATAGCTCAGTAATGTCAGTTTTATGTATTTGCTGAGAGGGGGCGGGGGGATTTTTGTTGGGAAAGTCAGGGGAGAGACGCACACTTCGATTAGACTGGATAAACACATGCAGCATCTTAATTGTTAAGAAAATGAAACAAAATAAATGAATAAATCAAGCCTTTATTACAAAACACTAGGCGATATCATACAGCATTCTTAAAAATGCGCACCCCTAGTTCCTCCGTCTATGGCCCAATGACGCTACGATGAGCATAAACTATAGCTACTTTAAAAAACGCGGGTCAGGTACAATATTTTCTTTCTTTTTTTTGCGGTCCGAGTTGCGGGCGGGTTAGTTGAAAACGTCGGTCGGGTGCGGGTTGTTTATACATTGACCCGCGCATCACTGCTGTGCACGCAGTGGTGCTCGGGCACGAGACATGAAGGCATCTGATTGGTTCTTTACATTCGCACCGAATGACAGTGATTGGTCAGAGTTTTTACTGTCCTACAGCTGCCACAGAGGTCAGATTTTTTTCATTCCTTTTTCTGAACACATAATGTATTGACTACTATCAGAATGGAAGAACCATTTCACCCAGTATAAAAAAAAATGTTTCTGAACAGGATTACCTACCCTAGCTTTAAAGAGAATGAAGGAAAACACCAACCTATTTGTTCCTCTGTATCTTCATCTTTTATTCTGCAGGGTTCTTCCTTAATCTCCATCTTTACAATAGTATGTCCGTAGTTTCTCCTGGAGTAATTCCTCCTGCTTGCTTCGCCTTCTCCTGTGGGAAGATGGGAATATTCCCAGCATTTAAACTCTCATGAACGGCTGTGGGAGCTTCACTGACTGAAGGAGTGAATTGTGGTCGTTGTTGCTCATTTAGCAGATGATCATCACACTTACAATCACTCGCAGTTATTCATGGTTTAAGCGTTTTACTCAAACTTTAAAAAAAAAAAAAAAATTCAACTCAAACTTTTTATGTTGCTCTTACATTAGATATATTTTTTACATGCATTAAAACTTCATTTGTTCATTACATAAAATAAAAACACAACTCATAATCTTCACAAATTGTAATGTGAAAAAAAACAGTTAACGAGTTTAGGTTTCACGAGCGTAATAAACAACATCAGTCGGTTCATTTAGATTCATTTCTGAGTGAATCACTAAGTTAAATGAACAGACTCGTTTAGTCGTTTGGATTTAGATTTCTCTTATTAAATGCTAAAATGAATGTACTCACAGTGTGAAAACAGCAGATTTAGAGCAGAATGAACGGCTGTGTTCCACTTCTCATGTTTATGTTCCCTTCCCTCGCTCACTTCTCTTCTTCTCCTAGACTCGGGTGTGTGTCATTGCTTCGGTTGCTCGAGCGCCTCTACTGGCGGAAAACAATTCATATCATATTAAACTATCTAACATTCATAGATTAATGTGCTTCTAATTAACGTGCTTCTAATGTGCATAGATTAATAATCTTTTATTTTGGCTGATATTAGGGTAGAGTGGGGGAAACGCTCCCCTTTAAGGAAAATGTGACATTACACTGTGAAACAAAACATAAATGTGACTAGAATTGCCATCCCAGTTTTGAGTGACTATGGCAGGAGTTATTCACCAAATATTAGAATTGCTCAGCCTTCATAATTAATTAGTATATTTTGACTAAACATATTTTTGTACAAAGTTTCTTACCAACCAGTTTGCTTCATAGATCAACAGCAAAATGAACAGACTATATTTTTTAATCTCTAAAAGTAAAAGGCAAGTAATGTATCAACATGTATTGATATTTATTTCAGGAATGTCCAAAAAAATTAACATTTTAACAAGCGTTTTACCCCACAAGCTATTACTTTGAAAATTAATTAATAAATAGAAATTGTAAAAATTTTAAATATAATTATATTAGTTATAAATAAAATATGCTCTCAAACTACAGACTTCACTATTCATCTATCATCACTGAGATATCCTGCAGAACTATTTTTTTTAAACACTTGTTTACTAATATCTGAAAATTATAGCACTTATCATGTAATCATCTTCTGTTCAAATACGTCGCCGTGTCAGCTTCTCCATAGAGATGTGTATATCGTTGTCAACGTAGGCAACAATAGCTTTTGCATGCATGATACGGTCATGTGTTTTGGAGGAGGCGTGGCTTTGGAGACGCTCTGATCTCGTGCTTTCAAGACTAGCTTCTATTGGTTGCCTCTCTGAAACTCCATAGCTTTAACTGATTCATTTCTAAGCAACTATATAAAAAATGGCGTCTAGTTCTTTTGCAGAGGAGGATTTTTCTTGTCCGGTGTGCTGTGACATTTTTATAAACCCTGTTCTTCTGTCGTGTAGCCACAGTTTTTGTTCAAGCTGCATTCAGAGGGTTTGGGGAAATAAAACACTTAAAGAATGTCCGGTTTGCCGTAGAAAATCTTCAAATGATCGTCCTCCGGTAAATTTGGCTTTGAAGAACCTGTGCGAGAGTTTTCAACAGGAGAGACCGAGATCTGGACCTGGAGTCTGTAGTGTTCACAACGAGACTATCAAACTCTTCTGTCTGGATGATCAACAGCCCGTGTGTGTGGTGTGTCGAGACTCCAGAAAACACACCAACCACAGATTCTGTCCTGTAGATGAAGCTGTCGCGGACAATAAGGTCAGATTATGTTTAACACATTTGAATAAATCAAATATCAATGATTATTGATAGACAATTTCATCTTGACAAATAATGCTGGAAAAAAAATACTCGTGTCGTATGGGTTTATTTACACAGTAACGATTAATTCATACATTTTTGATCTCCTCCCGTAGTCAATGAAAAAAAATTCATTTCAAAAATTTAATCGTTCCTGTGAAAAAGTTTTAGACCCTAGAAAACGGAGACCGTCAGTCAAGACCGAAGCAAGACACACACAACTTGATGCAAGTGACACAACCCATAGCAACGCGTTATAGCAACGACACCTCAGACTGACAGAAACGTAAAAATGAATGAGTTTAGGCTACTTTAGTTTTGTACACATTGTCATGTAAATTATAAGCAAATGCATTTTGTTTTATTGACCACAATATTATCATTGATATTTGTTTGAGAAGGACACTTTTGATTAATTTTGAAATAGGGCAGGGGCTCGAGCACCCAAAGTCCCCCCCCCCCCTCTGCACGTGCCTGCTTTAGTGCTTTGTAAGTAATCAGCAATATTTAAAAATGTATACGATGTTTAATAGGGAGCCAATGCAGTGTTGACAGAACGGGGCTAATATGGTCATACTTCCTGGTTCTGGTAAGAACTCGAGCTGCTGCGTTTTGGACCAGCTGTAGTTTGTTTATTAAGCGTGCAGGGCAACCACCCAGTAGAGCATTAATCTAGCCTTGAGGTCATGAACGCATTTAACTAATTGTTCCACATTTGTCAATGAGAGCATATTGCGTAATTTAGATATATTTTTAAGATGGAAAAATGCGGTTTTACAGATAATAGACACGTGACTTTCAAATGAAAGATTGGGATCAAAGAGCACACCCAGCTTCCTAACCGACAACAGGAGCAGTCATCAAGTGTTAGACAGTTTCCTAATGATATCTCCTAATGGTAGCATATACAGAGTGAACAGCAGCGGTCCTAGTACTGAGCCTTGTGGTACGCCATACTGAACTTGTGATCGATAAGACATCTCTTCATTTACTGCTACAAACTGATAACGGTCAGATAAGTGATTTAAACCATGCTAATGCAATTCCACTAATGCAAACATAATGTTCGAGTCTATTTAAAAGGATGTTGTGGTCAATGGTGTCAAATGCAGCACTAAGATCGAGTAATACTAATAGAGAGATACAACCACGATCGGATGATAAGAGCAAATCATTTGTGACTCTAACGAGAGCTGTCTCGGTACTATGGTACGGTCTAAATCCGGACTGAAAATCCTCGCAGATATCATTTCTTTCTAAAAAGGAACACAGTTATGAGGATACTGCTTTTTTTGGTATCTTTGACAGAAAAGGCAGATTCGAGATCAGCCTGTAATTGACTAATTCTGTATGATCAAGTTACGTTTTTTTAACAAGCGGTTTAATCATAGCCAGCTTAAAGGTTTTTGGTACATATCCTAGAGACAAAGATGAATTAATGATATTAAGAAGAGGATCTATGACATCTGGAAGTATCTCTTTCCAAAAAAGGAGAACTAAACTGAGGCTCAATATCAGCGTGGTGTTCTCGAGATGCCGAGAGCGAGCGTCAGTGAGAAACTTGGACTTGACAGAGCTTCACGAGTCACGACTTGACAGCGGCGCTGCTCTTGCACAAACTTTATTAGACAGGTGTACATAAAACAAATCAATGTTATATAGCTCAGCAGGATGAAATGTTAGAATATGATCAGTTTGTTATTCTGATGTTGATCTAGCTTACTAGCTGCTAGTTTCATATAGCAAACGAAATAACACATAGAATAACATTTATAATTTTCAACACACAAATGCTGTTTAGTGTGATAGTGTAACGTTAGAGCGAGTGAGACAGCGCTGCGTTACCTCACAAATTTAATCGTCAAATAAACTGACCTGTGTGAGTTATTCAGCACTTGCGGGTATTCGGTAGAATTAAATCTCCTTTTCCCTTTATATCCGCGGGACTTGCGTGTTATATCTGTCTATTATTAGCAATCGCGCCCTGCTTCACACCACTGTAATGTTAAAAAACATCAATGTTTTCACTCCTCCATTAACATTATTAGATCCATCAGCTTGACAGCTAGTCCCAGCATTCAGCTTATCTGTGTCATATACGCCTTTATTATTGTAAGAAGTTAGCGACCCCTAGCGGCGAAAAAATTTACATATTGTAGCTTTAACGGTTCAAGTTCTCAACAACCGGATTAAGAATAGCGAGCTTCTGTTTTCCAACTTAAAAAAAAAAGCACATGGTAAGTTGAGCTAATTTATATTTCATTTTTTAATTAGCAAGTTGTTGCTGTGCTAGATTTTGGTACCGTCTTCCAGTGTTAGGACAGACCAGGCTCGATGTCATTACAATGCTTTGAGGTTGAATGAATGTAATTGGCTACATAATAACAAACTCAGGGTTTTCCTGTGTTCTGAGTTTTTTCGGCCGATACGCAAGTGATATTGCAAGCCGTATGTATATTTGATAGACTATTGTTGCCATTGTTTCACAAATGCCTCATATGTTCAATGAAAATAATGAAACCGGACAGAAACAAAACACATCCCTTCATAAATCATAGAGTTTTATGGCAACAGTTTTCTGCACTATTATTCTTGTACATCTGTGTGAGATGACCATGCACTGCTTGAGCGATGACACTGACACGAGTATTTTTACGGGTATATAAATCATTTAATGGCCTAGGTCCTCAATACATTGCAGAGATGCTCACTGAATATAAACCCAACAGATCACTCTGATCATTAGGATCACATCAACTAGAAATACCAAGGGTTCACTCAAAGCAAGGAGAGTCCGCTTTTAGCTATTATGCCAGCCGCAGCTGGAACCAGCTTCCAGAAGAGATCAGGTGTGCTCCTACAGTAGCCACATTCAAATCCAGACTCAAAACACATCTGTTTAGCTTAGCATTTACTGAATGAGCATTGTGCCACTGTGCGTCCGACTGTTTGCACTGTATTTTATTTTATTTTATTTTTTATTCTAAACTGTTTTAATTATTCCTATTTCTTTTGATTATTTTAATTTCTTCTATGTAAAGCACTTTGAATTACCATTGTGTATGAAATGTGCTATATAAATAAACTTGCCTTGCCTTGCCTTGCCTATTTTCACATTGTTGCTTTATTGTTCAGTTCATCTTGTGTACAGGTAACACTCAGTGTTTACTGCGCATGTGCAACACAACAGAGGATCAATACGGGTGTCGGAGAACAAAACATGCAACACTTACATCTTTTGCTTATTTACAAGTCATGGAAGTGAACTTTGCTCACTTTCGCGCAATTATTTTCCTTATGTTTCAGTAGATTAGATGAATTACTGAAACTCTTCCCACATGAAGAGCACTGGTGCGGCTTCTCTCCAGTGTGAACTCTCTCATGATCGTTCAGGTGTCCTGACTGAGAGAAACTCTTTCCACAGTGTGAACACTTGTACGGTTTCTCTCCAGTGTGAACTCTCTGGTGTGATTTTAAGTTGCTGGATGAAGTGCAGGTCTTTCCACAGTCAGAGCACACATAAGGTCTCACACCAGTATGAATACGCTCATGCACTTTTAAAGATGCAAGATGTGAAAAACTCTTTCCACAGACAGAACAAACGTGAGGCTTCACAGCAGCGTGAACTTTAAGGTGTTGTCTTAAGTTTGATGCCACAACAAATGTTTTCTCACACTGATCACAGCTGAATGATCTCACTCCAGAGTGACGGCGCAGATGATCTTTGAGAGAGATTTTGTAAGTGAAACTCTTTCCACACTGAGTGCAAGTGAACGGCTTTTCTCCAGTGTGAATCCTCATGTGATCATTTAGGTTTCCTTTTTGAATGAAACTCTTTCCACACTGAGTGCATGAATAAGGCTTTTCTCCAGTGTGAATCCTCATATGTATGTTCAGGTGTGATTTATATACGAAACTCGTTCCACACTCAGAGCAGGTGAAAGATCCTTTGACTCCAGCTTGTTTCTGTGTAAAATTCTCTTCAGTTTTTGAAACGACTGCATTTCCATCTTCATTTTTGAAATAATGAGGTTTTTGAAACTGATGCTGTTTGTCTTCATTCACTTCCATCAGGTCTAAAATAAACAAATTAAATTCCCATAATGTAATAAAAGGATAAATGAGAAACAAAAATAAACATTGTTAAAAATCTCCATTTAGCACAAATCTAGTTAATCTAGAGTCTTCTAGTGTCTAGTTTTAGATGTAAAATTATATATCAGTTTTAATCTTAAAGGAGAACTCCGGGCAATTTTTAAGTTAATCTTGATCATTATACCTTTGTGAGTACTGTCTATAGAAGAAAAAAACCGAACCGGATTGGTGCTTGCAACACGGAGCTGCTACCGCTAATGCCCAGAGCTACACTCAGCTAACGGCAGTTATGGGGCATATTCATAAAGAGTGTTTCTGTGCCTCTTAACAGACACAAAATGCAATTAAAATGTCTGTCCAACATGAACTGGGTCCTTACATGACAACAAGATGCGTTTAGCAACTTAGCCATTGTTTAAATTCACCTAAATAGTGTTGTAGACGGCTAGCTGTAGTCTCGCGCTGAAGTCCCGTGGGAACTCAGTTGTAGCCGGAAAAAGGTAAATAGAAGTGTGCAGGAGGAGGAGCGTCGTGTGTGTGTGAAGAGTGTGAGGCTAGTTCTTCGTCTGTATACTCGGGTTCGAATAAATAAGGACGACCATCAAACTCAAAAGCCTCTTCCATGTGTTTAAAATCTTCTATATTCTCCATAGTTACGTTACGAACCATTTCTTCTTCATTTGTGAGCAACTCCGATCATCACTCTTCACACACGACGCTCCTCCTCCTGCACACTTCTATTTACCTTTTCCCGGCTACAATACAACGGGACTTCAGCGCGAGACTACAGCTAGCCGTCTAAAACACTATTTAGGTGAATTTAAACAATGGCTAAGTTGCCAAACGCATCTTGTTGTCATGTACGGACCCAGTTCATGTTGGACAGACATTTTAATTGCATTTTGTGTCTGTTAAGAGGCACAGAAACACTCTTTATGAATATGCCCCCATAACTGCCGTTAGCTGAGTGTAGCTCTGGGCATTAGCGGTAGCAGCTCCGTGTTGCAAGCACCAATCCGGTTCGCTTTTTTTCTTCTATAGACAGAACTCCCAAAGGTATAACGATCAAGATTAACTTAAAAATAGCCTGGAGTTCTCCTTTAATGTTCCTCATCAGTCATTAAAGAGAATGAAGGAAAACACCAACCTATTTGTTCCTCTGTATCTTCATCTTTTATTCTGCAGGGTTCTTCCTTAATCTCCATCTTTACTATAGTATGTCCGTAGTTTCTCCTGGAGTAATTCCTCCTGCTTGCTTCTTCTTCTCCTGTGGGAAGATGGGAATATTCCCAGCATTTAAACTCTCATGAACGGCTGTGGGAGCTTCACTGACTGAAGGAGTGAATTGTGGTCGTTGTTGCTCATTTAGCAGATGATCATCACACTCACAATCACTCGCAGTTATTCATGGTTTAAGCGTTTTAATTAAACTTTTTAAAAACAATTCAACTCCTCAAACTTTTTATATTGCTCTTACATTAGATATAATTTACATGCATTAAAACTTAATTTGTTCATTACATAAAATAAAAACACAACTCATAATCTTCACAAATTGTAATGTGAAAAAAAAAACAGTTAACGAGTTTAAGTTTGTAACGTTACAACATCAGTCGGTTCATTTCGATTCATTTCTGAGTGATTCACTAAATGAACAGACTCAACAAACAGTTTAGTCGTTTGGGTTTAGATTTCTCCTATTAAATGATAAAATGAATGTACTCACAGTCTGAAAACAGCAGATTTAGAGCAGAATGAACGGCTGTGTTCCACTTCTCGTGTTTATGTTCCCTTCCCTCGCTCACTTCTCTTCTTCTCCTAGACTCGGGTGTGTGTCATTGCTTCGGTTGCTCGAGCGCCTCTACTGGCGGAAAACATATTAAACTATCTAACATTCATAGATTAATGTGCTTCTAATTAATGTGCTTCTAATGTGCATAGATTAATAATCTTTTATTTTGGCTGATATTAGGGTAGAGTGGGGAAACGCCCCCTTATGGAAAATGTGACATTACACTGTGAAACAAAACATAAATGTGACTAGAATTGCCATCCCAGTTTTGAGTGACTATGGCAGGAGTTATTCACCAAATATTAAAATTGCTCAGCCTTCATAATTAATAAGTATATTTTGACTGAAAATATTTTTGTATAATACTTTCTTACCAACCAGTTTGCTTCATAGATCAACAGTAAAATGAACAGACTATAGTTTTTAATCTCTAAAAGTAAAAGGCAAGTAATGTATCAACATGTATTGATATTTATTTCAGGAATGTCCAAAACATTTTACATTTATATTTATACATATAACTGAGCCTTGCAAACAAATATGTTGTAATGCATAAATAAATAAATAAACAAACAGAAAACCCTAAATAAATATCAAAGTTATAAATTAGTATATTTATGTAGTGAAATATATTCAATAAATGCATTAAAAGCAACTATGTTTTATTATCATTGGGTCACCTAACCACCTTCCATCAGTGAGCTAAATGTGCTAGCTAGTTATAATGCTTACTTGAGGCAATTTTTTCATGTTTTGTTCAAATATTTTAATTTTACCACCTAGTTATACTGCATTAAATGTAAAACAATTTATTTGATAGATATAAATAATGTTTTTATAGTAATTATGATAGAGAGAAACTATGCCCACCCCCCCCCCCACCCCCCCCCCCCCACCCCCCCCGGGTCATATATGTATGTCTATCAAATCATTTGTTTTGCACTAAATGCAGTATAACTAGGTGGTAAAATCTAAATATTTGAACAAAACATGAAAAAATTACCTCAAGTAAGCATTATAACTAGCACATTTAGCTCACTGATGGAAGGTGGTTAGGTGACCCAATGAAAAAAAAACATAGTTTTTATGTATAAAGTCATTTTATGTTTACCCAACAAGCTGACTTTTAAAAAAATGTTACATTTTTTTAAATATAATTATATTAGTTATAAATAACATATGCTCTCAAACTACAGACTTCACTATTCATCTATCATCACTGAGATATCCTGCAGAACAATATTCTCTTAAACACTTGTTTACTAATATCTGAAAATTATAGCACTTATCATGTAATCCTCTTCTCTTCAAATACGTCACTGTGTCAGCTTCTCCATAGAGATGTGTATATCGTTGTCAACGTAGTGCATAGGAACAGTAAAAATGTATCTTGACTTTCTCTAATGGTTATTTTGGGAAAAACAGGTGGGGGCGTTTTCCCCCACTCGACCCTATACGGCAAAAATAGTTTTTGCATGCATGATACGGTCATGTGTTTTGGAGGAGGCGTGGCTTTAGAGACGCTCTGATCTCGTGCTTTCAAGACTAGCTTACTATTGGTTGCCTCTCTGAAACTGAAAGTGAAACTTTACTTTGAGATTCATTTCTAAGCAACTATGAAACATGGCGTCTAGATCTTTTGCAGAGGAGGACTTCTCTTGTCCGGTGTGCTGTGACATTTTTATAAACCCTGTTCTTCTGTCGTGTAGCCACAGTTTTTGTTCAAGCTGTATTCAGGGGGTTTGGGAAAATAAAACCTTTAAAGAATGTCCGGTTTGCCGAAAAACATCTTCAAATGACCATCCTCCGGTAAATTTGGCTTTGAGGAACTTGTGCGAGAGTTTTCAACAGGAGAGACAGAGATCTGGACCTGGAGTCTGTAGTGTTCACAACGAGACTATCAAACTCTTCTGTCTGGATGATCAACAGCCCGTGTGTGTGGTGTGTCGAGACTCCAGAAAACACACCGACCACAGATTCTGTCCTGTAGATGAAGCTGTCGCGGACAAGAAGGTCAGATGATGTTTAAAACATTTAAATAATAAATCAAATATCAATGATTATTGATAGACAATTTCATCTTGACAAATAATGCTGAAAAAAAAATACGTGTGGGTTAGCCTATATTTACACAGGAACAATTCAAATTGTTTTATCTCTTAGTCCCCCTGTAGTCAATCATTTTATCCTTTAACTCATCTTTGATCATCAAAATGACATATTTAAAAGTTTTTTCCTTTCGAAAATTCAAAATGCTTGATCGTCACGTGATTCGGTTCAGATAGTTCCAGGAAGTGCTACGGCAATTTAATAGAGAGTCACAACCGTGCTTTTTGGTACTTTGTAGTCAATAAAAGCATTGATTTACAATAATTATATAATACACCGACTTGTGAATTCACTATGTGTATGTAGTTACAGCAGTGTTGTTTTTAAACGATACAAATCTGCTAATATTTTAGGATTAGTGGTCCAGCCTTGTTTACATATTTCAGGCTAATGTTACCTTGGTTAAAGACATTGTTGTAGTTGTTTTAAAGTATTTTAATGTTCATAAACTTGAATGTTCAAGGGCAATCACGTCATGTTCACTAGTTTCACAAGGACAGGAGACCTGCGGGTGATAGTCTTAAACTATTTAAACCCCAGTGCTCCTTGTCGAGTCTTGTGCTTCTGGGATGTAATGTTTGTTGAGCTCATTCTGTTCCTGGTTCTCTGTTCTTCGTGTTTGATTTGTTTTTGTTTATTCTGTTAAGAAAATTCACTGTTTTGGATCCAGCTCTCCTTCATTTTTGAGTTCTCTCTACATTATAGATAATGAGTAAATGATTTCTGCATTACAGCAATAGGCCTACAAATTTGAGAGAGAAATAAGACATGAAAAAAAATCGGTAACACTTTACAATAAGGGTGCACTAATAAGCATTAATTCATGCTTAACTAATGCACAGATAATACTGAATTAATGTATTACTAATGATTATCTAAGCTATTCATTAATGATTGCCTCATTAGCAACAAATGAAGAGTCTGTCTGGTTAATATATTAGTTCATATATTAATTGTTATTAATTAAATATGTAAGTGTGTATTAATTCCATAATACCTTATTTTTTTAACTAATAGTGTTCATTAATTTGTTAATTACCACAATGAGCCTAAGCCTTATATTTCAACTTCCAGATGGAAAACTAATATGCATTAATACATTATTAATTACAGCATTAGTAGTGTGTCAATTACTACAATGTTTTTGGAAACCAGTGTTTAATAAACAGCTTTTATAAACTCTAGTGATGGTCATTAATGATTAATTAATCATTAGCTAACAATCATTATGTTGTGACTGTACTTATTGAGGCACATCATTATTAACTCATCATCTAGTAATTGTAGTAATTGACACACTACTAATGCTGTAATTAATAATGTATTAATGCATATTTGGCTCATTGTGGTAATTAATCAATTAATTAACACTATTAGTTAATAAAATAAGTGATTATGGAATTAATCCACAATTACATATTTAATTACTAACAATTCATATATGAACTAATATATTAACCAGACAGACTCTTCATTAGTTGCTAATGAGGCAATCATTAATGAATAGCTTAGATAATCATTAGTAATACATTAAATCAGTATTATCTGTGCATTAATTAAGCATGAATTAATGCTTATTAGTGCACCCTTATTGTAAAGTGTTACCAAAAAATCCTTTTAAAAAAGTCACAAAATTATCTGTTTGTTTTTAATATTTCGGTTTAGTGCATCATCTGATTAATATGTAAAAATGAGTAGTGCATCTGTCAGTGCAAATATATCCCATTCCCACCATTGTCTGCATTATAATAAATGAAAAAGGGCAACAACAACAAAAAACAAATAAAATTAATTCAACAATAAACACTGTTTTTGTTGTTTCTTCTTCCAGGAGATACTCAAAGCTTCACTGGAACGCTTACAGGAGGAACTGAGAACATCTGTGACTCGTGAACAGAAACTGTGTAAAACTGCTGAAGATATTAAGGTTTGAAATGAACAATGAGATTAATGCAGTTCTGGAAGTGTAGAGATTGATGTAGATGTAGTTTGGCCAATATTGTTGTGTCTCTAATTTCAGGTTCACGCTCAAGACACAGAGACTCAGATTAAAGAAGAGTTTGAGGGACGTCGCCAGCTTTTACATGATGAAGAAGCGGCCAGAATAACAGCGCTGAGAGAGGAAGAGGAGAAGAGGAGTCAGATGATGAAGGAGAAGATTGAGGAGACGAGTAAACAGATTTCATCTCTCACAATCACAATCAGAGACATCGAGGAGCAGATGAAGGCTGAAGATGTTTCATTCCTGCAGGTGTCAATTCATCTCCATTATTCTCCAATGATATGAATGTCAATTTCAGAGATTTAGGACTAACTCAGTTTGCCTGTATTTCTTTATTTTTTCTTTACAGAACTTTAAGGCCACATTGCAAAGGTTTGTGTTTGTCTCTGTGCTTCTGAACTCAATCATCACTCTTAGAAGAAAAGCTTCTATATGGAATATTAAAGGGTTCCGTCAGACGCTTCATACCGTGATGTGAATAAATATGGACACCCATGCTAAAGTTGCCTCAAAAGAGGAATAAAAAATTCCCATAGAGACAGGCAGATTTTTATTTTTAAAGGCCAGTTATTTCATGGCCAATCTCTAGGTAGGGTGAAGGCTATGTGATGATGTGCGGCTATTTTAATTCCAAAGGCCAAGGGAACTTTATCAGGATGCATAGTATCCTGGATCCATGAAATAACTGGCCTTTAAAAATATAAATCTGCCGCCTCTATGGGAATTTAACATAGGGGTGTCCTGACTTATGCACCCTGTATTTTAAGGAAGAACATTTATTTATTTGCGATACATTATTCATTCACAAAGAAAATGGACCACTTGCACTGAACTTCGTGACGCACTTCCGTTTGAAAACAATACATATCACTTATTTCCGGTTATGTTTACTTTTAATGGACTCTGGTCAATGAGTTGAACAAATGCCACCTAAAATGAGTGTCTGCAATAAGATTTAAAAATCTGGACATTTTTATTGACAGGAGAAGGGATATTCTGATGTTTACTGTGTGCAGAATTTTTCAAACTCATCGGAACTCATTTAATCCAAACCAGCCAATCTGAGAAAGCTGCGGCTGTTAAAAATACGCATTATTTCAGCACAGGGTGTCAGTGCTCGTCTACACTATAGTGACTGTGACGCTGAAGTGTGTGAGAACAGAGGAATAACATCAGCACGAACCACAAACATTTATTTATTTGGATTAAATATTTTAATCATTCTGTGTCATTTTTTTCATTTAATTTTCATTTCATTTATATTTTTATTTCATTCTTTTGAAAAAGAAATGAAAAGGAGCAGAAAGAAGATAAACTTATAATATCTGCCCCTTATCAACATAAGTTAAATTACAATTCCAAAGAGGTGCGCTTACAACACACGTCTACTTTGCAACACATATACAAAGACATAAATCAAATATCACATTTCCTGCTAAATTGATGCATTATATTTTTCTATTAGTAATGCTTTTACACTCTTCTTAAAAACAAAAAACTATGTTTTAATTTCACTATTTAGATTGTTCCACAGACTGACACCTTGTATTGAGACACATCTTTCCTTTAATTTTGTTCTAAACTCGGGTTTCTGAAAGACTTCAGTTCCTCTTAAATTGAATTTACTAACTCTCTTGATACATCTATTTTGCAATTTATCCGGTAATGTTTTCAGATGAGCTTTATACATTATTTTTAGAAGGCTATATTCTAATAAGTCATTGAATTTTAACGTTTTTAACTGTCTAAATATTGGATTTGTGTGGGCCCTATATTCACTTCCATTTACAACACGAATGGCACGTTTTTGTAATTTAAAAACAGGTTCTATATAAGTCTTGTTTGCACTTCCCCATGCTTCAATGCAATAGGTCAGTGTGGCGAGCAGGACGAGGTCAAGGGACGTGAGCGGCGCGAGACCGGTGGCGTGATTAATGATGACCGACACCTGCGCGACGCACCGGTCTCGTGCCGCTCTCACGTCCCTCGACCTCGTCCTGCTCGCCACAGTCAGGTGTGGAACAATCAATGAATTATATAACAAAATTAAGGCACATTTATTAACAGATTATTTTACCTTATGTAACACGGCTATAATTTGGGATACCCTAGATTTAACATGGTCAATATGGAATTTCCATGTCAACTGCTCATCAATCACAACACCTAAAAACTTAAACTCATGAGTCCTTTCAATCTGTACTCCTTGTACTGACAATGCTACATCTAAATCCTTATTTATACAACTAAAAATCATACATTTTGTCTTACTGATATTTAAAGACAGTCTATTTGCGTTAAACCATCTCATAATTTTCCCAAACTCAAACTCTACAACTTGTAATACCTCATTTATATTTTTGCCAGCATAAAATAAAGTAGTATCATCCGCAAACAAAATACATTTTAGTAACTTAGAAACATTTGCTATATCATTCACATAAAGAAGAAAAAGTACTGGACCTAGTACCGATCCCTGGGGTACACCACAATTTATTGGACAATTTCTTGATTTTATGCTATTGATTTCAACAAACTGCTCTCTGTCTTTTAAATAACTTTTGACCCACTGATGAGCTATACCTCTTATACCATATTTATATAATTTACTCAATAATATTTCGTGGTCTAAGGTGTCGAACGATTTTTGCAAGTCCACGAAGACACTTACAGTAACATATTTCTTATCCATAGCATTGGTTATTTCTTCTACCAGTTCCAAATTTTTTCAATGTCAATCTTTTTACTCTTTACATGTTCATGCCCAAAATGCTTGATTAATATTCAAAGAAGTTGACTGGCATTTCAGCAGGCTCAAGATAATTAATACAGAGATCATTATTCATTGTTTTAATCAATTGGCATCCATAAAACGTAGTGATAATCTGCATTCTCATGTAAGGAGGTGCGCTGAACGCTCTAACCGGAAACTCACGATATGTAATAAGTAGAACGCAGAAGTAGTTGTGTAAGTAGTCCATTGGTGTCCTTAAAGGTTGGATTTTTCCTCATTTTTTAAATTAAGGCGTTAAGATCAATTTCCAAAAGATTATTTTTTTATTCCTCTTTTTAGGCAACTTTAGCATGGGTGTCCTTACTTATTCACATCACTGTATATAGAACCTTGTAGAGGATCCCATAGTTTTATGGATTTAGTTTGAATTAATCCATTCATTCATTCATTCATTCATTCATTCATTCATTCATTCATTCATTCATTCATTCATTCATCCATTTAACAGCTTGTAAACTTTATCACTAAAAATTTAAATAACCAATTAAACATAAGAGTAAAATGTTAAGACATTTCTCCTTAGAAATGTTTTGGCATAAAGGGTTCTAAAAATTGAGTCAAGAATCCTAAAGTTATCCTATATCCTTTTTCGGTGAGCACCATGTCTGACTCTTGAATGTTGTTTCAGAGCCCAATATATTCCAGATCCAGACCCCAGTCCAAGTGTGCCGATCACTTTCACAGATCACCTGACCAACCTGAAGCCCAGTGTCTCACAGAAGATGCAGGACAATGTTGGTAAACGTGAGTATGACAGACGCAGCAATTATTTCTGTGGTTATTTGTCTTAAAGGGATACTCCACCGTTTTTTCATATTAAACTATGTTATTCCCTTAACTAAGATGAGTTGATACATACCTCTCATCTCAGTGCTTGCACTAAATCGCTCTGTCTTGCGGTGAAACTTTGTTAGCACTTAGCTTAGCCCAGTTCATTCAATAGGGGCCAAGCATAGGACGGTGACACGACACAAAACAAAACGTTGCGCTTTTCTAAGCGTGTAAAATACCATAGCAAGTGCTTGGGAGCACTTCGACTTGGCGCAGTAATATCTTCACTCGTGAAAAATCCTCTCACCGGCCCCCGCTCCCTCTCCCAGAAGATATTACTGCGCCAAGTCGAAGTGCTCCCAAGCACTTGCTATGGTATTCCGCCATACAATATAGTTATCCATTTTACACGCTTAGAAAAGCGCAACGTTTTGTTTTGTGTCACCGTCCTAGGTCGAGTTACACTACTCGAGTAACTGTATTTAAATAGGGAAAACGTGGAGGTGTTTGGTAGCTTCTCTGCTTGGCCCCTATTGAATGAACTGGGCTAAGATAATTGCTAACAAAGTTTCGCCGATTTAGTGCACGCACTGAGACGAGAGAGGTATGTATCAACTCGTCTTAGTTAAGAGAATAACAGTTTAATATGAAAAAACTGTGGAGTATCCCTTTAATGTCTGTGTCTGTTCTCTTTCTTCAGCTTCAGACTTCAACATTGAAAGCAAGCAAGAAAAAAAAATTAGCCCAGGATTTCAATTTGGCCCGGGGAAGCAAGGGCAAGGAAAAGAAATTAGCCCAGGAATTCAATTTGGGTGTGTGGGGGGACAAGAAAAAGAAATTAGCCCAGGATTACAATTTGGGTGTGTGGGGGGACAAGAAAAAGAAATTAGCCCAGGATTTCAATTTGGGTGTGTGAGGGGACAAGAAAAAGAAATTAGCCCAGGATTTCAATTTGGGTGTGTGGGGGGACAAGAAAAAGAAATTAGCCCAGGATTACAATTTGGGTGTGTGAGGGGACAAGAAAAAGAAATTAGCCCAGGATTACAATTTGGGTGTGTGGGGGGACAAGAAAAAGAAATTAGCCCAGGATTACAATTTGGGTGTGTGAGGGGACAAGAAAAAGAAATTAGCCCAGGATTACAATTTGGGTGTGTGGGGGGACAAGAAAAAGAAATTAGCCCAGGATTACAATTTGGGTGTGTGAGGGGACAAGAAAAAGAAATTAGCCCAGGATTACAATTTGGGTGTGTGAGGGGACAAGAAAAAGAAATTAGCCCAGGATTTCAATTTGGGTGTGTGGGGGGACAAGAAAAAGAAATTAGCCCAGGATTACAATTTGGGTGTGTGAGGGGACAAGAAAAAGAAATTAGCCCAGGATTACAATTTGGGTGTGTGGGGGGACAAGAAAAAGAAATTAGCCCAGGATTACAATTTGGGTGTGTGAGGGGACAAGAAAAAGAAATTAGCCCAGGATTACAATTTGGGTGTGTGGGGGGACAAGAAAAAGAAATTAGCCCAGGATTACAATTTGGGTGTGTGAGGGGACAAGAAAAAGAAATTAGCCCAGGATTACAATTTGGGTGTGTGGGGGGACAAGAAAAAGAAATTAGCCCAGGATTTCAATTTGGGTGTGTGGGGGGACAAGAAAAAGAAATTAGCCCAGGATTACAATTTGGGTGTGTGGGGGGACAAGAAAAAGAAATTAGCCCAGGATTACAATTTGGGTGTGTGAGGGGACAAGAAAAAGAAATTAGCCCAGGATTTCAATTTGGGTGTGTGAGGGGACAAGAAAAAGAAATTAGCCCAGGATTTCAATTTGGGTGTGTGGGGGGACAAGAAAAAGAAATTAGCCCAGGATTTCAATTTGGGTGTGTGGGGGGACAAGAAAAAGAAATTAGCCCAGGATTACAATTTGGGTGTGTGAGGGGGAAAAGAAAAAGAAATTAGCCCAGGATTTCAATTTGGGTGTGTGGGGGGAAAAGAAAAAGAAATTAGCCCAGGATTTAAATTTGGGTGTGTGAGGGGACAAGAAAAAGAAATTAGCCCAGGATTACAATTTGGGTTTCACCAAAACCTTTAAAATTGAGCAAATGTAAAAACATAAAAAAAATGTATACTTGTGTTTCATAATTGAAATTTTACTAGGAATTTTAAATGATGTGGTTTGTTTTATCATTAATTGTTCATATTCAATTTAGCTTAAAGTTTTAATTTGATAAAAGTATTATCATCTGTAACAATAATCACGTTATTAGTTATTTGGGTGTTTTTGTATTATTTACAACACTGTTCCAGGGCTGCCAACTCTCTCGCATTGAGCATGAGGCTCACGCAATTGGCCCCTTTCACACGCTCACGCCACACATCCATTTTCTCACGCAGAAAAAAATCGCGGAGCAAAGAGGACACTGACAACGACAGACAAGACCGAGCAGGTTACTTTGATATAAAATAAATTATCAGCTCTCAGATTCTGTCAATTTTATTACGCAATTCAAACAATAATACCGTTTTGGCGCTTGTAAATGCGAAGTGACAGATCTCTGTAGCGCCTCAGTTCAAGCGGCACGTGACCCGATCAACTCTAACTCTTCTTTACTATTATAAACCCGAACTTACCGAAATGTATGCCTCGGATCAATCAGTGTTTTTCAACCGCGGTAAGAAGTCAATAAATCAGGTCGGCTAGAACAATGTCACAGAAGTTACATTTACATCAGGAAAGCAATTTAATGACCATTTATAGGCTGGAAAAATTAGCTATAGAGTTTTGTTAAATATGTCCACTATATTAGGCTACATATATTTTTACTTATATCATTAAAATATTATAAAGTTGTAATTATAATAAAGAACGCATTATATTTCATTTAAGTTGTTATTTTTAACCTTTAATAAAAATAGCCTAGGGCTCTCTATGTTTACAGCATTAGTGATTTATTTTTTAACATGTATCTACTGTAAATAATAATTATCAAAATGAATCGATATTGAATCAAGATGTCAAGCAATAATACATAGTTACCTGCCAGTAATTGTAACCATGCAGCTAAACATTGTAACATGTTGTCAGTAAACTTAATAAAAATAAGTTACCAAATGTTTTGACAATCACAACTTATTGTGATGCAAGGTTTTTTTCCCCCCATATACAAACTCAAAAGTTGGCAGCCCTGCTGTTCTCTGTAAATTATGAAAGAATAATCAAATAAACTATTTTATTATTGTTAATTATGAATTTGGGGTTAAGGTTCTTCTGTCATAAATCGATATTTGTCATTTTTTTAATCCATTATATTTTATGTTAACAATAAAGAAACAAGTACATTTTTGGTTTGAAATAAATGTTTTTCTCCAAAACACGTTGGGAACAATTATTTGCCCCCTTTTATTAAATACTTTTTGCAACCTCCTTTCCCCAAGATAACTGCTCTGAGTGTTCTCCTATAATGCCGGATGAGTTTGGAGAACACCTGACCAGAGATCAGAGACCATTCCTCCATACAGAATCTCTCCAGATTCCCAGATCCATGTTGGTGCTTCTTCTCTTCAGTTTTCCACTCATCTTCTATAGGGTTCAGGCCAGGGACTGGGATGGCCATTGCAGATCTTGCTTTTGTGCTCAGTGACCCATTTTTGTTTTGATTTTGATGTTTGTTTTTGGATCACTGTCCTGTTGGAAGATCCAAACATGCTGGCCATCCCAGTCCCCAGTCCTGAACTTTTAATTAAAACGAGGAAATTAATTTTTAATTGGTGGCAACAATAAATATACTTTTGTATGTGTAGTAATTTCTTGTTTCTCCGTAATGTCTAATTTCTCCATAATTTCTTGTGTGCATTTATTATTTTTTGCACCCTGCGGCTGCCGTAGAACTACGGCGTAATTTTTTATATGACGTTGCGCCAAATTAAAAACACTATGTGAGAGGTTACTAGCGGCTAGCTAATTGAACATTACAGGATGGACAAATACAAAAAAGTGGGGCATTAAAGAGGAAAGAGAGGTGAAGTTAGTCGCGACACAAAACCTACCCAAAATAGACAGTTTTTTGTGCCGACCTAGTGCGAATAACAACGATGTCAAAGGTGAGAGGGAAGTTTTGTCAGCTAATATTAGCAGTTGCATGTCTTTGGATGAGAACAACAATGCAGCTGACAGCTTGATGAGGTGCCAAGAGTCGGGGAGCGAAGAAGCAGTCGCAGACGAGACAAAAGCTGGATATTCGGCGGGAAATATGTCAGCGGGTTACCCAACAGATAAAGGAAACTATCCAGACACACTAACAGATGGGCTAGTAAAGCATTGCATTGTGTCGCAAGGTTCATGCAAACCCCCCGGTCCTTTTCCTCGAGATCCAATGTATTCTACGATTTTTCCGTACTCCACCACAACAAAAGGTGGTATTCAGCTACCGAGATCTAAGCTTAACGCCTAAGCTTGACACTGCATATTGTGAACCATAATGGTTATTTGCAGACCGCAGTTACAAAAGCTACAACATGGCATGGACACAAGGAATAAGAAGATGGCAGACCATGTCAAATAAAATTTCCAAGCATGAAGGCGCAAAGTGCCATGTAGCAGCTTTCAGTGTTAATGATCAGTGGCATCTGCATGGCACTATCGACGAGGCGTCAGATAGTTAATTTTTGGAGGCAGGTACTAAGCGCCTCTGATGCGCAAACCAATCAGGTTACTTGGCGCCACAGCACGTCAGAATGGGCAGGGCTTATGCTATAAAAGCCCATTATTTTGCCATAACATCAGGTTTAAATCGATTGAAGACCGAGTACGTTCGCTTTCGAGAACGATCACTTCGTATTGCGTAGCTAATACGCAGTGGGGACGCAATGTAACACGCCGCACCCTTAGCAACTGGCTCCAACAGACTGGAGCCTAGGAAAGCATCCCGGGGCTCACAGAAACAAGCCATAATAAACCCTCACAAGGACAGGGACCGGACACAAGCCGGGTCCCATAATAAGAGGGGCTGGAACGCCTGAACCAGGCTCGTTCTTTTAAGATAGTCCTAGGACAACTTGTGCTTATGGACAGTAATCATGTTAGACTGATAAGACTGGACACCGTCGGGTCTAATTATCATATTGAGAGGACTCGAGCCTGCAGGCAAGGTACCTCCATGTTATAGTACCTAACAAATGTGGACGGCGAGGACCAGCCGGCAGCCGCACATATGTCTTGAATTGGCACACCACTGGACCAGGCCCACGAAGAGGCCATGCCTCTTGTAGAGTGGGCTCTAGCGCCTATGGGACAAACCTGGCCAGAGAGATGGTGTCTACTATCCATCTGGACAGTCTCTGCTTAATGACCGGTAACCCCTTGGTGCGACCGCCGAAGCATACAAAGAGCTGTTCTGACTGCCTAAACGGTGCAGAACACTCCGTTCTCCGAGGGTGGAAGTGCTGACAATGTAATAACCTGCGCTCTGAACGGAGTTGAGCACCTTGGGTACGTAACCATGCTTTGGCCCCAAATTCTAAGCAGGAAGGCCTAACAGAGAGCGCCTGCAAATCTCCAACTCGCTTGACTGATGCCAGGGCCAGCACAGCAGCAGAGCAGTTTTCAGCGAAAGTGGTTTAAGATCAGCCGACTGCAGCGGCTCAAACGGGGGACCCTTCAGGGCCCCAAGGACCGTGGAGAGGTCCCAAGCCGGTATAGAAGGGGGCCTGGGGGATTCATCCTCCTGGCTCCTTTGAGGAAACGAACGACGAGGTCGTTTCTCCCCAGTGACTGGCCAGCCACAGGAGCATGGTAAGCTGCTATGGCTGCCATATACACTTTGAGGGTGGATGGGGAGAGACCCGCATCCAGAAGCTCTTGTAGGAAGGAGAGTACCACTGACACCTCGCATGATTGGGGCTCGAGGTCCCTAGCTGTGCACCAGGTGGTGAATACTGACCACTTCAGAGCATAGAGGCGGCTGGTAGACGGTGCTCTAGCCTCAGTGATGGTATTCAAGACCTTTTCTGGGAGGTCCCAGGATACCCGTTGAGGGGCCACACATGGAGGGCCCATAAGTCGGGGCAAGGGTGCCAAATCGAAATAATGGGCTTTTATAGCATAAGACCCGCCCATTCTGGCGGGCTCTGACGTGCTCTGGTGCCAAGTCACCTGATTGGTTTGCGCATCAGAGGCGCTTCGCCATAGGGCGTGCAGTTGCCGCAGCACAGCCAATGGGTGAGCTGGACACTCTACTGTGTTCGCTGTGCAGCTGCACTGCGTTTTAAAATATAGGCTTCAATATTTCTCGAGGAAAGGAGTTTCCCACTGCGTATTAGCTACGCAATACGAAGTGACCGTTCTTGAAAGGGAACAAGCGATCTACGGGAGCTGAAGAGGGAATGATTGTGTTGAACCTCACAAACAGCTGTCTAATAAGTGGATACTGGTTCAAGATGTCCAAATCCGGTCTGGTCTGAACTAGTTGATGCACGAAAACAGCACTCTGATAAAGAGGTTAACTGGCTCAAAGTATTTTGAGTATTTTGAAAATACAAAAATACTCATCTTAAATGTATTTAAATACAAATTACATTTGATTTTTTCCAAAGGCTTAAAATACAAAATAGTATTTTGTATTTCAAATACGCATTTTAAATACATCTGAAATACTGCCCATTCCTGGCCACGACTAGCCTGGGAAAACCCAGACCACTCTCAGTTGTAACTGAGTTAGGGTCTGGCAAAGCTCCATAGACAATTCATTTCCACAGGGGCGTCACCAACGGACGTCGCTCAAATGGCTCTGGGCGCAATTGGATAGATCTAAAACCAATCAGAGTGACGGAGAAACATCTGAGTCGCAAAACGCCGCCCTCGAACGGTTCTCGTCCAATCCTAGCTCAGCAACTGTACGGAGAAGGACCTCCGTCAAACATTGCGATTTCAGCAAGATAGTGAAACGATGCGTCTATGGCAGTGAGGTCTGCAGGGGCTTAAAACTTAAGCCCGAACCCGGCCCGTACCCGAAATAATTTAACCTCACCCGACCCGAACACTACGGTTATATTTTAAGCCCGACCCGAGGTCCGTTTCTCACCTTTTTTTTTCATATTTTTTTTCATATGCTGTATTTTATGATTGCTTACAACTATTATTAAAAAATAGGCTACATGTACAAACACCGTTTCACTACGGCACTGCGGCCCCCTCACCAGTCAGCAAACAAGAGAAAAAAAGAGAAAAAGCACGGACTTACTACGAAACTTTGATGTGGTTGAACAGGAACACAGTCACAAATTCCTCTGGAACTCAAGCATTAAACTTCAAAACAAAGTTTGCGCAGTTGCACAACTAGTTACACAAATATATCCTTCTCAGTCGGCTACGAGTTATGAATGAAGAGAACAGCATCGAGAGTTGATGGTTTCAGCGCGTCCTCTGATTGCAGTGTTGTGACTGAAATAGCGCGCGCGGGAGCACATGCGCAAAACAGTTTTGTAAAATGATATATGATCAAATAAAAATGATTGATATATAATTTTACAAAACTGTTTTGTGCATGTGCTCCCGTGCGCTATTCTGTCTATACTTTGTCCATCCATCTCTGTACAAAATCTGCGTCACCGTCGCTGCTCTGTCGTCATCGTGTAAAGCCCGCCCCAACGTTTCTGATTGGTGCCGCGATTTCGACGGATTGGAAATGGGTTTCAATGGGCTCTTTGCCAGACCCACTTGCAGAGCAAATCTTAATTTGCCGGAAGTGGTCTGGGTTTTCCCAGGCTAGGCCACGACCCATCTTCAGTGCTCTTACTGAGGGAAGGAGGTTGTTGGCCAAGATCTGGCGATACATGACCCCATCAATCCTCCCCTCAATACGGTGCAGTCGTCCTGTCCCCTTTGCAGAAAAGCATCCCCAGAGAATGATGTTTCCACCTCCATGCTTCACGGTTGGGATGGTGTTCTTGGGGTTGTACTCATCCTCCTTCTTCCTCCAAACGCGGCGAGTGGAGTTTAGAGCGCAAAGCTCTATTTTTGTCTCATCAGACCACATGACCTTCTCCCATTCCTCCTCTGGATTATCCAGATGGTCATTGGCAAACTTCAGACGGGCCTGGACATGCGCTGGCTTGAGCAGGGGGACCTTGCGTGCGCTGCAGAATTTTAATCCATGACGGCGTAGTGTGTTACTAATGGTTTTCTTTGAGACTGTGGTCCCAGCTCTCTTCAGGTCATTGACCAGGTCCTGCCGTGTAGTTCTGGGCTGATCCCTCACCTTCCTCATGATCATTGATGCCCCACGAGGTGAGATCTTGCATGGTGCCCCAGACCGAGGGAGATTGACCGTCATCTTGAACTTCTTCCAATTTCTAATAATTATTGCACCAACAGTTGTTGTCATCTCCCCAAGCTTATGCCTATTGTCCTGTAGCCCATCCCAGCCTTGTGCATGCCATTGTGGAGAGGCTGGAGTCTGTTTGATTGAGTGTGTGGACAGGTGTCTGTTTGATTGAGTGTGTGGACAGGTGTCTGTTTGTTTGATTGAGTGTGTGGACAGGTGTCTTTTATACAGGTAACGAGTTCAAACAGGAGCAGTTAATACAGGTAATGGGCCTCATTCATGAAACACGAGCAGAACGAATTCTTGTGTAAATCGTGTGTAAAGTGGTTCTGGCGTAAATTTTCGGATTCATTAAAATGTTCGTATTTTCCAAATGTTAGTTGGTACGAAAGAAATCTACACCTGCTCCCAACCACGTGTAAATAGTGCGTTTAACATCCGAACGTTTTGCTCATTAATAAGGCTGCATTTTAATTCACCTAATCGGGTACATATTTACACAGCATTTTGAAAAAATAGCTATTATATTAATTACATAAGTTTTTTCTTTTTACTTTTATTATAAGAGCCAGTAATAGCATCTGCAAACGGAACACTTTAATCACATAATTAATTGCTCAATACGGCTCGGCTATATTTTTTCGAAGTGAACTCGTTTTTTGCAGTCGAGCTTCATGTCGAACCATTTTCTCTTCACTTCTGGGACTGTTCGATTAACAGATGAAACTCCAGTAACTGCATCTGTAATATCTGCCAAGCTTGCTTTTTTTAGGACCTGATACGCCACTATGTACGCTTGAAATAACAGGCGCTGTAGGCTTTTAGTGCATGTGCGCGTCGGCGGGTGTAACGTTATTGCGCTCAGAAAAGAGCCCGTTAGAACAGCGCATCAGCAGCGAATGACATGTTTAACCGGCAAGGCTTTAAAGCACATGCAAATAATTAATTTTTATAAACTACAGTGTCCCGTTCCTCTGCATTTCATGTGAATATACGTCGCGCTGTACAGTAGGCTATGTTGAGACGGAGGCGCCAGAACTGCAAACTGATAGAATGCACGATCCTACGATATTTATTCAAAAGCAGATCGTGGAGACATTTTAATCATAATATTTGACATAATATTTGACGGTGCCCAGGGCCCCTTAGATGTCCTGGGCCCCTGGGCAATTGCCCAATGGTTAATCCGGCCCTGTTATGTGGCGTTTTGAATGAACTTCTGATAATAAAATATTATCTGATAATGAGAATTTTTTATTTTTCATTCGCTTTTAAGAAGACATGTTGAAATCCTTCGTTTGGTGTCATAGTATGATGCCCATATATAGTTGTCAGTCGGATTTAATGGGCGGGATTTATGGTAATTGAGAATGAGCGTGAACGCGCGTCCCATTTACGACAGATTGGAATTCATAACACACACACACACGTTTCACTATCACATCTGACGTTTACGAAGTATTTGTGAATCAGGAGAAGAATTTTCGGGAAGGTCTCTTTACGCGCAGATCACTCACATATTTACTCGTATATTTACGAATGTTTCATGAATGAGGCCCAATGAGTGGAGAACAGGAGGGCTTCTTAAAGAAAAACTAACACGTCTGCGATAAATGATACTTATGTCATGCAATAAAATGCAAATTAATTATTTAAAAATCATACAATGTGATTTTCTGGATTTTTGTTTTAGATTCCGTCACTCACAGTTGTAGAGTACCTATGATACAAATTGCAGCCCTCGACATGCTTTGTAAGTGGGAAAACCTGCAAAATCGGCAGTGTATCAAATACTTGTTCCGCCCACTATAATTGTTAATTATGAATTTAGGGTTATTGGGTTCTGTCATAAATTGTCATTTTTAATTTAGCTTAATTACTTAATGCTGTATGTGTTCATGTATTTGTTTTATATATTGGAGCCAATGTCACAACCAATCACGCACAAGCGTCAGCTGATCATGATGATTCTCATCTGATGAGAAGCTGAAGTGCAGAGTGATGTCATCAACATCAGCCTTACTATGCAGCCTTCCAATTGATCCTTCTGAGGGAGCTTGATTGACAGGTGATCTGACCAATCATACTTCGCCATCCCTCGTTTTGTCCGACAAAGCAGTCAGGAGAGTTAGTAGATTAACATGGGAGGATTTGAGCTTGAGAAGCGGAGTGTACTGACGTCTTTCCGCGGTTAAAACAACATTCCTTCTGATGTTCATTCATGTTTATTTGATGCTATAAATGAACTTAGAAGGAAGAGATGATTGGTTCACGAGCGGCTTTAACTGAGGCGACACAGCGATCTGTCACACACATTAAAGAGACACAAAACGCTATTTATTGTTTACATTTCTTTTTAAAAAATGACCAAATTTGAAAGGTGAGACTTTGTTTAATATCAAACGTAACCCAAAAGTAAGCTGGTCTGTGTCTGTCAGTCTCCTCTCTGCTCCACGATGTATTTTTCACTGCGTGAGAACATGGTGTGTGTGTGAGAGTGGCGTAGCTTGTCGGACATAGCGACAGTAACTAAGGGAAGCGGGTCTTTGCGAACGGTCAATTGAGAAGCAGAATTGAGTTTTTACTTTTTCTATTGCACTCCAATGGAGGGGCCAAAAACATCTGAATGGATCACCACCACTTTTGAATAAGAAACAATATCAAGTCTAAAAAACTTGGCGAAACACAACGAGCACATTGGTGAGAACACTCGTTTGAACAGCACACACACATTTGACTGCACGGCACATTTTAGACATTATTGATACTGCTTTCAATCTAATGCAGCGGAACTATGGCAAGCCGTTTTAACATTTCATCATTTTAAACCGACTAGTATCTATTTTCATGCCTCTAGTACTTATTTTTTTTAGATAGTATATATTCCATTAAAGGAGAACTCCGGTCAATTTTAACATTGAGCTCAATTTTTAGTAAATTTGGAGTGCTGTCAATACAGAGATCAACGACAAAAATCGCTGTTGCCTACACCGTGTTATTCTCTTTTTAAAATGTGCACCCTATTGACTTGAATGGGGCACGCTTTAAACCTGCTTTTATTTCTCTTATCATCCTTGATGTGTCATTACAAGTGCCCAGCCATGTTGAGTGATTCCTTCAGAGTGAACACGGTGAATCTGACTGCTTTAGATGTGAAAGATATTAATAAAAATGATGTTATTTCAGCCAGCGCACATACCTGTATTTAGTTCCTGTTTTCGGTCGAAGTCCAAAGTAGTCGATTGTCGAGTTCACGCGCATAGGTTTAGTTACAGTGATCACGCGCGTGAACTCGACAATCAAAAATTGAGCTCAATGTTAAAATTGACCAGAGTTCTCCATTAAGTACTAGTTCTTATTTATTAGCTACTAGTATTTATTATTAGATACCAGTACTAATTAATTAGATACTAGTACCTATTAAATAAATAGTACTTATTTCAATAGTGACTAGTAATTATTCTTTTGTTACTAGTAACACATTTAATTTTGCCTCATATGTTCAATTAAAATAATAAAACCACAAAGAAACAAAACACATCCCTTCATAAATCAGAGTTTTATGGCAACAGTTTTCTGCACTATTATTCTTGTACGTCTGTGTGAGAGCGATGACACATTGTTGCTTTATTGTTCAGTTCATCTTGTGTACAGGTAACACTCAGTGTTTACTGCGCATGTGCAACACAACAGAGTTAGACACCTTCGCGCAATTATGTTGCTGTAGATTACATAAACGGTTGAAACTCTTCCCACATGAAGAGCACTGGTGCGGCTTCTCTCCAGTGTGAACTCTCTCATGATCTTTCAGGCTTCCTGACTGAGAGAAACTCTTTCCACAGTGTGAACACTTGTACGGTTTCTCTCCAGTGTGAACTCTCTGGTGGACTTTTAAGTTGCTGGATGAAGTGAAGGTCTTCCCACAGTCAGAGCACACATAAGGTCTCACACCAGTATGAATACGCTCATGCACTTTTAAAGATTCAAGATGTGAAAAACTGTTTCCACAAACAGAACAAACGTGAGGCTTCAGACCAGCGTGAACTTTAATGTGTGATCTTAAGTTTGATTCCATAACAAATGTTTTCTCACACTGATCACAGCTGAACGATCTCACTCCAGAGTGACGGCGCAGATGATCTTTGAGAGAGATTTTGTAACCGAAACTCTTTCCACACTGAGAGCAAGTGAACGGTTTTTCTCCAGTGTGAATCCTCATGTGATCATTTAGGTTTCCTTTGTGTCTGAAACTCTTTCCACACTGAGTGCATGTATGAGGCCTTTCTCCAGTGTGAATCCTCATGTGTTGGTTCAGGTTTGATTTATATACGAAACTCTTTCCACACTCAGTGCAGGTGAAAGATCCTTTGACTCCAGATTTTCCAGCTTGTTTCTGTGTGAAATTCTCCTCAGTTTTTGAAACGACTGCATTTCCATCTTCATTTGTGAAATAATGCGGTTTTTGAAACTGATGCTGTTCGTCTTCATTCACTTCCATCAGGTCTAAAATAAACAAATTAATTTCCCATAATGTAATAAAAGGATAAATGAGAAACAAAAATAAACATTGTTCAAAATCTCAATTTAGTACAAATCATGTTTACTACGGAGTCTGCTAGTACAGGGCTCCAGACTAACTTTTTTCACCTCCGTCCTGGAACCGTCCTGAAAAATAATTTGAACCGTCCTAAAGTGAATGTCAACCATCCCAAAATGAACACGTTGTTTATGTAGCCTAGCCTACTTTGTTATTATCATCTATAGTTTTTAGTTGTTAGTCACATAATAAAAACACCATTAAAATGTTTATGATATATATTATTATATTTATTTAGCTCCATTCAAAGTAGTTATCTGTAAACAGGTTAAAAAAAAAGATTTAATAAAAAAAGACAGGAGTTAAATGCTTTTTTGTATTCATGCAGAACAAATCTTTTTTTTTTTTTTTACATATACGAAAATTAAGAGAAAAATACATACAGCTCAAAACGTTTCAACAATTCAATATTAAGGACACAGACCGCATTAGGTTTATTACCCACTGTCACCTTTAAGACATCGGATCATGTCCAATGACATGCGGATCCAATTGCACTGATGCACATCCGATACACTCAAAACTGTTTAAGACATAACCAACATAGTTTACGTGACTACTCTCCAAAACGGACATTTCGACATAATGTTGTGTGTATTTGTCCATTCAGACGCGAAAGAGAGCTCAATTCAGTCCTCGCGCGCTGTATAGGTGTCTGTGCATGGCTGCCTGCACGCTTCGGGTCGGGTGTGTGCGCACAGAAAACCGTACCGAATAGAGCTAGCTTTTTTTGCGTCGTCACTCTTATTCAGATCTATTATGTCTGCTCTTCTCATTCTCCCAGACGTTTACATTTTTTTAACGTTTTATGAGACATGCAGCGCATGTCAACCCGTGTGCCGCTGGGTGGATCGCACGTTACAGTACAAATGTGAGCATCTACCACAAACGAGGACATCAGTTCTGACTGGATCGCTTCCCAAATCGTCACTATCTAACATTTTTGTCTAGTTTTTAGGAGATGCAGGGCCGTCTTGGTGCTCTATCTGTTTGACCTCGTCCTCACCGTTGTTTAACCAGCGCAACATATTTGCGATGTCATTAAGCCATGTGATAGATGTACCGCGAAACAAGTCTCCGGGTGAGTAGCCGGCCAGTGAGAGTAACTATAGTAACAGCATGAGAAGACGCGCTCCGTTGTAGTCAGCGCTTGGTCGATTCATTTAGGCATTTTCTAAGTAAGTTACCCTAATAGGCTAGTAATAAATGAACACACATACAAAAATGTCTTTCGTCCTGTATAGGCGTCCTAGAGAATATTTCTGTTCGTCCTAAACACATTATCTATCGTCCCCAGGACGATAGGACGCCGTTAGTCTCGAGCCCTGTGCTAGTATCTAGTTTTAGATGTATAGTTATATGTCAGTTTTCATCTTAATGTTCCTCATCAGTCATTAAAGAGAATGAAGGAAAACACCAACCTATTTGTTCCTCTGTATCTTCATCTTTTATTCTGCAGGGTTCTTCCTTAATCTCCATCTTTACAATAGTATGTCCGTAGTTTCTCCTGGAGTAATTCCTCCTGCTTGCTTCTTCTTCTCCTGTGGGAAGATGGGAATATTCCCAGCATTTAAACTCTCATGAACGGCTGTGAGAGCTTCACTGACTGAAGGAGTGAATTGTGGTCGTTGTTACTCATTTAGCAGATGATCATCACACTTACAATCACTCTAGATTATCCAGGTGTAAATAGTCGTTTAGAAACAATTCAATGATTACTGAATTTACACGTCGCTTCATATCAAACCCAAAGTGTAAATTCAGTAATCATGGAATTTGGCTGTTAAGTTGTAATTATTGTCATTCATTGCATCTTGCAAGTAGAATTTATGTAACAAATAAAAAACAAACTTGTGCTAATTGACACATTTCCTTGAGTGCACATGTAATCAATATAAGGTATTGTCAAAGGCTTGATATGAATGACATTAAGATTCAAACTGAAAAATAACAATACATTGAAAACTAGTAGATATACTCATTAGTAAACCAGATATGTGTTAGAAGGGACTTTATTTATTTTTGTTCCTCATTTGTCCTTTTTTAATGTAATTTAATTAACTTATGCCACATTTACACATAGCCGGGTATTTAGAGAAACGAATATTTCTCCCCCTCCGTTTTCAATAATAACATCGTGCACACAACCCGCATAAATACGCCGTCGAGCGCCTTTATAACTATGCTAAACCTATGGGCGGCAGTGTAGGGAGAAGGATAAAGCCATGCAAGCCAATCAGAATCCTCAGAATCGACAAGAGAGAACCTAAAACCCCGTTTCTCCCAGTTGACACGACAACATATAACCGGCGTTTTCAGAAATCTCCACTTTGGCCGGAGTTTTTAGAAATGATCGTTTTCTGGGATAAAAACGGCGTTTTCGTGTAAATGACAGGCCAAAACGCAGAGAAATATCTGCGTTTTCCCATCGTGTAAACGGGGCCTTAGATCCAATGGAAGTGACTGAAGCCAAACACCATCATTTCACAAATGAAGATGGAGACATTAGTGCTGGGTATCGATTCAAATTTCAAGAATCGATTCGATTCCGATTCTCAAGATCTTGAATCGATTATCATTATTCGATTCGATCCGATCTGATCCGATCTTGTATTTTTAAAATCAAAAGTTTTAACTGTTCATGAACAATCAAGTGTTTGTATTAAATAACATTCACAAACATACATTAATGTTGTAAAAATGTATTGTTCACTCAATGTATTGATGTTAGATAAATAAGGCATTAATGTTAATGAATGGTGTCTTAATGTAGTGTTACCAACTAAACAGGAGATAAAACGTGTTTTATTTGACTTAATTGACTGTCCTTTTATTTGATCCAAAACTGCGTTCATATTTAAAAGGCCTTTTAAACTAGATACAACGAACCGCACACGATACCACTTTAGGGGCCGTTCACATATCGCGTTTTATGCGCGTGCAAATTCAGTGAGAAGCACTTCAATGCATCTCAACAGGTCATGTGACAAAAACAAGCCTGTTACGGCCTTTCTGTAACAACATGGAAAGCTCGGCCGAACAGCTGATCATAGCTGTACAGGGCGGCTTTTTATTTCTCATCTCAATGAATATATCTAGTAGTAAAGCTAATGCAAGGGCTAGAAATCAATTAATTATTTGATGATACTTCCTCGTCATCATGGAGAGCGCAGTTTGCACAAGTTTGCACCGCTTTCTCCTCTCAACAAGCGCGTGCTTTCCCGTTGCGTCTGCCGTTGCTATGCAACCATGAACAGAGGCGCGCCTGGAAAACGAATTTGGACGCGCAAAAAACGCGCTATGTGAACGATTCATTCCTCCTTTCTTGTCAACATGTGGATTCAGAGAAACCGCATTAGTAGCGCCGCCGGTCGCCGTGTCTCAGTGTGTTTATGGGGAAAATGTAGGCCTGTTATTAAATCGATCCTCTGAGTTACGGATCGATCTTTAGAAATTAATATGAAAATCGATTTAGAATTGGTGAATCGATTTTTTCAACACAGCACTAGGAGACATATGTGAGATGTGAGATGCTTCTGACTAGTGGTCGACCGATATATCGGCCTTGGCTTTGACACTTTTAAAATATCGGCATCGGCCGATGCGCTGGAAGCGGGACTTTTATTTTGACGGGCGGAGCAGAGAACACCAGCGCCTGAGAAGAGAACGGCAGCGCTCACTCACATTCTCCGTCTTCATTAGTTTACGATCTCTGTCAGTCATATTGAATACTTTGTTAGACAGAACTTGTAAACAAAGAAAGTAAATGGTATGCGAAAAAGTAAAGCGTTTGCTTTTATATTATTTGTAACAGAAAAGGCAAACAACCAGGCTAAAATACTTTCTCATTTACCAACATTCATGACCAGCAACCAGGGCCGGATTAACCATTAGGGCAACTGGGCACTTGCCCCTGGGCACCGTCAAATATTATGTTAGATCACCTCATGCACTTTCCTAATTATATGCAGATTTTTGCAACCCGTTCGATCAAAATATTATGTTAAATCACGTCAAACGGTGTCTGTAGCTTCCTGCGCAGCGAGCGAGTTGTCACGTCGACTCACACCGGACTTGTCCGCTCTGAAATTTTAAAATCGGTGGGAAGATGGAGAGTTGCCTAACATAAAGGTCTCGACTCTCTGGCGTTATATTTTGCCAACGAACTAAAATTGAAACCGTGATATGGCTTTGTGCCTTTATAAAACAGCACAAGTCTAGCCTTTATAATACTCTGTGTGTGCGGCGTGATCTAAAGAGAAGTGCGCGCTGTGCTCACGCGATCGGCAGGGGATCTGGTGTTTTCTCCAAAATAAAAGCTCAAGGGTTTATTTCTTGCAAGTGAAGAAACTAGGACAAAAGTATTGTAATTTTCCCATACTAGAGTGTAATGTAGAATCTACTTTTGAAATATTCATTTTCATTTATACAGTACATTTATAGGCTATATGGATTTTACGTCATAGGAATAATTATATAAATCATTATTATATTATTATAATAATTGTTTGGCATCCTAAAACACCAGTGATAATGTAATGTAGACTCTATATCATAACTAAAAAGATGTTTGAGCCCTCTTTAATGTGCAGGTACAAGTCATTGATTTTTCTTTGTGCACAGTTCATGGGTTGAAGCTCTTCATTTTGAGCTCTCAAAAAAAGTGCACCAGATTTATGCATTTAACCTTTAAATGTTCTTGCGGTTCTTATGTCCACCCAACATAATTTAACAAAATCCGATGGGAAAGAGAACGATCATTTATAAACTTTACTCCAGCATAGTACAACAAAGTCAGTAAAACTGTTAATGCCAAATTAAAATGACAAACTACATTTGGCCTGCCTAATATTCCCTACAAGCCATTGTGCCCAGGGGTCTCTGAACTCTTAATCCGGCCCTGCCAGCAACATTCAGCAAATGCGCATCTACATCATTTAAACAAATCTCTGAATATCTAATAAACATTTAATTTCACAAACCTTGTAGATTTAATCGAATCCAGCAGCGATATCTTGTGAAGTGTTCATTTGTAGCCTGAAGATCAGCTTCACAGGAGACTCGAGTGAAAAACTTTAAAACCTTTTTTTATTCTGCAGGGTTCTTCCTTAATCTCCATCTTTACAATAGTATGTCCGTAGTTTCTCCTGGAGTAATTCCTCCTGCTTGCTTCTTCTTCTCCTGTGGGAAGATGGGAATATTCCCAGCATTTAAACTCTCATGAACGGCTGTGGGAGCTTCACTGACTGAAGGAGTGAATTGTGGTCGTTGTTGCTCATTTAGCAGATGATCATCACACTTACAATCACTCTAGATTATCCACAGTTTAAACGTTTTACTCTAACCTTTTAAAAACAATTCAATTCCTCAAACTTTTATGTTGCTCTTACATTAGATATAATTTACATGCATTAAAACTCTGTTTAACATGTTTCATTTGCTCATTACATAAAATAAAAACAACTCATAATCTTCACAAATTGTAATGTGAAAAAAAACAGTTAACGAGTTTAGGTTTCACGAGCGTAGTGAACAACATCAGTCGGTTCATTTCGATTCATTTCTGAGTGAATCACTAAGTTAAGTGAACTGACTTGTTTAATCGTTTGGATTTAGATTTCTCCTATTAAATGATTAAATTAATGTACTCACAGTCTGAAAACAGCAGATTTAGAGCAGAATGAACGGCTGTGTTCCACTTCTCGTGTTTATGTTCCCTTCCCTCGCTCACTTCTCTTCTTCTTCTAGACTCGGGTGTGTGTCATCGCTTCGGTTGCTCGAGCGCCTCTACTGGCGGAAAACAGTTCATATCATATTAAACTATCTAACATTCATAGATTAATGTGCTTCTAATTAACGTGCTTCTAATGTGCCTAGATTAATAATCTTTTATTTTGGCTGATATTAGTGTAGAGTGGGGGAAACGCCCCCTTACGGAAAATGTGACATTACACTGTGAAACAAAACATAAATGTGACTAGAATTGCCATCCCAGTTTTGAGTGACTATGGCAGGAGTTATTCACCAAATATTAAAATTGCTCAGCCTTCATAATGAATTAGTATTTTGACTGAAAATATTTTTGTACAATGCGTAGCTTTTGCCCCAGCGGTTGGTAAACCAACCTTTCTTACCAACCAGTTTGCTTCATAGATCAACAGCAAAATTAACAGACTATAGTTTTAATCTCTAAAAGTAAAAGGCAAGTAATGTATCAACATGTGTCTCAAACTACAGATTTCACTATTAATCTATCATCACTGAGATATCCTGCAGAACAATATTCTCCTAAACACTTGTTTACTAATATCTGAAAATTATAGCACTTATCATGTAATCCTCTTCTCGTCACTGTGTCAGCTTCTCCATAGAGATGTGTATATCAGTCGTAGTGCATAGGAACAGTAAAAATGTATCTTGACTTTCTCTAATGGTTATTTTGGGGAAACCAGTGGCGCTTTTCCACTGCATGGTACGGTACGGTTCGGTACGGCACAGCACGCTTTGGCGCTTTTCCACTGCATGGTACGGTACGGCTCGGTTCGGTACGGCTCTCTTATGGCGCATTTCCACTGCATGGTACGGTACGGTACGGCTCGCTTCAGCTCGCTTTAAATGGTACCACCTCTGTTGAGGTTCCAAGCGTACCGTACCGATACTAAACGTGACGTGAAAACACTGCAGATCACTGATTGGTCAGACAGAATCGTCACTTCAGCGTCATTGTATATTTGCTACACGAGACACTAAACCCGCTATATTTAAATAGCCAGACAACAGCAAACGCGGTAGCACCTGTTTTTAGAGTTTTTACTTGACAAAAAAAGTTCAAAAAAATCAAACAAGAAATGGCTGAATCGTGGTCAGTGGACGAGGTGCAGACGTTCCTCTCGTTGGTTGCCGAGGAGCGGAAGTAGCACAGCTCTTAGCCGCACACGGCTACCACCAGACATACAACTTAACGATCAGTCCCACCCACTTTGAAGCGGTACTAACTGCAGTGGAAAAGCAACCGAGCTAAAGCAAACCAAACCGTGCCGTACCGAGTTGAGTCGTACCACGCAGTGGAAAAGCAAAGCGAACCGAACCGCTCCACGCCGTGTTGAACCGTACCGAACCGAACCGAGCCGTACCATGCAGTGGAAAAGCGCCACAGGTGTGGTGTGGTGTGGTGTGGTGTGGTGGTGGGCGTTTTCCCCCACTCTACTTTATACGGCAAAAATAGTTTTCGCGTGCATATGATACGGTCTTGTGTTTTGGGAGGAGGCGGGGCTTTGGAGACGCTCTGATCTCGTGCTTTCAAGACTAGCTTCTATTGGTTGCCTCTCTGAAACTGAAAGTGAAACTTTACTTTGAGATTCATTTCTAAGCAACTGTGAAAAATGGCGTCTAGATCTTTTGCAGAGGAGGATTTATCTTGTCCGGTGTGCTGTGACATTTTTATAAACCCTGTTCTTCTGTCGTGTAGTCACAGTTTTTGTTCAAGCTGTATTCAGAGGGTTTGGGGAAATAAAACCTTTAAAGAATGTCTGGTTTGCCGAAAAACATCTTCAAATGATCGTCCTCCGGTAAATTTGGCTTTGAAGAACCTGTGCGAGAGTTTTCAACAGGAGAGACAGAGATCTGGAGTCTGTAGTGTTCACAACGAGACTATCAAACTCTTTTTCTTATCCAAAAGATATTTGTAATTTGGCTTTTATCCATCTTATTATATGTTAACAATAAAGAAACAAACAAGTGCATTTTTTTTGTATTTTTCATTTATTTGATCCACATCCAGACCTTTTCACCTTAAAGGGGTCATGACATGTTTTTTTTTATTTTATTATTATGTTCCCTTAGGTGCAATTATAGTATTACTATAGTTTTTTTTACAAAGTGAAATGTAGTGATTTATGACCTTTTCCCTGTTTCTCATCCTCTGATTCACACAGTCTGTTTTGGGGGTGTTTCCCCTTTAAGAGTTCAGTGTTAACGCCCACTGTTATGATTGGCTAACGTCAGTGCCTATGCATCAATTATTAACGCCCCCAGTCAGAAAATTTGCGGATTCAGTGTATTTAAAAAGTAGTTTAAAGTTTTAAATACATTACTTACAGTTTGCGTCGTCGTTGTTGAGCCCAGAATAGTCGGCACGGACTTATCTTTGAGCAACAGTTTTCTGGCAAAGCCAGCATCATTTTGGGATTTGTTCTCAAAACAGTCATCCTTCAAATGGACTGGGACGTCCGCAAAAAAATAAAGTGCATCCATTTTCCCCGACGACTGGATCTTTCGCAGCGTATTCAAAGATGTTGTTTGTCCACAGCCAGGAACAGCACATCTGCGGCATCGTAATATCCCTGTACACAGACCCACTCGCTGTCCGTCCGTCGACTGAACACTTGTGAGGCGCGCAGCGCGCGGGCGCGACAATGATACGAAATGAGCGTAGTTGTCTTCCGCTTAAAGCGTAGTTGTCTTGTGCTGGAGGCGGTCATATGCAATCGCTGGTACGTCACTTCGCACTGTGACGTCACTTCTTACCATGGATCCAGACGAGCTGTATTTAGAGCTTGATTAAATAAATGATTCGTTTATAATGGGGAGGACGTCTTAAGCTATGAAACTTGCAGGACGTTTTAATGGTACAAAGACCTCTTATATACCAAAAGATCAAGGCAAATTTGGTTTCTCAGAAAATCACATTGTATGATTTTTAAGTAATTAATTTGCATTTTATTCCATGACATAAGTATTTGATACATCAGAAATGTTGTCATTGCTGATCATGAGCCGCTGCTTTAAAGTCCCATTGAAGTGCCTTGAAAACGCGCAGCATTATTCAATGTGTTGATGTAATTTCCACTGAAACAGGAAGACAGGGTGGGGCATAGCAAGCAGCTCCTCCCCTTTTTTTAAAGAGCCAATAGCGTTTATTTTATATCACAGCTCGGCCAGAGTCGCTGAGCTCGGTAAAGCCAGTTTCCTCCTCTCGAAACGTTTCTCCTCCAGATTGCTTTAAAATACCGCATTCTGTGCAGAACTCAGGCTATGTTTACACGGAAGCGATCAGAAGAGAAAACGCAAAAGTGCCGTTGTGTAATCACTTTTTATTCTGCGTTTAGACGAGCGTTATTGGGGGGAAATCTGCGTGCATATGGTGACGCAAAAGTGTGTGAGATTGGATGTAGTGTGCACTCCAGACGGCTAGGTGGCGATGTGAAGCACTGAACGTGAAAGAGACGCTGACACAGTTCTTCATGTTTAATACGGTAAAGCGGCTGCTTTAACCCTCGGTGCTCTTCGCCTGTCGCTCAATAATGACAGATTTGTTTTTGTTTTTTGTCAATGAAATTAATGCTATATTTTAGTTTGATAATGTTTTATTTTCCTGTTCTGGCGCATGCCTGTGACGTAAACGCGTACGCGACGCCTTCACTGTCTAGCAGACTTTTGCGTTTTTACCCCTTAGACGAGAACGCGACGGTGGAGCGTTTTTAAGATTTCCACTCTGGAGGGCGGTTTCACTTTTTTGCGTTTTTAAGCCCCAAAAACATCCGATAAAATATTTTAACAATATAGATTGTTTCAAAGCAGCTTTACAGTGATAATAGGAAATAAATTACAGTAACAGGAACTGTTTTGGCTTTACAGCAGCTCTAGAATAAAGTTATTGTCCAGCTAAAGTTAGATTTGTTTGATTCACTTCCGTTGCAAAGATCATTACTTATTAACTTAGGGGCCGCTAACACGACACCGTTCTCACAGAAAACCCTTAATGTGATCCAGCCGCTCATTCGCATGACAACAGTGCTTGTATAACACTTCCAAGGTGCGAGCGTTCATTTTTAAAAACATTATCATCTTCGCATAAACTTCAAAAACGCAAATCTGTGAAAGCGCTGACAGCGTGCACATGCGTATAGTCTATAGGTATAATGCACGTTTGAATATATGTGCGCAGGCTTGTAGTCTTTCGTTATAAATTGACCACCAAATTACTTGTTTGGCCTTAAACATAATTTTTTGTCGCTTCCACGTATCCATGTGAACTGGAATCATTTTGACAACGTTTTCAGTGACCGATTCAGCTTATTTATAATGTAAGGGGCGGGGATTCAGATTCTAGAGAGTGTTTGATTGGACAGAAAATCTGATGAGAAGCTGAAGTGCAGAGTGATGTCATCAAAATCAGCCTTACTATGCAGCCTTCCAATTGACCCTGCAGGGAGCTTGATTGACAGGTGATCTGACCAATCATACTTCGCCATCCGCCGTTTTGTCGGACAAAGCAGTCAGGAGAGTTAGTAGATTAACATGGGAGGATTTGATCTTGAGAAGCGGAGTGTACTGACGTCTTTCCGCGGTTAAAACAACATTCCTTCTGATGTTCATTCATGTTTATTTGATGCTGTAAATGAACTAGAAGGAAGAGATGATCGGTTCACAAGCAGCTTTAACTGAGGCGACAGCGATCTGACACACACATTAAAGAGCCACAAAACGCTATTTATTGTTTACATTTCTTTTAAGAAATTACCAAATTTGAACGGTGAGACTTTGTTTAATACATTTAATATCAAAAGTAACCGAAAAGTAAGCTGGTCTGTGTCTATCAGTGTGTTGTCAGTGTCCTCTCTGCTCCGCAATGTATTTTTCACTGCGTGAGAACATGGTGTGTGTGTGTGAGAGCGGCGTAGCTTGTCGGACATAGCGACAGTAACTAAGGGAAGCGGGTCTTTGCGAACGGTCAATTGAGAAGCAGAATTGAGTTTTTACTTTTTCTATTGCACTCCAATGGAGGGGCCAAAAACATCTGAATGGATCACCAACACTTTTGAATAAGAAACAATATCAAGTCTAAAAAACTCGGCGAAACACAACGAGCGCATCGGTGAGAACACTCGTTTGAACAGCACACACACATTTGACTGCACGGCACATTTTAGACATTATTGATACTGCTTTCAATCTAATGCAGCGGAACTATGGCAAGCCGTTTTAACATTTCATCATTTTAAACCGACTAGTATCTATTTTCATGCCTCTAGTACTTATTTTTTTTAGATAGTATATATTCCATTAAAGGAGAACTCCGGTCAATTTTAACATTGAGCTCAATTTTTAGTAAATTTGGAGTGCTGTCAATACAGAGATCAACGACAAAAATTGGTGTTGCCTACACTGTGTTATCCTCTTTTTAAAATTTGCACCCTGTTGACTTGAATGGGGTCTAATTTTAAACCTGCTTTTATTTCTCTTATCATCCTTGATGTGTCATTAGAAGTGCCCAGCCATGTTGAGTGATTCCTTCAGAGTGAACACGAGTGAATCTGACTGCTTTAGATGTGAAAGATATTAATAAAAATGATGTTATATCAGCCAGCGCACATACCTGTATTTACTTCCTGTTTTCGGTCGAAGTCCAAAGTAGTCGATTGTCGAGTTCACGCACATAGGTTTAGTTACAGTGATCACGCGCGTGAACTCGACAATCAAAAATTGAGCTCAATGTTAAAATTGACCAGAGTTCTCCTTTAAGTACTAGTTCTTATTTATTAGCTACTCTTTAGGTACTAGTACTTATTAGTTACTAGTATTTATTATTAGATACCAGTACCTATTAAATAAATAGTACTTATTTCAATAGTGACTAGTAATTAATCTTTTGTTACTAGTAACACATTTAATTTTTTGCCATTGACTTCTATGGGGATCTGTCATTCAGATATCAACTATTCAGTTCTGTCTAGTACATATATATTAGCTATTAGTACGTGTTCATTAGATACTAGTATTTTTTGTAATTGTTACTACCTATTCTTATTTTAAGTGATATTGCAAGCCATATGTATATTTGATAGACTATTGTTGCTATTGTTTCACAAATGCCTCATATGTTCAATGAAAATAATGAAACCACAAAGAAACAAAACACATCCCTTAATAAATCATAGAGTTTTATGGCAACAGTTTTCTGCACTATTATTCTTGTACATCTGTGTGAGATGAACATGCACTGCTTGAGCGATGACACTGACACGAGTATTTTCACATTGTTGCTTTATTGTTCAGTTCATCTTGTGTACAGGTAACACTCAGTGTTTACTGCGCATGTGCAACACAACAGAGTTAGACACCTTTGCGCAATTATGTTTCCGTAGATTACATAATTGGCTGAAACTCTTCCCACATGAAGAGCACTGGTGCGGCTTCTCTCCAGTGTGAACTCGCTCATGAGATTTCAGGTTTCCTGACCGAGAGTATCTCTTTCCACAGTGTGAACACTTGTACGGTTTCTCTCCAGTGTGAACTATCTGGTGTTTTTTTAAGTGGCCGGATGTAATAAAGCTCTTCCCACAATCAGAGCACACATAAGGTCTCACACCAGCATGAATACGCTCATGCACTTTTAAAGATGCAAGATATGAAAACCTCTTTCCACAAAAAGAACAAAAGTGAGGCTTCACAGCAGCGTGAACTTTAAGGTGTTGTCTTAAGTCTGATTCCACAGCATATGTTTTCTCACACTGATCACAGCTGAACGATCTCACTCCAGAGTGACGGCGCAGATGATCATTGAGAGAGATTTTGTAACCGAAACTCTTTCCACACTGAGAGCAAGTGAACGGCTTTTCTCCAGTGTGAACTCTGTCATGATTATTTAGCTCTCCTTTGTGTCTGAAACTCTTTCCACACTGAGTGCATGAATGAGGCTTTTCTCCAGTGTGAATCCTCATGTGTCTGTTCAGGGCTGATTTATATACAAAACTCTTTCCACACTCAGAGCAGGTGAAAGATCCTTTGACTCCAGATTTTCCAGCTTGTTTCTGTGTGAAGTTCTCAGTTTTTGAAACGACTGCATTTCCATCTTCATTTTTGAAATAATGGGATTTTAGAAACTGGTGCTGTTCGTCTTCATTCACTTCCATCAGGTCTAAAATAAACAAATTAAATTCCCATAATTTAATAAAAGGATAAATGAGAAACAAAAATAAACAATAAAAAATTTAAATTTAGCACAAATCCAATTTACTACTGAGTTTACTAGTGTCTTTTAGATGTAGCTATAGAGCTTATGTAGCCCCGCCCCTTTACAGCGCTGGGCTTGTTGTCTTTGTCTTCCGGTTTGTATTTTCACAGCGATCTTGCGTATTTATAGCCTGGGGAAACCCAGACCACTTCCGGCAAATTTAGATTTGCTCTGCAAGTGGGTCTGGCAAAGAGCCCATTGAAACCCATTTCCAATCCGTCGAAATCGCGGCACCAATCAGAAACGTTGGGGCGGGCTTTACACGATGACGACAGAGCAGCGACGGTGACTGACGCAGATTTTGTACATTACAAAGATGGATGCCGCCGTGGAACATCACTCGTTCGAATCAGCTATCGTGTCTGTTTCAAGCGATTTAAAATTGTCATTTACAAAAACGGCAAAAGTCGTCAGAAGCCATTGCTACATCTTCCTGAAAAACACAAACAGAGAATTGCTGAGAGTCTCAGATGTTTCTCCGTCGATCTGCATACGTCATGTCCTTCATCGCTCTGATTGGTTTTAGATCTATCCAATTGCGCCCAGAGCCATTTGAGCGACGTCTGTTGGTGACGCCCCTGTGGAAATGAATTGTCTATGGAGCTTTGCCAGACCCTAACTCAGTTACAACTGAGAGTGGTCTGGGTTTTCCCAGACTAGCGTATTTATGAATGAACGACTCGTTTTAAAATCTTCCCGGTCTACTGACATTTGTTAAGACATCTGCTTTAAACATTACAATCCTCATGATAACTTTCGTTAACTTTACATAAGTAAATCCACTTCAAAAACGAATTACTCCTGGACAGCGATGCCATAGAAATATACAGAGCGACCGCAAAAACTGAAGTTCAAAGACAATATTATAAAGATGGCGCTCGTTTCTCTAGCGCATAAGGTCTATTGTCACATGTCAGTTTTCATCTTAATGTTCCTCATCAGTCATTAAAGAGAATAAAGGAAAACACCAACCTATTTGTTCCTCTGTATCTTCATCTTTTATTCTGCAGGGTTCTTTCTTAATCTCCATCTTTACAATAGTATGTCCGTAGTTTCTCCTGGAGTAATTCCTCCTGCTTGCTTCTTCTTCTCCTGTGGGAAGATGGGAATATTCCCAGCATTTAAACTCTCATGAACGGCTGTGGGAGCTTCACTGACTGAAGGAGTGAATTGTGGTCGTTGTTGCTCATTTAGCAGATGATCATCACACTTACAATCACTCTAGATTATCCACAGTTTAAGCGTTCTCTTACGTAGAGTTCTCTCGTACTGCGTCGAAAGAACGCTACGGGAAAGATATTTCTTTGTCGAGATTGAAGCCTAAAATTAATCCTTAATTTTGTAATATTGTAAAACGCTTTTCTGAAGCATACAACCTAGGCGGAGCAATACAGCTCACCCATTGGCTGCTCTGCCAGAAAAGCACAGCCTATGCGAGGCCAGAGACGCTGACCAATGAGGACGCTTCGCGCCCTTCTGCGTCACCTCCCGCCCAAACAGGCGTGGCCTAGGCCTATAAATACGAGCATAGCTGTCTAACACGCCGATTTTCTTAAATTCATCGAAGCTGCACGCATCGCTGGATTGATTCGAGCCGCCACAGCCGTTTGGATACAAGCACCTCAGCAGGACGAGCCTCTTACCTGAAGCCGCTGGTCATCGCCGCCTTCAGCCGCCGTTCCCTGCTGCGCTTCTCCGGCGTGGAATATCCTTTACATTATGTGTGTGTGTTTTGTGTGTGTGTTCACCGTCGCGTCACACAGTTTTTCCACACTAAAAGAGCCGAGCGTCTTTTTCAAGATGTCTCGCACCTCCTGTGGCTCGTGTAGAGCCCCGCTCAGCGACGGGGACCACGTGCTTGTGTTTCCTGCCTGTGAGTATCACGCAGCTTCAGCTCTCGTCGATGGCGGCTGCCATCACTGTGATTTGATGCCTACGGTGACTCTGCGGACTCGCCTGGCGTTCATTTACTGAAGCTGCATCTTTTCCGCCCGCTGTAGTGCCGCGCCGTGAAAAGCGCCGTGCTCAGCGGAGCCCGGAACCTCCCTTCACCACGAGGTGCTCGCCGCTGCTGCCGCTAGCTTCTCCGCCCGCTTCGCTGGACTCTCTGACCGACGGACAAGGGCCGCTGTGTGCCGCCGCGTCCGTCATGGACGAGGAAGATGAAGCCGTGTCTGTGAAGGACGACTGCTGTTCTCTCCTCGCTTCGGGTAGCGAGGGATGGGCGAGCTCCGAGGATCTCCCCTCCCCCGCCGCTCGTGAGCGTCGACGGAGAAAGACCAGCATCGATGCGCTTACCGGCTGGATGGCTGCTTTTCTGCAGAGGAACGTACGTTACCGTCCTCACGACCCGCGCCTTTTCTTCCTGAATTCACGAAGAAATCGCGGAGTCCCGGAAAGCCCCGTTTTCAGCCAGGATGCGCATTTCTGCTTCGAGGAAAGCTACAGTGTTAAAATCCCGCCGCGGCCGGATTTCACTAAAATGTCTCGCTCGCACAGTCCCAACATTCGCGACCGTGCCAGTGTATTTTGCAGTCACCAAATCGGCATCAATGCCCGTTTGCCTGCACACAGACGCCGTTTTCACGACGCCCCAGGTAAATCTGAAAATATATTTACTGGTGTCCCGGCCACGGCCGATGGTGTAATGTGTGTATCCGTAATGCCCACGACCTAGTGCCCATTCGTACACACAAGCACAGCCCTACACAATACAGGGCTTGCACACATAAAACCGACTCATGTCGGTTGTGCTTCACATGTAAGTTAGTGAACGTGCCCGCTTTTCAGTGCCCACAATCACTACATACTGCATGTCCCGTGGTTTCTGTAAAAACGAAACGAATGTACGGTCAGTCGGTTCTGATAGACAGTACTCTCTGTGCTACACGGTGTCCCGGCCACAGCCGATGATGTAATGTGTGTATCCGTAATGCCCACGACCTAGTGCCCATTCGTACACACAAACACAGCCCTACACAATACAGGGCTTGCACACATAAAATCGACTCATGTCGGTTGTGCTTCACATGTAAGTTAGTGAACGTGCCCGCTTTTCAGTGCCCACAATCACTACACACTGCATGTCCCGTGGTCTCTGTAAAAACGAAACCAATGCACGGTCAGTCAGTTCTAATAGACAGTACTTCCCAGTGCTATAAATGTACCCGCGTTCACGCACCCACATTTATTCTCAAACATGCCGAGCCGTACGGGGCTCGCACCGCGCGCTCTCTCTTTCAGCTGAGAGAGCTGAGAGCGCGCGCGGGCTGCCCGCTCGATTAAGCGCGCCCCCGCATCACGCTGCAATGGCGCCCATGTTACAGCACACGACTGCTCTCGTGTCGCCGCCATTTCGCGACCAGAGCCCGGTTTTTCAACCCGTGCAAGCACAGCCCTGAACAACACAGGGTCTGCACACATAAATCGGCTCATGCCGATTGTGTTTTACGTGTAGTGAGCGTGCCCACTGCCAAGTGCCCACAACCACTACACACTGCACGTTCCGCGGTTTTCTGTAAAAACGAAACTAACGAACGGTCAGTCAGTACACAAAAACAGTGTCCCCGGTGTTATAAATGTGCCCGCTACCAAGCGCCCACGTTTATTCACAAACATAACGAGCCCCATAGGGCTCGCCCCGCGTGCTCTCTCTCAACTCAGAGAGTCGAGCGCGCGCGGGACGCATACTGTGTTAAACATGTCCCCCGCCTCAGACGCCACGGCGTCCATGTTACAGCACACGGTTGCTCTCGTGTCGCCGCCATTTCGCGACCAGAGCCCAGATTACATTCAACCCCTAGTCACACGTGCAGATGCATGGGAAGGACTACCCGGGGTCTCAGAATGGGTGCTAGAGACTATAAAAAGAGGCTATTCGCTACATTTTCATCGACGCCCTCCCCGTTTCACGGGAAAAGTCGAAACCACGGTAAAAACAGAAGTAGCACATCTACTTCGAGCCGAAATAGCGAAGCTATTGAGCAAAGGGGCCATAGAGCCTTTATCTCAAGCTCAGAGCGAAGGGGGCCTGTACAGCAGATATTTCCTGGTACCGAAGAAAGACGGGGGTCTCAGACCCATTTTAGATCTAAGGCGTCTGAACAAAACGCTAACAAAGCGGAAGTTCAGAATGCTCACGACCAGAAGTATCCTCGCGCAAATTCGCCGAGGAGACTGGTTTATGGCAATAGATCTGAAAGACGCGTATTTTCACATACAAATTGCGTCACGTCACAGGCGATTTTTGAGATTCGCCTTCGAGGGCCGGGCATATCAGTACACAGTCCTGCCATTCGGCCTGTCTCTAGCACCTCGTACATTTACAGTGTGCATGGACGCGGCGCTGGCACCCCTGAGACTCCGGGGCGTTCGAATTCTGAACTATTTGGACGATTGGCTAATTCTGGCTCAATCGCCGTCAGAACTCGCTCACCACAAGACACTAATACTCGATCACCTCGAGTGCTTAGGTCTGAGAGTCAATTGGGAGAAAAGTTCACTGTTTCCCAGTCAAAGGATCTCCTTTTTAGGACTGGATCTGAACTCACTGTCTATGACAGCACAGCTGTCATCACAGCGCAGGCGAAATACCCTGCAAATGGCGAAATCCTTCCTCAGCGGCCACATAGTGCCACTCAGGAGATTTCAGAAAATGCTGAGCCTCATGGCCTCAGCCTCAACAGTGCTGCAGTTGGGCCTGCTGCGCATGCGCCCACTACAGTTCTGGTTGAGAGCGTGCGTACCGCGCCGAGCATGGTTACACGGTCGTTATCGCCTCAAGGTCACTCAGGAATGCATTTCAGCCCTGACACCATGGAGAGCGTCAGACTGGTACCGGTCAGGTGTAAGCCTGGGGACTTCCTCGAGCCTGAAGGTGGTGTCCACGGACGCGTCCACCTCAGGCTGGGGAGCACTGCTCGACGGCAGACCGCTCTTTGGCCAGTGGGCAGAGCGAGCCAAACTACCGCACATAAACTGCCTGGAAATGATGGCAGTGGACTTTGCGCTGAGGCGCTTCTGTCCCCGGATAAAAGGACACCACGTCCTGGTCCGCTCGGACAACATGTCGGTAGTAGCCTACATAAACCGCCAGGGTGGCGTGAGATCCCGGAACCTATTCAGGTTAGCGGAACGCATACTGGTGTGGGCCCAGCACAACCTGCGCTCGTTAAGAGCAATGCACGTGCCAGGCCACTTGAACGTAGGCCCGGACAGACTCTCACGGAACAACGTTCCTACGGGAGAGTGGTCCCTACACACACAGACAGTGCGTCTGCTGTGGAAAACGTTCGGCAGAGCGGAAATAGACCTGTTTGCAAACCAGGAAAACGCTCACTGCCCAGAATTCTTTTCGAAGAGCGCGAACGCGCTGGCCAGAGTCTGGCCCCGCCGCCCGCTCTATGCTTTTCCTCCTGTCTCACTCCTGCCTCAAGTGCTGGAGCGTATCAAGGAGAGCGGATGCTCAGTACTGCTAGTTGCTCCATTCTGGACGAATCAGACCTGGTTCCCAGCTTTGATGCGACTGAAAAGTACTGCCCCGTGGCCGATTCCAGTGAGGAGAGACCTCCTCTCACAGGCCAAGGGCTCGATTCTGCATCCTCACCCCGAGCTTTGGTCCCTACACGTATGGGCCATAAACGGGTACCCGCTAACCTCCCAAGAGGAGTGTTAGACACGATCGAACAAGCTAGGGCTCCGTCTACTAGACGGCTCTACGCTTCCAAATGGTCGGTCTTCTCTGGATGGTGTTCAGATCAAGGTCTGTCACCACTTCAGTGTGGAGAACCGGAGATTCTCTCCTTCTTGCAAGAGCTATTGGATAAGGGAAGAACCCCATCCACGCTCAAAGTCTATGTGGCTGCCATATCAGCGTTCGTTAATCCAACGCTTGGCCGTTCACTAGGCAGGAACGACCTGGTGGTCCGCTTCCTGAGAGGCGCCAGGAGGTTAAACCCTCCAAGGCCTCCTTCAGTCCCCGTTTGGGACCTTTCTACAGTGTTGAACGCTATGAAAGGGGCCCCTTTCGAGCCTATTCACTCAGTTGACATGAAACACCTGTCTCTCAAGACCGTGTTTCTTTTGGCTCTCGCTTCAGTGAAGCGTGTGGGAGACTTGCAAGCGCTCTCAGTGAGAGCTTCTTGTATGGAGTTCGGGCCAAACGACTCTATAGTCGTATTGAAACCGAAGCATGGGTACGTGCCTAAGTCCCTCAACACACCGTTCAGGGCTCAGGTCATCTCCCTGTCGGCCCTGCCGGCCTCAGAGGACGGAAATAGCTCCCTTTGCCCGGTCAGGGCGTTAAGAGCTTACGTGTCCCGCTCCGCTGTTTTTCGACAGACGGAGCAGCTCTTTGTTTCGTTCAGCGGGCGCTCCAAGGGACGAGCCGCAACGAAACAGAGTCTGTCTCGATGGGTAGTGGACGCCATTGCGCTAGCCTACGCATCTAGAGGCTTGGAATGCCCTTTGGGCATCAGAGCACATTCCACGAGAGGCATGGCCTCTTCATGGGCTTGGTATAGCGGAATCTCGTTACAAGATATCTGTATGGCGGCAGGCTGGGCCTCCCCGTCTACATTTATTAGGTTCTATAACCTAGAGGTTCCTGCGTTGCAGGCTAAACTGCTCTCGGTCTAGAAGACTATGTGTAAGTGTTCCTGCCCCGCGCTGCGGCCCAGGTCACTTCAATGTTTAAAATGTATAAGTGTTCCTGCCCCGCGCTGCGGCCCAGGTCACTTCAATGTTAATATGTATAAGTGTTCCTGCCCCGCGCTGCGGCCCAGGTCACTTCAATGTTTAAGCATCACTCACTGACAATGTGTCCCATGAGCATGCTATTACCCCTCATATATATCTATATTACATATATATGCTATTATGCCTTAAGAGGCACTACTATAAGGGATGATGCTATTTTAGCCGCTCTCCCTATACTTCTTGGGGTAGGCGCTTGTATACCAGGGCGCGCGCGCCCTTAGGTGTCTGTGTCGATCCAAGAGCACGCACGGCGGTTTGCATAGGGTTCCCGTAGCGTTCTTTCGACGCAGTACGAGAGAACTCTACGTAAGAGAACGTACTCGGTTACTAACGTAACCTCGGTTCTCTCTAGGAGAGGGAACGAGTACTGCGTCTCATGGCCGTGCGTGTCCACGCTGCGTCGCTTCATTGACGAAAATCGGCGTGTTAGACAGCTATGCTCGTATTTATAGGCCTAGGCCACGCCTGTTTGGGCGGGATGTGACGCAGAAGGGCGCGAAGCGTCCTCATTGGTCAGCGTCTCTGGCCTCGCATAGGCTGTGCTTTTCTGGCAGAGCAGCCAATGGGTGAGCTGTATTGCTCCGCCTAGGTTGTATGCTTCAGAAAAGCGTTTTACAATATTACAAAATTAAGGATTAATTTTAGGCTTCAATCTCGACAAAGAAATATCTTTCCCGTAGCGTTCTTTCGACGCAGTACTCGTTCCCTCTCCTAGAGAGAACCGAGGTTACGTTAGTAACCGAGTACGTTTTACTCTAACCTTTTAAAAACTATTTAATTCCTCAAACTTTTATGTTGCTCTTACATTAGATATAATTTGCATGCATTAAAACTCTGTTTAACATGTTTCATTTGTTCATTACATAAAATAAAAACAACTCATAATCTTCACAAATTGTAATGTGAAAAAAAAACAGTTAACGAGTTTAGGTTTCACGAGCGTAAGTGAACAACATCAGTCGGTTCATTTCGATTCATTTCTGAGTGAATCACTAAGTTAAATGAACTGACTTGTTTAATCGTTTGGATTTAGATTTCTCTTATTAAATGATAAAATGAATGTACTCACAGTCTGAAAACAGCAGATTTAGAGCAGAATGAACGGCTGTGTTCCACTTCTCGTGTTTATGTTCCCTTCCCTCGCTCACTTCTCTTCTTCTTCTAGACTCGGGTGTGTGTCATTGCTTCGGTTGCTCGAGCGCCTCTACTGGCGGAAAACATATTAAACTATCTAACATTCATAGATGAATGTGCTTCTAATTAACGCGCTTCTAATGTGCATAGATTAATAATCTTTTATTTTGGCTGATATTAGTGTAGAGTGGGGAAAACGCCCCCTTACGGAAAATGTGACATTACACTGTGAAACAAAACATAAATGTGACTAGAATTGCCATCCCAGTTTTGAGTGACTATGGCAGGAGTTATTCACCAAATATTAGAATTGCTCAGCCTTCATAATTAATTAGTATTTTGACTGAAAATATTTTTGTACAATGCGTAGCTTTTGCCCCAGCGGTTGGGTAAACCAACCTTTCTTACCAACCAGTTTGCTTCATAGATCAACAGCACAATTAACAGACTATAGTTTTAATCTCTTAAAGTAAAAGGCAAGTAATGTATCAACATGTATGTATTGATATTTATTTAAGGAATGTCCAAAACATTTTACATTTATATTTATACATATAACTGAGCCTTGCAAACAAATATGTTGTAATGCATAAATCAATAAATAAACAAACAGAAAACCCTAAATAAATATTAAAGTTATAAATTTGTATATTTATGTGAAATATATTCAATAAATGCATTAAAAGCAACTATGTTTTATCATTGGGTCACCTAACCACCTTCCATCAGTTAACTGTGCTAGAAAGCTAGCTAGTTACTTATTCATGCTTACTTGAGGTAATTTTTTCATGTTTTGTTCAAATATTTAGATTTTACCACCTAGTTATACTGCATTAAGAGCAAAACAAATGATTTGATAGACATACATATATGACCCGGGGGCATAGTTTCTCTCTATCATAATGACTATAAAAACATATTTATGTCTATCAAATCATTTGTACTTATTCATTAGTTACTCTTTAGATACTAGTACTTATTCATTAGCTACTCTTTAGATACTAGTACTTATTCATTAGTTACTCTTTAGGTACTAGAACTTATTCATTAGTTACTCTTTAGATACTAGTACTTATTCATTAGCTACTCTTTAGATACTAGTACTTATTCATTAGCTACTCTTTAGGTACTAGTACTTATTCATTAGCTACTCTTTAGGTACTAGTACTTATTCATTAGCTACTCTTTAGGTACTAGAACTTATTCAGTAGCTACTCTTTAGGTACTATAACTTATTCATTAGTTACTAACTAGTACTTATTCATTAGCTACTCTTTAGGTACTAGTACTTATTCATTAGCTACTCTTTAGGTACTAGAACTTATTCATTAGCTACTCTTTAGGTACTAGTACTTATTCATTAGCTACTCTTTAGGTACTAGAACTTATTCATTAGTTACTCTTTAGGTACTAGTACTTAGTCATTAGATACTAACTAGTACTTATTCATTAGTTACTCTTTAGGTACTAGTACTTATTCATTAGTTACTCTTTAGGTACTAGTACTTATTCATTAGCTACTCTTTAGGTACTTGTACTTATTCATTAGCTACTCTTTAGGTACTAGTACTTATTCATTAGCTACTCTTTAGGTACTAGTACTTATTCATTAGCTACTCTTTAGGTACTAGTACTTATTCATTAGCTACTCTTTAGGTACTAGTACTTATTCATTAGATACTAACTAGTACTTATTCATTAGCTACTCTTTAGGTACTAGTACTTATTCATTAGCTACTCTTTAGGTACTAGAACTTATTCATTAGCTACTCTTTAGGTACTAGTACTTATTCATTAGCTACTCTTTAGGTACTAGAACTTATTCATTAGTTACTCTTTAGGTACTAGTACTTATTCATTAGTTACTCTTTAGGTACTAGTACTTATTCATTAGCTACTCTTTAGGTACTAGAACTTATTCATTAGCTACTCTTTAGGTACTAGTACTTATTCATTAGCTACTCTTTAGGTACTAGAACTTATTCATTAGCTACTCTTTAGGTACTAGTACTTATTCATTAGTTACTCTTTAGATACTAGTACTTAGTCATTAGCTACTCTTTAGGTACTAGTACTTATTCATTAGCTACTCTTTAGGTACTAGAAGTTATTCATTAGCTACTCTTTAGGTACTAGTACTTATTCATTAGCTACTCTTTAGGTACTAGAAGTTATTCATTAGCTACTCTTTAGGTACTAGTACTTATTCATTAGTTACTCTTTAGATACTAGTACTTAGTCATTAGATACTAACTAGTACTTATTCATTAGTTACTCTTTAGGTACTAGTACTTATTCATTAGTTACTCTTTAGGTACTAGTACTTATTCATTAGCTACTCTTTAGGTACTAGTACTTATTCATTAGTTACTCTTTAGATACTAGTACTTAGTCATTAGATACTAACTAGTACTTATTCATTAGTTACTCTTTAGGTACTAGTACTTATTCATTAGTTACTCTTTAGGTACTAGTACTTATTCATTAGTTACTCTTTAGATACTAGTACTTAGTCATTAGATAATAACTAGTACTTATTCATTAGTTACTCTTTAGGTACTAGAACTTATTCATTAGCTACTCTTTAGGTACTAGTACTTATTCATTAGCTACTCTTTAGGTACTAGAACTTATTCATTAGCTACTCTTTAGGTACTAGTACTTATTCATTAGATACTCTTTAGATACTAGTACTTAGTCATTAGATACTAACTAGAACTTATTCATTAGTTACTCTTTAGGTACTAGTACTTATTCATTAGTTACTCTTTAGATACTAGTACTTAGTCATTAGATACTAACTAGTACTTATTCATTAGCTACTCTTTAGGTACTAGTACTTATTCATTAGCTACTCTTTAGGTACTAGTACTTATTCATTAGCTACTCTTTAGATACTAGTACTTATTCATTAGATACTAACTAGTACTTATTCATTAGCTACTCTTTAGATACTAGTACTTAGTCATTAGATACTAACTAGTACTTATTCATTAGTTACTCTTTAGGTACTAGTACTTATTCATTAGTTACTCTTTAGGTACTAGTACTTATTCATTAGTTACTCTTTAGATACTAGTACTTAGTCATTAGATAATAACTAGTACTTATTCATTAGTTACTCTTTAGGTACTAGAACTTATTCATTAGCTACTCTTTAGGTACTAGTACTTATTCATTAGCTACTCTTTAGGTACTAGAACTTATTCATTAGCTACTCTTTAGGTACTAGTACTTATTCATTAGATACTCTTTAGATACTAGTACTTAGTCATTAGATACTAACTAGAACTTATTCATTAGTTACTCTTTAGGTACTAGTACTTATTCATTAGTTACTCTTTAGGTACTAGTACTTATTCATTAGCTACTCTTTAGGTACTAGTACTTATTCATTAGCTACTCTTTAGGTACTAGTACTTATTCATTAGCTACTCTTTAGATACTAGTACTTATTCATTAGATACTAACTAGTACTTATTCATTAGCTACTCTTTAGGTACTAGTACTTATTCATTAGCTACTCTTTAGGTACTAGAACTTATTCATTAGCTACTCTTTAGGTACTAGTACTTATTCATTAGTTACTCTTTAGATACTAGTACTTAGTCATTAGATACTAACTAGTACTTATTCATTAGTTACTCTTTAGGTACTAGTACTTATTCATTAGTTACTCTTTAGGTACTAGTACTTATTCATTAGTTACTCTTTAGATACTAGTACTTAGTCATTAGATACTAACTAGTACTTATTCATTAGTTACTCTTTAGGTACTAGAACTTATTCATTAGCTACTCTTTAGGTACTAGTACTTATTCATTAGCTACTCTTTAGGTACTAGAACTTATTCATTAGCTACTCTTTAGGTACTAGTACTTATTCATTAGTTACTCTTTAGATACTAGTACTTAGTCATTAGATACTAATTAGTACTTATTCATTAGTTACTCTTTAGGTACTAGTACTTATTCATTAGTTACTCTTTAGATACTAGTACTTAGTCATTAGATACTAACTAGTACTTATTCATTAGATACTCTTTAGGTACTAGTACTTATTCATTAGCTACTCTTTAGGTACTAGTACTTATTCATTAGCTACTCTTTAGATACTAGTACTTATTCATTAGATACTAACTAGTACTTATTCATTAGCTACTCTTTAGGTACTAGTACTTATTCATTAGCTACTCTTTAGATACTAGTACTTATTCATTAGATACTAACTAGTACTTATTCATTAGCTACTCTTTAGGTACTAGTACTTATTCATTAGCTACTCTTTAGGTACTAGAACTTATTCATTAGCTACTCTTTAGGTACTAGTACTTATTCATTAGCTACTCTTTAGGTACTAGAACTTATTCATTAGTTACTCTTTAGGTACTAGTACTTATTCATTAGTTACTCTTTAGGTACTAGTACTTATTCATTAGCTACTCTTTAGGTACTAGAACTTATTCATTAGCTACTCTTTAGGTACTAGTACTTATTCATTAGTTACTCTTTAGGTACTAGTACTTATTCATTAGCTACTCTTTAGGTACTAGAACTTATTCATTAGCTACTCTTTAGGTACTAGAACTTATTCATTAGCTACTCTTTAGGTACTAGTACTTATTCATTAGCTACTCTTTAGGTACTAGAACTTATTCATTAGTTACTCTTTAGGTACTAGAACTTATTCATTAGCTATTCTTTAGGTACTAGTACTTATTCATTAGCTACTCTTTAGGTACTAGTACTTATTCATTAGATACTAACTAGTACTTATTCATTAGCTACTCTTTAGGTACTAGTACTTATTCATTAGCTACTCTTTAGGTACTAGAACTTATTCATTAGCTACTCTTTAGGTACTAGTACTTATTCATTAGCTACTCTTTAGGTACTAGAACTTATTCATTAGTTACTCTTTAGGTACTAGTACTTATTCATTAGTTACTCTTTAGGTACTAGTACTTATTCATTAGCTACTCTTTAGGTACTAGAACTTATTCATTAGCTACTCTTTAGGTACTAGTACTTATTCATTAGCTACTCTTTAGGTACTAGAACTTATTCATTAGCTACTCTTTAGGTACTAGTACTTATTCATTAGTTACTCTTTAGATACTAGTACTTAGTCATTAGCTACTCTTTAGGTACTAGTACTTATTCATTAGCTACTCTTTAGGTACTAGAACTTATTCATTAGCTACTCTTTAGGTACTAGTACTTATTCATTAGTTACTCTTTAGATACTAGTACTTAGTCATTAGATACTAACTAGTACTTATTCATTAGTTACTCTTTAGGTACTAGAACTTATTCATTAGCTACTCTTTAGGTACTAGTACTTATTCATTAGTTACTCTTTAGATACTAGTACTTATTCATTAGATACTAACTAGTACTTATTCATTAGTTACTCTTTAGGTACTAGTACTTATTCATTAGTTACTCTTTAGGTACTAGTATTTATTCATTAGCTACTCTTTAGGTACTAGTACTTATTCATTAGCTACTCTTTAGGTACTAGTACTTATTCATTAGATACTCTTTAGGTACTAGTACTTATTCATTAGCTACTCTTTAGATACTAGTACTTATTCATTAGATACTAACTAGTACTTATTCATTAGCTACTCTTTAGGTACTAGTACTTATTCATTAGCTACTCTTTAGGTACTAGAACTTATTCATTAGCTACTCTTTAGGTACTAGAACTTATTCATTAGTTACTCTTTAGGTACTAGTACTTATTCATTAGTTACTCTTTAGGTACTAGAACTTATTCATTAGCTACTCTTTAGGTACTAGAACTTATTCATTAGCTACTTTTTAGGTACTAGAACTTATTCATTAGCTACTCTTTAGGTACTAGAACTTATTCATTAGCTACTCTTTAGATACTAGTACTTATTCATTAGCTACTCTTTAGGTACTAGTACTTATTCATTAGCTACTCTTTAGGTACTAGTACTTATTCATTAGCTACTCTTTAGGTACTAGTACTTATTCATTAGCTACTCTTTAGGTACTAGTACTTATTCATTAGCTACTCTTAAGGTACTAGAACTTATTCATTAGCTACTCTTTAGATACTAGTACTTATTCATTAGCTACTCTTTAGGTACTAGAACTTATTCATTAGCTACTCTTTAGGTACTAGTACTTATTCATTAGCTACTCTTTAGGTACTAGAACTTATTCATTAGCTACTCTTTAGGTACTAGTACTTATTCATTAGTTACTCTTTAGGTACTAGTACTTACTCATTAGCTACTCTTTAGGTACTAGTACTTATTCATTAGCTACTCTTTAGGTACTAGTACTTATTCATTAGTTACTCTTTAGGTACTAGTACTTACTCATTAGCTACTCTTTAGATACTAGTACTTATTCATTAGTTACTCTTTAGGTACTAGAACTTATTCATTAGCTACTCTTTAGGTACTAGAACTTATTCATTAGCTACTTTTTAGGTACTAGAACTTATTCATTAGCTACTCTTTAGGTACTAGAACTTATTCATTAGCTACTCTTTAGATACTAGTACTTATTCATTAGCTACTCTTTAGGTACTAGTACTTATTCATTAGCTACTCTTTAGGTACTAGTACTTATTCATTAGCTACTCTTTAGGTACTAGTACTTATTCATTAGCTACTCTTTAGGTACTAGTACTTATTCATTAGCTACTCTTAAGGTACTAGAACTTATTCATTAGCTACTCTTTAGATACTAGTACTTATTCATTAGCTACTCTTTAGGTACTAGAACTTATTCATTAGCTACTCTTTAGGTACTAGTACTTATTCATTAGCTACTCTTTAGGTACTAGAACTTATTCATTAGCTACTCTTTAGGTACTAGTACTTATTCATTAGTTACTCTTTAGGTACTAGTACTTACTCATTAGCTACTCTTTAGGTACTAGTACTTATTCATTAGCTACTCTTTAGGTACTAGTACTTATTCATTAGTTACTCTTTAGGTACTAGTACTTACTCATTAGCTACTCTTTAGATACTAGTACTTATTCATTAGTTACTCTTTAGGTACTAGAACTTATTCATTAGCTACTCTTTAGGTACTAGTACTTATTCATTAGCTACTCTTTAGGTACTAGTACTTATTCATTAGTTACTAGTTCTTATTTATTAGACACTAGTGCCTATTAAATTGGTACTAGTACTTATTCAATAGTGACTAGTAATTGTTCTTTTGTTACTAGTAACAAATTAAAATGTTTGCCATTGGCTTCTATGGGGATCTGTCATTCAGATATCAACTATTCAGTTCTGACTAGTACATATATTAGCTACTAGTACTTATTCATTAGCTACTAGTACATATTCATTAGACATTAGTATCTTTTGTAATTGTTACTAGTAACTATTCTTATTTTAAGTGATATTGCAAGCCATATGTATATTTGATAGACTATTGTTGCCATTGTTTCACAAATGCCTCATATGTTCAATGAAAATAATGAAACCAGACAGAAACAAAACACATCCCTTCATAAATCATAGAGTTTTATGCACTATTATTCTTGTACATCTGTGTGAGATGACCATGCACTGCTTGAGCGATGACACTGACACGAGTATTTTCACATTGTTGCTTTATTGTTCAGTTCATCTTGTGTACAGGTAACACTAAGTGTTTACTGCGCATGTGCAACACAACAGAGGATCAATACGGGTGTCGGAGAACAAAACATGCAACACTTACAATGCAATTCACAACAATTTTAACCAGTTCTCCCTACCTTCGCGCAATTATGTTTCCGTAGATTACATAAATGGCTGAATCTCTTCCCACATGAAGAGCACTGGTGCGGCTTCTCTCCAGTGTGAACTCGCTCATGATCTTTCAGGTGTCCTGACTGAGAGAAACTCTTTCCACAGTGTGAACACTTGTACGGTTTCTCTCCAGTGTGAACTCTCTGGTGTGATTTTAAGTGGCTGGATGTAGTAAAGCTCTTCCCACAATCAGAGCACACATAAGGTCTCACACCAGCATGAATACGCTCATGCACTTTTAAAGGTGCAAGATGTGAAAACCTCTTTCCACAAAAAGAACAAACATGAGGCTTCACAGCAGCGTGAACTTTAAGGTGTTGTCTTAAGTTTGATGGATAAACAAATGTTTTCTCACACTGATCACAGCTGAACGATCTCACTCCAGAGTGACGGCGCAGATGATCTTTGAGAGAGATTTTGTAACCGAAACTCTTTCCACACTGAGAGCAAGTGAACGGTTTTTCTCCAGTGTGAATCCTCATATGATTATTTAGCTCTCTTTTCTTAATGAAACTCTTTCCACACTGAGTGCATGTATGAGGCCTTTCTCCAGTGTGAATCATCATGTGTATGTTCAGGGCTGATTTACATACAAAACTCTTTCCACACTCAGAGCAGGTGAAAGATCCTTCAACTCCAGATTGTCCAGCTTGTTTCTGTGTGAACTTCTCCTCAGTTTTTGAAACGACTGCATTTCCATCTTCATTTTTGAAATAATGAGATTTTTGAAACTGATGCTGTTTGTCTTCATTCACTTCCATCAGGTCTAAAATAAACAAAATTAAATTGCCATAATTTAATAATAGGATAAATGAGAAACAAAAATAAACAATAAAAAATCTCAATTTAGCACAAATCCAATTTACTACTGAGTCTACTAGTGTCTTTTAGATGTAGCCCCGCCCCTTTTCAGCGCTGCGCTCGTTGTCTTTGTCTTCCGGTTTACATTTTCACAGCGATCTTGCGTATTTATGAATGAACGACTCGTTTTAAAATCTTCCCGGTCTACTGACATTTGTTAAGACATCTGCTTTAAACAATACAATCCTCATGATAACTTTCGTTAACTTTACATAAGTAAATCCACTTCAAAAACGAATTACTCCTGGACAGCGATGCCATAGAAATATACAGAGCGACCGCAAAAACGGAAGTTCAAAGACAATATTATAAAGATGGCGCTCGTTTCTCTAGCGCATAAGGTCTATTGTCACATGTCAGTTTTCACCTTAATGTTCCTCATCAGTCATTAAAGAGAATGAAGGAAAACACCAACCTATTTGTTCCTCTGTATCTTCATCTTTTATTCTGCAGGGTTCTTCCTTAATCTCCATCTTTACAATAGTATGTCCGTAGTTTCTCCTGGAGTAATTCCTCCTGCTTGCTTCTTCTTCTCCTGTGGGAAGATGGGAATATTCCCAGCATTTAAACTCTCATGAACGGCTGTGGGAGCTTCACTGACTGAAGGAGTGAATTGTGGTCGTTGTTGCTCATTTAGCAGATGATCATCACACTTACAATCACTCTAGATTATCCACAGTTTAAGCGTTTTACTCTAACCTTTTAAAAACTATTTAATTCCTCAAACTTTTATGTTGCTCTTACATTAGATATAATTTACATGCATTAAAACTCTGTTTAACATGTTTAATTTGTTCATTACATAAAATAAAAACAACACATAATCTTCACAAATTGTAATGTGAAAAAAAAACAGTTAACGAGTTTAGGTTTCACGAGCGTAACGTTAGTGAACAACATCAGTCGGTTCATTTCGATTCATTTCTGAGTGAATCACTAAGTTAAGTGAACTGACTTGTTTAATCGTTTGGATTTAGATTTCTCTTATTACATGATAAAATAAATACTCACAGTCTGAAAACAGCAGATTTAGAGCAGAATGAACGGCTGTGTTCCACTTCTCGTGTTTATGTTCCCTTCCCTCGCTCACTTCTCTTCTTCTTCTAGACTCGGGTGTGTGTCATTGCTTCGGTTGCTCGAGCGCCTCTACTGGCGGAAAACATATTAAACTATCTAACATTCATAGATTAATGTGCTTCTAATGTGCATAGATTAATAATCTTTTATTTTGGCTGATATTAGGGTAGAGTGGGGAAAACGCCCCCTTACGGAAAATGTGACATTACACTGTGAAACAAAACATAAATGTGACTAGAATTGCCATCTCAGTTTTGAGTGACTATGGCAGGAGTTATTCACCAAATATTAGAATTGCTCAGCCTTCATAATTAATTAGTATTTTGACTGAAAATATTTTTGTACAATGCGTAGCTTTTGCCCCAGCGGTTGGGTAAACCAACCTTTCTTACCAACCAGTTTGCTTCATAGATCAACAGCACAATTAACAGACTATAGTTTTAATCTCTTAAAGTAAAAGGCAAGTAATGTATCAACATGTATGTATTGATATTTATTTAAGGAATGTCCAAAACATTTTACATTTATATTTATACATATAACTGAGCCTTGCAAACAAATATGTTGTAATGCATAAATCAATAAATAAACAAACAGAAAACCCTAAATAAATATTAAAGTTATAAATTAGTATATTTATGTGAAATATATTCAATAAATGCATTAAAAGCAACTATGTTTTATCATTGGGTCACCTAACCACCTTCCATCAGTTAACTGTGCTAGAAAGCTAGCTAGTTACTTATTCATGCTTACTTGAGGTAATTTTTTCATGTTTTGTTCAAATATTTAGATTTTACCACCTAGTTATACTGCATTAAGAGCAAAACAAATGATTTGTTAGACATACATATATGACCCGGGGGCATAGTTTCTCTCTATCATAATGACTATAAAAACATATTTATGTCTATCAAATCATTTGTACTTATTCATTAGTTACTCTTTAGATACTAGTACTTATTCATTAGCTACTCTTTAGGTACTAGAACTTATTCATTAGCTACTCTTTAGATACTAGTACTTATTCATTAGTTACTCTTTAGATACTAGTACTTATTCATTAGTTACTCTTTAGATACTAGTACTTATTCATTAGCTACTCTTTAGATACTAGTACTTATTCATTAGCTACTCTTTAGGTACTAGTACTTATTCATTAGCTACTCTTTAGGTACTAGTACTTATTCATTAGCTACTCTTTAGGTACTAGAACTTATTCATTAGCTACTCTTTAGGTACTAGAACTTATTCATTAGTTACTAACTAGTACTTATTCATTAGCTACTCTTTAGGTACTAGTACTTATTCATTAGCTACTCTTTAGGTACTAGAACTTATTCATTAGCTACTCTTTAGGTACTAGTACTTATTCATTAGCTACTCTTTAGGTACTAGAACTTATTCATTAGTTACTCTTTAGGTACTAGTACTTAGTCATTAGATACTAACTAGTACTTATTCATTAGTTACTCTTTAGGTACTAGTACTTATTCATTAGTTACTCTTTAGGTACTAGTACTTATTCATTAGCTACTCTTTAGGTACTAGTACTTATTCATTAGCTACTCTTTAGGTACTAGTACTTATTCATTAGCTACTCTTTAGGTACTAGTACTTATTCATTAGCTACTCTTTAGGTACTAGTACTTACTCATTAGCTACTCTTTAGGTACTAGTACTTATTCATTAGCTACTCTTTAGGTACTAGTACTTATTCATTAGATACTAACTAGTACTTATTCATTAGCTACTCTTTAGGTACTAGTACTTATTCATTAGCTACTCTTTAGGTACTAGAACTTATTCATTAGCTACTCTTTAGGTACTAGTACTTATTCATTAGCTACTCTTTAGGTACTAGAACTTATTCATTAGTTACTCTTTAGGTACTAGTACTTATTCATTAGCTACTCTTTAGGTACTAGAACTTATTCATTAGTTACTCTTTAGGTACTAGTACTTATTCATTAGTTACTCTTTAGGTACTAGTACTTATTCATTAGCTACTCTTTAGGTACTAGTACTTATTCATTAGCTACTCTTTAGGTACTAGAACTTATTCATTAGTTACTCTTTAGGTACTAGTACTTATTCATTAGTTACTCTTTAGGTACTAGTACTTATTCATTAGCTACTCTTTAGGTACTAGAACTTATTCATTAGCTACTCTTTAGGTACTAGAACTTATTCATTAGCTACTCTTTAGGTACTACTTATTCATTAGTTACTCTTTAGATACTAGTACTTAGTCATTAGGTACTCTTTAGGTACTAGTACTTATTCATTAGCTACTCTTTAGATACTAGTACTTATTCATTAGTTACTCTTTAGGTACTACTTATTCATTAGTTACTCTTTAGATACTAGAACTTATTCATTAGCTACTCTTTAGATACTAGTACTTATTCATTAGCTACTCTTTAGGTACTACTTATTCATTAGTTACTCTTTAGATACTAGTACTTAGTCATTAGCTACTCTTTAGGTACTAGTACTTATTCATTAGCTACTCTTTAGGTACTAGAACTTATTCATTAGCTACTCTTTAGGTACTAGTACTTATTCATTAGTTACTCTTTAGATACTAGTACTTAGTCATTAGATACTAACTAGTACTTATTCATTAGTTACTCTTTAGGTACTAGTACTTATTCATTAGTTACTCTTTAGGTACTAGTACTTATTCATTAGCTACTCTTTAGGTACTAGTACTTATTCATTAGTTACTCTTTAGATACTAGTACTTAGTCATTAGATACCAACTAGTACTTATTCATTAGTTACTCTTTAGGTACTAGTACTTATTCATTAGTTACTCTTTAGGTACTAGTACTTATTCATTAGTTACTCTTTAGATACTAGTACTTAGTCATTAGATACTAACTAGTACTTATTCATTAGTTACTCTTTAGGTACTAGAACTTACTCATTAGCTACTCTTTAGGTACTAGAACTTATTCATTAGCTACTCTTTAGGTACTAGTACTTATTCATTAGTTACTCTTTAGATACTAGTACTTAGTCATTAGATACTAACTAGTACGTATTAATTAGTTACTCTTTAGGTACTAGTACTTATTCATTAGCTACTCTTTAGGTACTAGTACTTATTCATTAGCTACTCTTTAGGTACTAGTACTTATTCATTAGCTACTCTTTAGGTACTAGTACTTATTCATTAGCTACTCTTTAGATACTAGTACTTATTCATTAGATACTAACTAGTACTTATTCATTAGCTACTCTTTAGGTACTAGTACTTATTCATTAGCTACTCTTTAGGTACTAGAACTTATTCATTAGCTACTATTTAGGTACTAGTACTTATTCATTAGCTACTCTTTAGGTACTAGAACTTATTCATTAGTTACTCTTTAGGTACTAGTACTTATTCATTAGTTACTCTTTAGGTACTAGTACTTATTCATTAGCTACTCTTTAGGTACTAGTACTTAGTCATTAGATACTAACTAGTACTTATTCATTAGCTACTCTTTAGGTACTAGTACTTATTCATTAGCTACTCTTTAGGTACTAGAACTTATTCATTAGCTACTCTTTAGGTACTAGTACTTATTCATTAGCTACTCTTTAGGTACTAGAACTTATTCATTAGTTACTCTTTAGGTACTAGTACTTATTCATTAGTTACTCTTTAGGTACTAGTACTTATTCATTAGCTACTCTTTAGGTACTAGAACTTATTCATTAGCTACTCTTTAGGTACTAGTACTTATTCATTAGTTACTCTTTAGGTACTAGTACTTATTCATTAGCTACTCTTTAGGTACTAGAACTTATTCATTAGCTACTCTTTAGGTACTAGAACTTATTCATTAGCTACTCTTTAGGTACTAGTACTTATTCATTAGTTACTCTTTAGGTACTAGTACTTACTCATTAGCTACACTTTAGGTACTAGTACTTATTCATTAGCTACTCTTTAGGTACTAGTACTTATTCATTAGTTACTCTTTAGGTACTAGTACTTACTCATTAGCTACTCTTTAGATACTAGTACTTATTCATTAGTTACTCTTTAGGTACTAGAACTTATTCATTAGCTACTCTTTAGGTACTAGTACTTATTCATTAGCTACTCTTTAGGTACTAGTACTTATTCATTAGCTACTCTTTAGGTACTAGTACTTATTCATTAGTTACTAGTTCTTATTTATTAGACACTAGTGCCTATTAAATTGGTACTAGTACTTATTCAATAGTGACTAGTAATTGTTCTTTTGTTACTAGTAACAAATTAAAATGTTTGCCATTGGCTTCTATGGGGATCTGTCATTCAGATATCAACTATTCAGTTCTGACTAGTACATATATTAGCTACTAGTACTTATTCATTAGCTACTAGTACATATTCATTAGACATTAGTATCTTTTGTAATTGTTACTAGTAACTATCCTTATTTTAAGTGATATTGCAAGCCATATGTATATTTGATAGACTATTGTTGCCATTGTTTCACAAATGCCTCATATGTTCAATGAAAATAATGAAACCAGACAGAAACAAAACACATCCCTTCATAAATCATAGAGTTTTATGCACTATTATTCTTGTACATCTGTGTGAGATGACCATGCACTGCTTGAGCGATGACACTGACACGAGTATTTTCACATTGTTGCTTTATTGTTCAGTTCATCTTGTGTACAGGTAACACTCAGTGTTTACTGCGCATGTGCAACACAACAGAGGATCAATACGGGTGTCGGAGAACAAAACATGCAACACTTACAATGCAATTCACAACAATTTTAACCAGTTCTCCCTACCTTCGCGCAATTATGTTTCCGTAGATTACATAAATGGCTGAATCTCTTCCCACATGAAGAGCACTGGTGCGGCTTCTCTCCAGTGTGAACTCGCTCATGATCTTTCAGGTGTCCTGACTGAGAGAAACTCTTTCCACAGTGTGAACACTTGTACGGTTTCTCTCCAGTGTGAACTCTCTGGTGTGATTTTAAGTGGCTGGATGTAGTAAAGCTCTTCCCACAATCAGAGCACACATAAGGTCTCACACCAGCATAAATACGCTCATGCACTTTTAAAGGTGCAAGATGTGAAAACCTCTTTCCACAAAAAGAACAAACGTGAGGCTTCACAGCAGCGTGAACTTTAAGGTGTTGTCTTAAGTTTGATGGATAAACAAATGTTTTCTCACACTGATCACAGCTGAACGATCTCACTCCAGAGTGACGGCGCAGATGATCTTTGAGAGAGATTTTGTAACCGAAACTCTTTCCACACTGAGAGCAAGTGAACGGTTTTTCTCCAGTGTGAATCCTCATATGATTATTTAGCTCTCTTTTCTTAATGAAACTCTTTCCACACTGAGTGCATGTATGAGGCCTTTCTCCAGTGTGAATCATCATGTGTATGTTCAGGGCTGATTTACATACAAAACTCTTTCCACACTCAGAGCAGGTGAAAGATCCTTCAACTCCAGATTGTCCAGCTTGTTTCTGTGTGAACTTCTCCTCAGTTTTTGAAACGACTGCATTTCCATCTTCATTTTTGAAATAATGAGATTTTTGAAACTGATGCTGTTTGTCTTCATTCACTTCCATCAGGTCTAAAATAAACAAAATTAAATTGCCATAATTTAATAATAGGATAAATGAGAAACAAAAATAAACAATAAAAAATCTCAATTTAGCACAAATCCAATTTACTACTGAGTCTACTAGTGTCTTTTAGATGTAGCCCCGCCCCTTTTCAGCGCTGCGCTCGTTGTCTTTGTCTTCCGGTTTACATTTTCACAGCGATCTTGCGTATTTATGAATGAACGACTCGTTTTAAAATCTTCCCGGTCTACTGACATTTGTTAAGACATCTGCTTTAAACAATACAATCCTCATGATAACTTTCGTTAACTTTACATAAGTAAATCCACTTCAAAAACGAATTACTCCTGGACAGCGATGCCATAGAAATATACAGAGCGACCGCAAAAACGGAAGTTCAAAGACAATATTATAAAGATGGCGCTCGTTTCTCTAGCGCATAAGGTCTATTGTCACATGTCAGTTTTCATCTTAATGTTCCTCATCAGTCATCAAAGAGAATGAAGGAAAACACCAACCTATTTGTTCTTCTGTATCTTCATCTTTTATTCTGCAGGGTTCTTCCTTAATCTCCATCTTTACAATAGTATGTCCGTAGTTTCTCCTGGAGTAATTCCTCCTGCTTGCTTCTTCTTCTCCTGTGGGAAGATGGGAATATTCCCAGCATTTAAACTCTCATGAACGGCTGTGGGAGCTTCACTGACTGAAGGAGTGAATTGTGGTCGTTGTTGCTCATTTAGCAGATGATCATCACACTTACAATCACTCTAACTTAGATTATCCACAGTTTAAACGTTTTACTCAAACTTTTTTAAAAACAATTCAACTCCTCAAACTTTTTATGTTGCTCTTACATTAGATATAATTTACATGTATTAAAACTCTGTTTAACATGTTTCATTTGTTCATTACATAAAATAAAAACACAACTCATAATCTTCACAGATTGTAATGTAGGGGAAAAAAACAGTTCAAGTAGTTTAAGATTCACGAGCGTAACGTTAAACAACATCAGTCGGTTCATTTCGATTAATTTCTGAGTGAATCATAACGGACTCGTTTAGTCGTTTGGATTTAGATTTCTCTTATTAAATGATAAAATGAATGTACTCACAGTCTGAAAACAGCAGATTTAGAGCAGAATGAACGGCTGTGTTCCACTTCTCATGTTTATGTTCCCTTCCTTCGCTCACTTCTCTTCTTCTTCTCCTAGACTCGGGTGTGTGTCGTTGCTTCGGTTGCTCGAGCGCCTCTACTGGCGGAAAACAATTCATATCATATTAAACTATCTAACATTCATAGATTAATCAATGTGCTATCTTTCATTTTGGCTGATATTAAGGTAGAGTGGGGGAAAACATGCTTTTTCTTTCACGTACTGTTTTCGCCTACTAAAAGAAAGTAGGAATATTCTAACGCACTATTAGTATACGTACGTCCGAATCTCGCGATAGTTAGAACGTCACCCAGGTATTTCTCGCCTACTCTTTTATGAAGACAGAGGATTCGTACATACTTTTTCGCTCGCCTACTCTTTTTCCCTACTAGGGAAGTATGCGGTTTCGAACGCAGCCAGGGAGGTTGCCGTTGGGTGTAAACATACATGGCAATAAAGCTCTTTCTGATTCTGATTGTTCTGATTCTGTAGTGCGCGTTCATGTGTTTTGGAGGAGGCGTGGCTTTGGAGACGCTCTGATCTCGTGCTTTCAAGACTAGCTTACTATTGGTTGCCTCTCTGAAACTGAAAGAGAAACTTTACTTTGAGTTTCATTTCTAAGCTACTATGAAAAATGGCGTCTAGATCTTTTGCAGAGGAGGATTTTTCTTGTCCGGTGTGCTGTGACATTTTTATAAACCCTGTTCTTCTGTCGTGTAGCCACAGTTATGTTCAAGCTGTATTCAGAGGGTTTGGGAAAATAAAACACTTAAAGAATGTCCGGTTTGCCGAAGAAAATCTTCAAATGACCATCCTCCGGTAAATTTGGCTTTGAGGAACTTGTGTGAGAGTTTTCAACAGGAGAGACCGAGATCTGGACCTGGAGTCTGTAGTGTTCACAACGAGACTATCAAACTCTTCTGTCTGGATGATCAACAGCCCGTGTGTGTGGTGTGTCGAGACTCCAGAAAACACACCGACCACAGATTCTGTCCTGTAGATGAAGCTGTCGCGGACAATAAGGTCAGATGACGTTTAAAACATTTGATTAAATCAAATATCAATGATTATTGATAGACAATTTCATCTTGACAAATGATGCTAAAAAAAAATACTCGTGGGTTTATTTACACAGGAACATTTCAAAGACATTTTTGATCTCCTGTAGTCAATCATTGTAGCCTATCCTTTAACTCATCTTTGATCACCAAAATGACATATTTAAAAGTTTTTTTCCTGTGAAAAAAATTCTTAATGTCTTAGGCTATGTTTACATGGAAACGATCTGAAGAGAAAACGCAAAAGTGGCGTTGCGTTATCACTTTTTATTCTGCGTTTAGACGAGCGTTATGGGGGCAGATCTGCGTGCATATGGTGACGCTAAAGTGTGTGATATTGGATGTAGTGTGCACTCCAGGCGGCTAGGTGGCGATGTGGAGCACTGAAAGTGAAATAGACACTGACACTGTTTTTCATGTTTAATACGGTAAAGCTGCTGTTTTAACCCTCTGTGCTCTTTTCGTGTCGCTCAGAATTATTATTATTTTTGTCAATGAAATTAATGCTATATTTTAGTTTGATAATGTTTTGTTATTTTCCTGTACTGCCGCATGCCTGTGACGCACGCATACGCGACGCCGTCACTGTCTAGTAGACTTTTGCGTTTTTACCATTATTACCGTTTAGACGGGAACGCGATGGTGGAGCGTTTTTAAGATTTCCACTCTGGAGGGTGGTTTCACTTTTTTGCGTTTTTGTTAGCCCCAAAAACGCTGTCGCCGTGTAAACGAAAGGCACATCCGATAAAATATTTTTACGTTTTCACCCGCGAGCGTTCTCGTGTAAACAGGGTCTTAAATAGCTTGAATGTAACTACACACAGACCCACAAAGAGAGATCACGAAAGTTCAAAATGCTTGATCGTCACGCGATTCGCGCAGACTTCAGTTCAGATAGTTCCAGGAAGTGCTACGGCAATTCGATAGAAAGTCCGTTTCTCAATATGCGTTCTTGTCTGTACTTGTGTTCTTGTGGACAGTGGTCTTGTGAAACGTCATCAGTCGCTAAGTACTGTTCCAATTCAAAGTTCACATGTAGCCAAGTCCAGTTCAAATCCCCGGATGTGTTCTTGATCCGCTCCTTTTAGCGAGGATGCTTTGAGAGGTGACTTGTGCGGACTTGAAACAGACCGGTATCCCAGAATGCATTTCGCACCAACCAACATGCGTCAATAGCAGAGGAGAAAACCCAATATCAAAATACTACTGTTATTGTGTCACGAAATGTAATTTTAACAGTGTTTCAGTCGAGAATGTAGTTGTTTAAAGTTCGATCTTTGGTCTCATTAATCTAGTTTGTTCCATGGCAAAAAGTTTTGGCTGAGGGCAAAGTGAAGTTTCATAACTTTACATATTTAGGCTATTTAACTCTATTAGAGAGCTGACTTATGTTTGACTGAATTGTTTGCTTTATTTCTCATTGTAAAGCTTCTTATACCTTTAGGCTTATACTTTTATACTGGATATTATTAATCATTAAAACTGACATTTAAAAAAAGAGACAGGGTTGTGTAATTTTATTTTATATATTTTAAAATATATAGATTTTATATATATATATATATATATATATTGATCTCTTCACTGTATGTAGCTACATGTATAATAAAATAAAATGACACAACCCTGTCTCTGTTTGTTAAATGTCAGTTTTAATGATCAGTAATGTTTCATTATATTTTTTATGAAAACAAAAAGAAGCAGGTTTGTGTTTTATATTTCGTGTTGTTATGCAGTGAAGATAATCAATATATGCGTTGCCTGAACCACAAATATGACCATTTAATATGTTTAAGATTTTTTTAATGAAAAGAGGCAGAGTTGTGTTTTATAACATATTTTCTTTTATTGTTGCCTAAAATAAATGATCAAGAACACTGCTGTTCCATTTGCAGAATAACCGGACTTGCGTCCTCTCGTCCTCGGGAGTTCGTTCTCCTGAGTCGAACTTGGCAAGTCCGAACTACCAAGGACGCAAGTCTGAAGTTTGCGTACTTGGTATTGAGAAACGGCCGCTTCACGTGCTATGGTAATTATGGTAAATACCAAAAGCCGACGTGGGAAAATGCTCATGAACACCCCCTCATGTGGTATTTTCCACTGGGCAGCTCGTAGAATATTTTGATGCACGAGTTGCCGAGATGAGATAGCCTTTGACCTTTTCAAAATGGCGGAGAGCAACGCAAGAGTCGTGAATAAACATTGTACACAACTAAACGTTTTTTGCTACTGTTAGCGGATAGTTTTTGTAGCCTATACAATGTTGTGTCATTAACAATTGTAATATAATGCATTAACACTCAGTGTCAGTTTAAAAAAATACCGTTATATACAGAAAATATACAGCATATTATTTACTGTTTGAGTTTTGATAAATCATCTTCTTGCTGAAGCAGATGACTTAGGGTGCTTTCACATCTGTAGTTCGGTTCATTTGGTCCGGACCAAGGGAGAAAAATTATACTTTGTAGCATTTTTCAGGCGTTTTGGTTCCTTTTCACACCACACTGATTGCTCTGGTCCGAATCAGTTTATGAAACGAAACAAAATGCAGTCACGTGACAACATCCACATCACTCGTTGGCCAGATGGGTCTTGAACGTATTTTCATAACTGCACTTTGATTGTCAGAATTAACGTGCGGGAAAATTCCAACAGAACTGACGGAAGTAAACAAAGAGGAGGAAAATCCGGCAGACAACACGTCGCTTTTTACTATGGAGAAATGACTTTGTGGGCTGATTGTATCCCTCGTCATAGTTTATTATATTAGTTTGTCTACACCACTTTAGGCAAACAATAACATTTGAGAATGAAGCGAGAATGCGGTTTGAAAATAATGTTTTATGCAATGCACGCAGCGAGTCACTTCAGGAGGAGGCAACGCGTGCATTAATATTGCTAAACATTGACATAATGCACAGCGCGGCTGACTACGGCAGCTGGTTTAGTCCAAAAATGCGCAGTTATTTGGCAGTTGGGTCTATTCGAGGTCGGATCACGTTCTCACCACAAGCGAACCGCTCCAGAGTTCGTTTGAAAGCGTACCGAGACCACCTCTCCTAGGAGGTCTCGGTACGCTTGTTTGGTCCGCTTTTGGTGCGCACCCGAGTGCGATTGCTGCATTCTCACCTGCCCAAACGAACCGCACCAATTCGGAAAACGAACTCTAGTGCGATTCAACCGAACTAAACAAGGCAGGTGTGAAAGCACCCTTAAGCAATCTAAAATTGATTTAGCCTAATAACATGTCTGGATCTGTGAGTCCATCTTTTCCCTACATTACGACAACAAAAGCACTTGAACACAACACACTGGTAAATACCAGTTCACAAGTGGAAAATATAATCTTTTCCCTAGCATGTGAAGGCTCCATAACTCACAACCTTGATTTTTGGTAATTTGTAGTCAATAAATGCATTGATTTACAAAAATTATATAATACACTGACTTGTGAATTTACTATGTGTATGTAGTTACAGCAGTGTTGTTCTCTTTCATAGGTTCACTCAACGCTGCAGATAGCGCAGTGGGATATCCTCTGGATGTGCCGATTGCCTGAAGCCCTATAGAATCACGCCAATTCATTGGCTGATGGCGCTCGTGCAAGCTGGCTCCGCCCCTACGCTCTTACGTCGTAGCATGATAAACGCGTGCGCGCCATCATCTCCTCAGATTTCTCTGCCTTCACGAAGCTGTCACTTCTTGCCCTTCGTTCGGTTTTTCTGAGCCCAAAAATTCAAATTTCAACACAGCTTTCGTCTCGACACTTCAGCAACTGGTATAAGTGGAACTCCGTTCTCCTTACAGTGAAGTGTCATGGATTATCGACGCTGCTCTCCGCCATGCGTTCGTTTTATTTTGAACGACGACCCTCACAGTGGGTAAGTGTGTTAAATGTATGGGTTTTTCGCAAGCGCGTGAGGCTGTATTAGGATTGTCAAAATGTAAATTTTGTGACAATCTCCTTCTAAAAACCCTCCGCTCTAGACTCACGGTTTTTGAAAAGGAGTCATTCGTTTCCCCCCGTCGCGCTCCAGAGAGTGCTGAGGCCCCTCGTGGATCCGCGACCTGGGGCTCAGATGTTGAGCTCGAGGATATTGGGTACGAGCAGACGGGCCTCGCCCTTTCTCTCCCGAGCACGCACGTGGCGCGGTCGAATTCGCGCATGATTATTTATGCCCCAGCCCGGGAGCCCGCCAATCGGTTTCTTTCGGTTTGGATGACGTGATTTACACTGCAGCTTCCGACTCCGAGGATTTTGGGCCTGCTTTGACTGATGACGTTATCCAAACGCCTAGCGGCCAGAGCACGCGGCCTACACGGAGCTTATTGACGTTCTTTCGCGCACTACAGTGAAGCTCTCTATAGACTGGCCTGATGAGCCCCGCGAGTCTCAATCATCCAAACTCGACGAGAGGTTCCTGAGTGGCCCTAATTCTAGGCCAGAGCGAAGAAAACTGCCCTTTTTCAGTGGTCTGCATCATGAGATCTCCAGATCCTGGAAGCAGCCTTTCTCTGCACGCCTAATTAATGCAGCAGCCGCTGACTTCACCAACCTCGTTGGTTTTGTGGAGCAGGGTTATTCCGTTATTCCGCTATTCCAGCGGTCGAGGACACACTGGCTAGCCACCTTGCCCCGTCGTCTGCACCATCCTGGAAGTCGCGTCCCCTCCTTCCTTCCAAAGCTTGTAGAATTACTTCCTCCCTTATTGGGAAGTCTTACATGGCGGCTGGTCAGGCAGGCATGGCTCTGCATACCGTGGCCATCCTTCAAGCCTACCAAGCGGACGTCTTGAAGGACATGGATGAAGGAGATGGACTGACGCCCGAAGCTGTCAAAGAGCTTTGCAAAGCCACAGATCTGGCCCTAAGAGCCACCAAACACACTGCTCGGGCTGTGGGTCGCTCTATGGCGGGCTCAGTCCTGACCCGCAGGTCAGAAGAAGGAGAGCCTCACCAGATCTACGAGGTTGGGACAGACCGCGCAAGCGTTTCTGCCCTCCTCCAACCGGCTCTCCTCCTGCAACCCTTTGACCTTCGCCACCCAGTGTGCTTCGAAGTGCAGGTCCTGTTTTAGTCTCTCCACCCAGTCCGGCGCAAGAGGAAGGGGACGCAACTTGCTTTCCCCCCTCACTCCCGGTGCACGTTACACCCGCCAATCGCTTCCTCGGAGGCACAGTTTGTCTTCCTCTGGAGCAGGCGGACCCAGTTACTCCTATCCAGGCGGTGGTACCCCCAGTACGTGTCAGGACGCCAAGCGCTCTCCTCCACGGTCAACCACGCCGCCCCATGGGAATCAGCGCGACACCCTACCTCAGGTATGTCCCTTGCACTGCAACACTCCTCTCCCTCTATCACATTTCTTTCTAGAATGGGAGCGTTTACCAGGGGTATCGCCTTGGATCCTTCGCACAGTTCGGCTTGGCTACACGCTTCAGTTTTATCACAACCCCCCGTGCTTCAACGGGGTCTTTCTTACTGTAGTCAACAGCGCCGCTCAGGCTTCTGTAGTACATCAAGAGATTTCATCCCTTCTGCTGAAGGGGGCGATAGAGGATCTACAGCCGTTACTTCCTGGTCCCGAAGAAGGGAGACGCTGCGTTAGCTGCCATGCTCCTCGCGCTGCCGACAGTTTTTCTTTTCGGCAGAGAAATCTGAGGAGATGATGGCTCGCGCGCGTTTATCATGCTACGACATAAGAGCGTCGGGCGGAGCCAGCTTGCACGAGCTCCATCAGCCAATGAATTGGCGTGATTCTATAGGGCTTCAGGCAATCGGCACATCCAGAGGATATCCCACTGCGCTATCCGCAGCATCTCGTTCCCTATTCAGAGAACATAGGTTACGCAAGTAACCAGAGACGTTTTTAAAGGATAAAAATCTGCTAATATTTTAGGATTAGTGTGGTCCAGCCTGCGCCTTGTTTACATATTTCAGGCTAATGTTACCTTGGTTAAAGACATTGTTGTAGTTGTTTTAAAGTATTTTAATGTTCTTAAACTTGAATGTTTCAAGGGCAATCACGTCATATTCACTAGTTTCACAAGGACAGGAGACCTGCAGGTGTCAGGTGATGGTCTTAAACTATTTAAACCCCAGTGCTCCTTGTCGAGTCTTGTCCTTCTGGGATGTAATGTTTGTTGAGCGCATTCTGTTCCTGGTTCTCTGTTCTTCGTGTTTGATTTTTTTATTTTTATTCTGTTAAGCAAAAATTCACTGTTTTGGATCCAGCTCTCCTTCATTTTTGAGTTCTCTCTACATTATAGATAATGAGTAAATGATTTCTGCATTACACCAATAAGAATTTGAGAGATAAATAAGCTTAACTGACATGAAAAAAAATCCTTTAAAAAAAGTCTTATTTCTTTAGTGTGACGTAGAGGCAGAGACAGTCGGATCCATTTGCAGATATTTATTAAAGGAGATGACAAACTGAGAACAAACAGACAGAAACTCAAAAGATGTCAAGGGCAATCCAGAATCGAAGTCAAACATAATGCAGGAAGAGAGTGCCCTCCAGTGGCTCATGCGGGCACTCCAGCCGCTGATTGTCACATAACCCCCCCTCTAAGTAGCGGCTTCCAGACGCTCCTAAGAGCTCCAGGGGGAGGTCAACGGGAGATGGGATGGAGGGCCAGGTCCGTGGAGAGGCTGGGGACCTGGAGACAGGAGCAAGACCCGGGACCACGGAGAAGCACGCTCCGCAGGCAGCCAAGGCGGGGCATGCTTGGCAGGAAACCAGGCCAGGGCATAACAGACAGGAGAACAGGGCGGAGCACACTGAACACGGGAACGGGGTAGAACACACTTAACTGGGCTAGCCGGGACCAGTAATCCAGGAAGCTCAGACGTAGGCAGTAGAGCAAAGGTCCATGTAGATGCCGCCCCCATGGCCCTCTCAGGGTACCTGCAGGCAAAGGTCCATGTAGACGCCGCCCTCATGGCCCTCTCAGGGTACCTACTGCCCCCCCCCCCCCCCCCCCCGACCAAGGGCAAGTCAAAAAGGGCACAAAATTTTTTTTTTATTAACTCAACAATAGACACTATTTTTGTTTCTTCCAGGAGATACTCAAAGCTTCACTGGAACGTTTACAGGAGGAACTGAGAACATCTGTGAATCGTGAACAGAATCTGTGTAAAACTGCTGAAGATATTAAGGTTTGAAATAAACAATGTGATTAATGCAATTCTGGAAGTGTAGATGTAGAGTTTGGCCAATATGGTTGTCTCTAATTTCAGGTTCACGCTCAAGGCATAGAGACTCAGATTAAAGATGAGTTTAAGGAACTTCGCCAGTTTCTAGATGATGAAGAAGCGGCCAGAATTACAGCGCTGAGAGAGGAAGAGGAGAAGAGGAGTCAGAGCATGAAGGAGAGGATTGAGGAGACGAGTAAACAGATTTCATCTCTCACAATCACAATCAGAGACATCGAGGAGCAGATGAAGGCTGAAGATGTTTCATTCCTGCAGGTGTCAATTCATCTGCATTATTCTCCAATTATATGAATGTCAATTTCAGAGATTAAAGCCAAACTCAGTTTTGCTGAATAATTTGCATTTCTTTATTTTTCTTTACAGAACTTTGAGGCCACATTGCAAAGGTTTGTGTTTGTCTCTGTGCTTCTGAACTCAAATCATCACTCTTAGAAGAAAAGCTTTTATGGAATATTAAAGGGTTCCGTCAGACGCTTCATATATAGAACCTTTTAGAGCTTCCAATCATTTTATTGATTTAGTTTGAATTAACCCATTCATTCAAGTAATTACATTTTATGAATTTAACAGCTTGTAATCTTTATCACTAAAGAACTAAATAACTGATTAAACATGAAAGTAACTGTCGTGATATGAGGCAAGACACGGGTCGTGGTCTTCATTAAAGTGAGTTTTATTTGGCTACAGCACGGAGGATCGTAAACCATCCGTTGGGCTCAACCCATAACACAAAATACAGTCCCCCTCGTGGTTAGCATCCCCCAAACTACGGTAGCTGAACATGGACAAAAGCCAATCTCACAACATATCCCTTTTTTGGAAGTTAGCAATAACAAGATCCCAAACATCTGCATTTTGCAATATTAATTAAATCTTACATTTTCTTAAACAATATAACAAAAATAAATGCAACAACTTTATCAACTTTTTTTTTCTTTTCTTTTTCAAATCTTTGTAAATCGTCTCAGAACGGTGCAGGACGTCACAGGGGTAGACTGCCCTCAGTCCTGGAAGTGGTTATTTTGCCCTTTTGAACATCATCAGTCTTGTAACCTAAGAGGCACCTTTATCTCAGGACCCCTGGAAGTTCTTCTCACAGGAGTAGCTGGTGGAAGGGGAGACCGTGAGGAAGGGCTTGCTGGTAGCTGGCTCACTGGTGATTCCGGCGGCAGAGTTATATCTGTCGATGGGGTACCGCTGTCCTGCTGAGATGCTGTAGGCGGAGCACATTGCTGTTCCGCAGGAGGTTCGGTTTAAGGAACAGTCTGGAGGTGACGCCTGTTCCGACGGGTCACGTTCCCATTGGCCATCTCCACGAGGTAGGATCTCGGCTCCTTGGACTTACTGATGACCCTGGCAGGTGTTGTCCATCCCTTCTCCCCATCAAGCTTCACTCTAACAGTTTGACCTGGGTGAAGTTAGGGAGCATGCGTGCCGAATGCCTGCTGTTGTAGTAGAATCTGTATGAATTTTGTGCTGTTGCGTCCTTCATGTAGACTTGATCCGGGCTGAATGGACGTGGCAGCAATGTTTTTTCTAGGACCGGAACAGTAGTACGGATTTGTCTACCAGTCATGAGTTGTGCTGGACTTTCACCTGTTGCTGCGATTGGTGTAAAGCGGTAACCTATAAGGGCTAAGCAGGGCTCCGGCTGTTTGAGGATGTACTTGGCAGTCTGAACAGCCCTTTCTGCAGCTCCGTTCGACTGTGGATAATGTGGGCTGGAGGTAATATGAGTGAAACCATACCTCTGTTTGAAATCTTGGAACTCTGCTGATGTGAACTGTGTCTTGTTGTCACTGACCAGTTCTAGCGGGATGCCACATCTCACAAAAATGTGCTTGAGCTTGTTAATAACCTGCTTGCTGGTAATGGATGACAGGGAAGCCATCGCAATGTCTCTAGAGAAGTAATCGACAGCGACAAGAAAAGTCTTACCCTCCAACTCGAACAGGTCAACAGCAATCCTTTGCACTGGGCAGAGGAGTGGTTACCAGTGGTTCACTTCTTTGTGTAGGTTTGTGCTCTCTGCAAAAGTCACATAATTTCACTTTGTTTGTGATCTGTGCTCTGATGTTTGTCCACCAAACTGTCAACTTGGCTTGCTCCCGACAATTGGTGAGGCCCTGGTGACCTTCGTGCAGTTGGTCCAGGACCCCCGCTCTGAGTACTGCTGGAACTACTATGCGGTCGTGGTATATGACCAGACTGTCCGACTCTGATAAGTGACTTCTGGCTGCATAGTATCCACGCAGTGGTGAGCCCTCTGCCATTTTGCGAGGCCACCCTTTTCTGATGAATGTGATTACTTTTTGAAGTTCAGCATCGCTTTGTGTGACTCTGCGAATTTCCTCGAGCTTGGGTGACTTGATTGGTTTGCTAGCCACCATAGTGTTCACATATGCCTTTACTTGCATTTCTGTTTCGGGCACATAACTGTCTTTCAGTGGATGTCTAGAGAGTGTATCTGTGACAACTAGCTGCTTACCGGGAACATGTTCAGCAGTGACATTGAATCGCATAAGCAGTCTCTGACATCGTTGTGGCGTTTTGTCCAGATCGTATGAGTTGATCAATGGCACCAGTGGCTTGTGGTCTGTTTGTAAACGGACCCGGCCCATACCTTGGATGTAGCGGGCGAAACGTTCGCAAGCCCAGACAGATGCCAGACACTCCTTTTCGATCTGCGAATACCTATTCTCCGCATCAGTGAGTGTGCGCAAGCAAAAGGCAACGGGCCGCAACTCTCCATCATGGTCCTGCAACAGGGCAGCACCCAGGCCATAACTGCTGGCGTCGGCATTGACCACTGTTGGTTTGTTGGCGTCGTAATAACAAAAGGCTGGTGCAGCCATGAGCATTGCTTTTGCGTTGTTAAATGCTTGCTCCTGAGGCTCCCCCCAAACCCACGCAGTCTCCTTCTTGAGCAGGTTAGTAAGTGGATGCAACACTGTAGACAGGCCTGGCAGGAATTTTCCAACATAGTTAACCAGTCCGAGCACCTGCCGCAGCTGCTCCACGTTGGAGGGGCTGGACATCTGAGCGATAGCCTCCACTTTGCTCTCATCAGGCTTCACACCATCCGCGCTAACGATGTGTCCAAAGAACTGCAGTTCAGTCTTTCCAAAGTGACACTTGGCCCTGTTGAGCTTGAGACCGGATGCCTTAACCGTCCACAACACCGCGTCGAGATGGCGGTCATGCTCCTCTTTTGTAGATCCATAAACCAGGATATCATCCATCACAACGACAGTCCCTTGTAGGCCTTTTAGCAGGTCGGTCATCAGCCGCTGGAAAATCTCAGGCGCCAATGTAATGCCAAATGGCAGACGCTTGAAGCAAAACCGGCCCATTGGGGTAATGAAGGTTGTCAGTCTTTGGCAGCTGGGGTCCAATGGAATTTGCCAGAACCCGCGAGAGGCATCCAGAGTGGAGAAAACCTTGGTTCCTGCCAGCTTAGGTGTTATATCATCCAGTGTGGGCAAAATGTAACGTTCTCGCTTCACTCCCTTGTTCAAGCATTTCAAATCCACACACACTCTGACCTCGTCCTTGTTGCGTTTTGGAGCGGGCACCATTGGGGCACACCAGTCTGTCGGCTCTGTAACTTCCTCAATGATCTCGAGGCTCAGCATACGCTTTAGCTCTTTCTCCACTTTTGGAAGGAGCGGAAAACGAACTCTGCGTGGCGTGTTGACGCTGAATGGAACTGCTTCATCAGTCAGCTCGATCTTAACAGGCTCACAGTTCAGTAGTCCTATTTCCCCGAACACATCGCTTGTTGAGTCACTAGTGATAGCATTGACTCTTGCTACCAGCCCCATGCGCTTTGCCACTGCTTTGCCCAACAAGTCCTTTTATGACCGTAATCCAGTATTGGTATTTCTGACCTTCGTATGTAGTGATGGCAAGAAACTTACCCATGCATCGGACTTTCCCGCCTGGGCTGTACACTGTTAGCCTGGACTTGTTCAGTTTGGGTTTTTGATGTAGTTTGCTGAAAGTCTCCTCAGTCATAACGGTGGTATCAGCACCTGTGTCGATTTTAAAATCCACCGGACTGCCATTCACAGTAGCTCTACATCCCAGTCAGTATCCGGGTTTGACTCCTCAATGATGTTTGGCTTTGACTTTGTGGTTGCTCTCAGGAATAGTTCTCCAATAAAAAATAAATCCTCGTCTGAATCCATAACGGCCTGTGCTACGACTTCTTTCAGCATCTTAGATTTACACACGGCCTCGAAATGTCTGATTTTATTTCACTTTCTGCACCTTTTGTTACGGGCTGGACAGCTTTACTTTTTATCATGCATCCTGTTGCATCTCTGACAGTTCAGTTTATTCTCCCTGTATTTCTGTCCTTGTCCCTGCCGTGGTTTATCATAACTCCTCCTTGTGCTATTGTACTGTTTCTGTCTCACCTCATTCACTGCATTTTCCACACGCTCTGCACTTTGTTGTTTCACTTGTTCACTTTGCCGTGCAAGCTGGATGGCTCTCTCCAGCGTCTGGTCCGCCTCTAGCTGGAGTTTTTGCGAAACCTCTTTGTCCATTATTCCGATGACGATCCGGTCCCGGATCTGCTCGTCCTTCCCCACCCCGAACTCGCAGTGCTGCGCGAGCTCGTACAGGCTCCGCACGAAAGCTTCAACTGTCTCACCGGCCCTTTGGCTCCGCTTATGAAAACAGGCGCGATCGTGGATGACAGTACGGAGGATCGTAAACCATCCGTTGGGCTCAACCCATAACACAAAATACAGTCCCCCTCATGGTTAGCATCCCCCAAACTACGGTAGCTTAACATGGACAAAAGCCAATCTCACAACAGTAACATTTCTCCATCTTGGTTTAAAGGGTTCTTTAAAATTGAGTCAAGAATCATTGTTACATTTGCCAGCTGGAGTACCCAAGATCTCCACCAGAGGGCATTGCCTCCTCACGTCTCCTTTGCTTTCTTATCATGAACTACACTTCCCATAATCCATTGCCTGGACTCATTATGGTCTGATCACTACCACCTTTGTGTAATTTACTCGTTTGTGTTTGCCTTTATAAACTGTGTTTTCACTCATTCTTTGCAAAGTCTTGTTTGTTACACGGCACTTCTGAGCCATTGTGTCCTGGTTTCCCGCGTCTCAGGCTACGTTTACATGACAACGATATGCTTAAAACTGAGAAGTTTTTCCATTGAGTTTTCCACATATAGACGACACCATTGTCAAAACGATCCCCATTCACACGGATCTGCGAAAACGACTAAATACACTGTATTCTTCTGCCAGACCATTAGATGGTGATGAAACACTATAGATGAAACACGCAATACGAATGTGCATGACTTCATCATCTTTAGAGATTCACGTTTTTGCAGTTTACACGGAGACTGACGGACTCACTGACCCTTGAATGTTGTTTCAGAGCCCAATATATTCCAGATCCAGATCCAGACCTCAGTCCAAGTGTGCCGATTGATTTCACAAATCACCTGACCAACCTGAAGCCCAACGTCTTACAGAAGATGCAGGACAATGCTGGTAAACGTGAGTATGACAGACGCAGCAATGATTTCTGTGGTTATTTGTTAATGTGTGTGTGTGTGTGTGTGTGTGTGTGTGTGTGTGTGTGTGTGTGTGTGTGTGTGTGTGTGTGTGTGTGTATATGATTGTGTATCTGTTCTCTCTCTTCAGCTTCAGCTTCAGCTTCAGCTTTGGCTTCAGCGTTCACTCAGTTCAGCATCAATCGTTCTCATTCTTTATCTCATCACTTATTTGACGATGCTGATGATGCAGATTATGCTGATGATGCAAATTATGCAGATGATGGAAATGATGCAGATTATGCTGATGATGCAGATGATGGAAATGATGCAGATTATGCTGATGATGCAGATGATGGAAATGATGCAGATTATGCTGATGATGCAGATGATGCTGATGTTGTAGATGATGCAGATTTTGCAGATGATGGAAATGTTGCAGATTTTGCAGATGATGTAAATGATGCAGATTTTGCAGATGATGTAAATGATGCAGATGTTGCAGATTTTGCAGATGATGGAAATGTTGCAGATTTTGCAGATGATGGAAATGATGCAGATTATGCTGATGATGCAGATTATGCTGATGATGCAGATTATGCTGATGATGCAGATGATGCTGATGTTGTAGATGATGCAGATTTTGCAGATGATGGAAATGTTGCAGATTTTGCAGATGATGTAAATGATGCAGATTTTGCAGATTTTGCAGATGATGTAAATGATGCAGATGTTGCAGATTTTGCAGATGATGTAAATGATGCAGATGTTGCAGATTTTGCAGATTTTGCAGATGATGGAAATGATGCAGATTATGCAGATGATGTAAATGATGCAGATGTTGCAGATGATGCAGATTTTGCAGATGATGTAAATGATGCAGATGTTGCAGATTTTGCAGATGATGGAAATGATGCAGATTATGCAGATTTTGCAGATGATGGAAATGATGTAGATGTTGCAGATTTTGCAGATGATGCAGATGTTGCAGATTATGCAGATTTTGCAGATGTTGCAGATTATGCAGATTTTGCAGATGATGGAAATGATGCAGATGTTGCAGATTATGCAGATGTTGCAGATTATGCAGATTTTGCAGATGATGGAAATGATGCAGATGTTGCAGATTTTGCAGATTATGCAGATTTTGAATAAGCATTTTCTTATCCAAAAGATATTTGTAATTTGGCTTTTATCCATCTTATTATATGTTAACAATAAAGAAACAAAAAAGTAATTTTTTCTTTGTTTGTATTTTTCATTTATTTGATCCACATCCAGACCTTTTCTCCTTAATTTGCTTTTTAATCTGTAATTATTCTATAATGCTATATTTGTTCATGCAATTTTCTATGTATTCTTTTCTTTAATAAATTCAATTGGAAAGATATTCTTAATATAGATAAAAACGTCTCAATAGTAAACATATAGACTAGATGTGTATTTTGATTTAAATATATTTGCATATTTACTCTATTATGATGAACATCAGATCAGATAAGTCAAGTCATCTTCATTTATATAGCGCTTTTAACAATGTAGATTGTTTCAAAGCAGCTTTACATTGATAATGGGAAATAAATGACAGTAACAGGATTGGTTTTGGCTTTACAGCAGCTCTAGAATAAAGTTATTGTCCAGCTAAAGTTAGATTTGATTGATTGACTTCCGTTGCAAAGATCATTAGTTATTAACTTAGGGGCCGCTAACACGACACCGTTCTCACAGAAAACCCTTAATGTGATCCGGCCGCTCATTTGCATGACAACAGCTTTGTGCGAGCATTCATTTAAAAAAAAAAAAACACATTATCATCTTTGCGTAAACTTCAAAAACGCAAATCTGTGAAAGCGCATGCGTATTACATGTTTAGTCTATATGTATGTGTAACAGGGTTAAAAAGAACATTTGATTTAAAGAGTATTATATGTGAATTTCATAAAATAAGGCATTTGGCTGTATACATTGGTGTTAGAAGGCTTCCCTCCTGTGGCTAATAATGGTACTGCAGATATTGTATTTTGTCGCTCTTCTCTTGCCGTACCGCAGCAGATTCAAGTGTTGATGCTGTGGGCAAGGCCGGACTTACCATTGGGCTTGACTGGGCTCAAGCCCATGGGCCCCGCTCAATAGGGGGCCCCGCCCTTTTACGTTTGATTTTTTTCAATAATATATCCAGGGTGCGATTTGCCGGGGGGGATGCGTGGGATTTCCCCCTTTCTGGTCAATGTATCCCTGCCTCTGCTTAATTATTTGTATCCCCGGTGGGGATAAATTTATCCCCCCCTCAAAGTGATCATAGTGCTACTAGTGGCGAGACGGATCACAAAACTTATCACGGATCCGTGGTTTGATTAAAGTCAATTTTATTTTAAAATGATTACTCACTCACTCTTGAGCGTCTGGCGCGAGTGATTTCAATGTTAAGTCAATGTAACGCGCGTCTAGAGGTCCTGCGGCGCGGTGTTTAGCGCGGCGCGGTAGACGCGAGCCTCATTCGCGCATCCAGTTTGCGCGAATGAGGCGAATTGCTAACACAGATCATGTCTTTTCTATCATTTCACTGTAGCTCAGCATCGCGATCAGTGTTGTGCCAGTTCATACTTAAAAAGAACTAGCTCAAAGTTCAGTTCACACAGATGATAATGAACTAGTTCATGTCATAGTTCTTTTTTTTTTTTAAATGAACTAAGTTCACATATCTAAAAATGAACTAGTTCACGTTCATTTGTTAAATTATTTTAACAAAGATGTAGGCTATTATTAATAATAATGTTATTTCAACACAATATCTCGTTATTTCGAAATAATGTGTGCGTGCATCTGTAAATCCGGTGACGCGTGTATTGATTTTTATTAATAAACAAGTGTTTTCTCTAAAAGTGTCGACTCGGCTGCAAAGATGAAGTTGACGATCGCCATCTCCGTGTGAACGCGCTTATAGAAAGAAATGCACATAAATAAGCCTAATAATGGATTATCAGAGAGTAGCCTTTTTCTTTTTTCGTTTTGAATTATTTCGTTTAAAGACATTTCAAGCTTTGTGTATTTGATGTATTTGTCATGTCTGTGTGAGGCATACACTGAGTTTCGTTAAGTTAGGATGTGCTCTAGTTCACGTGCAATGCAAGTGAGCGCGCGGGCGCCTCCGTTAGGCTATATTTGTTTCGTCGGCCTATTCATTAAATACAGGCAATTGGTTGATGAAAAATTGATTAAAATTAAGATACAATTTATACAAAACGAAATTCACTTTAAAGAAAGGCTTTCTATAACAACTTCAACTTCAACGGTCAAAATCAATGTCTCATATTCCGCACCCTATCTCGGTCGTGCTGTTCACTTTTCATAAATCAAATGGAAATCAATGAAAAAAAAAAAAAAAGGTATAATATTATAACAAATATGAAACGCGCTTTTTTAATGGCTACAACAGTATAGTAGGCCTACATATCCTACTCTCTATTTGTAGCCTACACATTTCTGCACATTAATTTAATTCTGAATTTTGCACACACAAGCTGAAAGGCATTTGTTCAAATCAAGTTCACGGATAATTGTGCGGGCATTTATAAGCCTAATCATTATGATACTAAAATCCTAACAAATAGGCGATGCTATGTACAAAAAATCAGATGAGCCCATAATATGAACGGTTAAGCATTTTCCTCCCATAGAAAACCATTAGGCTATAAGAACGCTTAATGTGGCTTAATGCAGATTAGAATGTCCCCTTATGTCGAAATAACGAGATATCGATACTAGGCTACTGTGTCCACCGTGGTCTCCTTTTTGATCAGCGGAAACGATTTTTGCTTGTTTGGGATCTGACTGTCCAGATTTGAAAAAGTTAAGCAAACTTTTTCAAGCTTCAATCAGTGGTCATATAAATAAATTAGCACGGTTTTTACATGTAACACTGTATACTGTACCATGTCACCTTTTGAAAGTAGCTTTGCACTTCAAATAACGATTGGATCGATTATATTGTTACGCCACCAGATGGCGACAAATTACTTTTAAAAAACATTTGTGATTGAATCGTTCATTCAGGAGATTCGTTCAAAGATGCTGATTCATCTATGAAACAATTGTATTTGATTGAGGAATTAAATCATTCATTCAAACTTAAGTTTTTTTAATAAATAATTCAGATTAATGAAACATTTTTGTAGACTTCAGCAATTAAGATAAATTGTTATTTTTTTAGTTGTTTGTTCAGAATCGTGATCTCTAGTTTTATTCTCAGTTTATTCAGAATTGTGTTGCTCTAATACATAGCTTGTGTATCATTTTGTTCTATTTAAAGTAATGTATAGACGGTAGGGCCCGAAAGTGACTCAAGCCCAGGGGCCCCCACCACCCTAAGTCCTGCCCTGGCTGTGGGTATGTATGGCTTTTCATGCTCTGACGCATTAACAAATTAATTGTGAAAATGATACGTTTCAAGTGAATCTTTTCGACGCAATATATTTCATACATGTATGTGAACAGATAGATAATGGATTTAGCACTTTAACACGGTTGTTGAGAGTGTTATAATATGTATTGAATTTCCATGTGCGTCACACGTGCGAGCACGGATTCATTTCTCGTGACGATTGCATCTGTCTTAACTATCTGACGATTATTTGTATTATGAGTCGAGTGAATGTGTCATTTCTATCTTTCTAGTGCATATGAATATCTGCAGTCTGTCAGCCAATGTAAATTGTTTTTCTTCTTGTTGTTTCCATAAAAAAAGGTATGTTGTTTTCGTGTTTATTGTTATAATGTCGACAAATGTTATTTATATTACTGATGTTGTCTGCAATTATTCTGTACATTTACACTGGTGTACTTAACATAATACTTATAATATTAGTTATTCGCATTGTATATCATTACTATGTGTTTAATGTGAATAATACAAATTAATGGTGGCAGCAGATTCAAGTGTCGATGCTGTGGTGCATATGAATATCTGCAGTCTGTCAGCCAATGTAAATTGTCTTTCTTCTTGTTGTTTCCATAAAAAAAGATAAATTGAAGCTGAACCCCGTTTGTGAGTGTGTCCTTCCACATCCGTTACACTGGTGCCGTGACTCCGTGGATCCCTTGATCAGCTTGATGCAGATCGACCGTGATTGCTGTGTGCAGATCGAGTTCATCGGTGGATCGAGTCTTCGTTGCTGTGAGCAGGTCAAGTTCGTCAGAAGGGTCAAGTGAAGTCTTCAATGCTTTGGATGCGGACAGTATACACATACTCACACACTGTCATTGGGACTGTACATTAGTTTATTACATACACAACGCATGGACACATGGAATGTAGTTCTGATTTGACTGTCATCGCGATCAAGATATAATTTCAAGTAGTGAGCTTTCTCATAATCAATATCGTTGATATTTTAAGTGTTTTACTTTTTTAATTTTTTTATTTTTCTCATGCACAATTTTTTATTTCATTATGGCTGAGAAACCTGAATATGATGGTGATCTGGATGCATCATGTTATGGTAACATGGGTTTCCCTAGAGGAAGGGGTACATGGTTACTGAGTAGCGCTGAAGGTGGTACTTTCAATGAAGACGTTAGTCGGGGGGTTGGACGACCAAAGTTACATGATGACAACGGTAGGGGTATTGGGTTGAGTCAGTCCCCGGGTGGTACTCCTGTTGGTCGTGTTCCTGGTGAGGGTCCATACACCTCGACACCTGGTGTTGATAGAGTTGCTTTTGACCACCTAACAGATATGGTGGGCCAGTTAGGTTCGCAGATTGGCGAGTCAATAGTTGCAAAACTGGTGTCTGCTGGCTTAGTTAATGCTAATGCTGATTGCCAAACCAATCCACTCAGTTACAATCAGACACCAGCACACACAGAGCAGTGTACACATACACAAATGGTTGCACCACAAGTTACAGTGCACATGAAGTCTGAACATGACTCATTTAGGGGTGATGGCTCTGATAAGTATGGCATTGAGGAGTGGGTGGACAGGACAAAAGCTTACTTAAGAAAGCAAATGTACCCTGTTGATGAGCAAGCCGAAGAGATAATGAGTAGACTAGCTGGAAAGGCAAGGGATGTTGTCAGAATCAGCCTTCGCAGTGATGATACGCTCAATGTCAGACGGGAACCTGAGTTAATTTATGGCATTCTTATGCAGTACTTCAGTGAAGCGACCTCATGCCTGCCACTTGCAGACTTTTATGCCACTCTCCCCAGAGCCAAAGAGAATCCTGTGGACTACTGGATTCGAATTAACAAAGCGGCTGATCTGGCAGATGAGGGACTGCGAAGACAAGGAAAACGGTTCAACAACATAGGAGAGGAGGTAACACGGATGTTTGTTAAATTCTGTCCTGATCCTAGTTTGGCGAGTGTGTTCAGATGCAAGCCTGTTCAAGAATGGAGTGCAAAAGAAATACAGAGCAGGATTGATGATTACCAGAGGGAATTTAGGAGTCGGGGGAATAGTACAGTGAATCTGAGGAGTCAAACAACTGCAGTGTTCAACAGTGAACATATTATGTACGATTGCCCAAAGACTGAGTCGCCTTCGGTTCCAGCCCAATCAGTCAGTTCTTTGCCTGATGCTCAGGCACATTGCCAGTCAGAGTCTAGACCAGCACCAAATCAGGCACAGCATCAGCCCTTCTTCTGCTCAACTCCAGCCCCAGTGATATCTCAACAAACACAACAGGCTGAGAGTCAGTTACTCACTCGAATGATGGAGATGATGGAGCAGCTCATGGGCAGGGTGCAATTTCGTGATGTTTCCAACCCAAGGCATGGCTCTAGACAACAGCGCAGTTTTGTCAGAAGTACCTGTCGAGTCTGTAATGACAGCAAACACACAACAGTGACACACTGCATGACAGACAGACTGTGTTTTGCATGCTTTTCTCAAGGGCACACAAAGAAGGATTGTCCTAAACAATCCTCTGCCCAGACACAGCATGAGGGAAACTAGCAGACCCGTATTTGGAGGGAGGCTGTGCGGGTCCTCATTGTAACTCCCAAGCCATTGATGATTGTGAGTCTGAGAATACATACCTTTTAGCCAAAGGAAGTCTTGATCATTCAGAAGTCATTTATCAGAACACGCATGTTGTGGGTGGACGCGACAGCCTGTTTTATACGCCAGTGAAGATTGGAGATACGGTGACATTGAGTGCAATGTTGGACAGCGGTTCGATGGCTTGCACTATAAATGAGTCTGCTGAGATGAAACTGAGATCAGCTGGTGCAGTGGATGAATCCAGTGAGTTCATAAATGATGTCACCCTTGTAGGCTGCGGAGGGCTGCGTGTGAAACCTAAATCATCGTTCACTGTTACCATGGAAGTGTACGGTATAAAGATGGCAGTACCCACCTTAGTGGTTCCTGGACAACTTGATGAGCTGATAATTGGGACTAATGTCATTAAACACATTCTCAGATATTTCAAATTGTGCGATGGATTTTGGCAAGCTCTGTCTAGTCCCACTTCTTCAGACCCTGAGTGTGAAAGCTTCTTGTCGATGCTCGCTGGATTGAACCGCTGGAGAGGAGAAGAGATTCCTGGGAAGATAGGAACAGTCAGATGCAATTCAGCCGTCCAGCTCGAGCCAGGCCGTGAGTACTTAGTATGGGGAAAACTGCCCAAATCCACTGTTGTGTCCCCTGGAAGTGCAGTCATGACTGAACCTACATCTTCTCACTCAGCTCCCAGAGGTGTTATGGTGGCTAGACTAATCACGTCTTTGTGGGAAGATGGATGGGTCCCCTTGAAACTTATCAACACATCAGGTAGTCCAGTGTTATTGAGACGAAATGCAAAAATTGCAGATCTTTATCCTTGCATGGCGCTTGAAGATCTTGATCACGACAGTGCAGCCAATCCTCTTCTGGTAAACTGCTCTATGAGTTTGTCTGATGTGGCCGACATGTCACCTGTGAAAGAGCGACTGAAGTCACTTGGTCTGGACAGTCTTAATCTTGACTCGTGTGATATCTCGGATTCCTGGAAGCAACGGTTGCTGGACCTGATAGTGAGTTACGGAGACATCTTTTCACGTGACCATCTTGATTGTGGGGAAGCAAGGGGTTTCGTCCATAGAATACACCTCTCAGACACCAGACCGTTCAGGCTTCCGTTCAGGAGAGTGGCACCTAGTCAATATCAGACACTGAGACAAGTGCTATCTGAGATGGAGGAGAAGGAGATAATTCGGCGATCTACCAGCGAGTACGCTTCACCTCTCGTTTTGGTCTGGAAGAAGAATGGGGACCTGCGTGTGTGCACGGATTTCCGTTGGCTGAACAAGAGAACGCTGAAGGATGCACACCCTCTTCCACACCAGGCGGATTGTTTAGCAGCACTTGGCGGTAACGCCCTCTTTAGCACAATGGATTTGACGTCCGGATTTTATAATATGCCACTGCATGAGGAGGACCGCAAGTTTACCGCCTTTACTACACCTATGGGCCTTTTCGAATACAATCGATTACCCCAAGGTCTCTGCAACAGTCCTGGCAGCTTCATGCGTATGATGACCAACATATTCGGGGACGAAAACTTTCTCAGTCTGCTGTGTTATCTGGATGACCTGATTGTCTTCGGGCCAGATGAAAAAACAGCTCTTGATCGCTTGGAAATGGTGTTTGGCAGGCTTCGCACACACAATCTTAAGCTGGCTCCAAAGAAGTGTCACCTGATGAGAAAATCAGTGAAGTTCCTTGGGCATATGATTGATCAGACGGGTGTTTCTACGGACCCAAGCAAAGTTGAAAGCATCTCTAAGATGAACAGTTTAGATTTGATGGAGCTTGATGGAACAACTCCTTCTCAGAAGAAGATAAGATCATTCTTGGGAATGGTGAATTACTACCAGCACTTTGTTCCAAACTATTCTGCCGTAGCCAAGCCACTATTTAATCTTCTGAAGGGTCAAAAGACGAAAGTGAGGAAGCTGGGTCATGTTCGTCAGAATAGGAAGCTGAAATCTAGTGACTGGACACAAGCACAAGACCAGGCAGTCGAGCGGCTGAAAGCATCACTAGTCGAGAGCGTTGTCCTTGCCCATCCAGATTTTGAACGGCCTTTCATATTGGCAACGGATGCCTCCTTAGATGGTATTGGAGCTGTGCTCTCACAGATCACAGAGGGGGAGACCAAAGCCAGACCTGTAGCTTTTGCCAGTAAGTCCCTTTCTCGGTCGCAGCAAAATTATCCAGCACATCGGTTGGAGTTTTTGGCCTTGAAGTGGTCAGTGTGTGATAAATTCAGCCATTGGCACTGTCTTAACTGACAATAATCCTTTGGCTCATATACTTACAAAACCCAAACTAGATTGCTGCGAACAACGTTGGGTGGCTAAATTGGCTAGCTACAACTTCGACATAAAGTATGTGCCTGGTCCCCAGAACATAGTCGCTGATGCCCTGAGCAGGGTTCCATTTGTCAAAACTGATGTCATGCAGAGACTGCTCAAAGAACCATATGGAGCACTACTGGCTGGTTCCAGAGGAATGTCTACAGATTCTGTGCAGGATGCTTTCAGACTTTCCTGTGATTCAGATAGGAGGCAGGGTGTCATTAATCTAGGCCAGTCATGCAGACCAAAGACCTTCTAACTGTCTCGAATGCAGATGTCTCTGCTATATTGAGCTCACATGTTGAGTGGAACATCGGTGCCAGAGCACGAGCAATGTCTGTCATTGATCACTTACCTCAGTTGATGTCGGAAGGGCAGGACACGTTGCCAACATATTCAGAACAGGAGCTGCGTGAAAAACAGCTCACAGACAAAATTTTGTCAAGAGTCATGTATTATGTTGAGCGTCAGCGTAGGCCTTCAAGAAGAGAGAGGTCAAAGGAATCAACGAGCGTTCTTCGATACCTGAAGCACTGGGAGAAACTTGTTGTCAGAAGTGGTATCTTGTACAGAGTGTCCTGTGACCAACTATCAAGAAAAAAACGCTTTCAGTTTGTGGTCCCAGAGTCTTTGGTGAGTGTGACCTTGAGAGGAATCCATGACGACTGTGGTCACCAAGGTCAGTCGCGGAGTATTAGCCTTGCAAGGCAGCGCTTCTTTTGGCTGAACATGGAGCAAAATGTGAGGGACTATGTGCGCCTATGTCATCGCTGCACTGTGAGCAAAACGACTGATCCTTCTGGTAGAGCACCCCTGGAGAACATTTCAACAAGTAGACCGTTAGAGCTTGTCTGCATAGACTTCTGGTCAGCTGAAGACTCTACTAACAAGTCAGTTGACGTTCTGGTGATAACCGATCACTTTACAAGGCTAGCACATCCTTCCACATCCGTTACATATGCGGTTTGAATATGTGCGCAGGCGTGTATAGTCCTTAACAAATTGACCACCAAATTACTTGTCTGGTCTTAAATATTCATAATACAGATTTTTTTTTCGTTTCCATGCATCCATGTGAACTGGAATAATTTTGACTATGTTTTATTCTGTACGCTTTATCTATAACATTTTAAATGTGTGAACAAGTGACCGATTCAGCTTATTTATAATGTGAGGGGCGGGGATTCAGATTCTAGAGAGTGTTTGATTGGACGGAAAATCTGATGAGAAGCTGAAGTGCAGAGTGATGGCATCAACATCAGCCTTACTATGCAGCCTTCCAATTGACCCTGCAGGGAGCTTGATTGACAGGTGATCTGACCAATCGCCATCCGCCAACGGTCAATTGATAAGCAGAATTGAGTTTTTACTTTTTCTATTGCACTCCAATGGGACAGAACGGCCTACGGGACAGAAATTAAGCCTTTAAATAAAAGGGTTATGGAGCTGTGTACACTGTCATATACAATAAAGTACAGGAAATATAAATGAACAAAAAACCTGCCTAGTGCCTACCTTACACAACACTAGTGGTGGACAAGTTGTGCTCGGGAGTAGAGCGAACAAATTCTTTCTACACACACTGCAACAGTCACAATATGACGCCACACACTGCGCATACGTTTTAAAAAAACATAATTTAAGGCCTCGAATTAAAACGAATACGATCTCCGTCCACACCAGCGTTTTAGCGGCGTATTAGAATTGATCTCCGTCCACATTAAACCGACTGAAAACGCGGATCACGTGACCATTCACCAACACTGGGCGTGCGCGTGCCGGTGTACACAGGCGCAGGTTGGCAGTAGTATTGTAAAATGCATTATTTACTTGCACAACAGCTGCTAGCAAAGACATCAACGTCAGTAACGCTTGTAATTCGTTATCCATGTTGCAGTCACTAACGTTACGTAGTCCAGGCTGGTTTTGTATGTTTTCTTCTCGGGGACGGGTCATGTGATGGGTGGCTGACGAATCAGGGAAGGATACGCCATGACTGATGACACCCAATCATAGAGCCGAGCGCGAGCCTCTGCGTCATCGTTTGTCAAGTCCTCCGTTTCGACCGTCCGGAGATTCAAAACGCAAAACGGGGTCGGAGCGTTTCTAAACTTCTCCGTTTTAGGTCTTCGTTTTTGCCGTTGTAGTCTGGACGGGAGGTGCAAACGTAGCAAAAGGTCTCCGTTTCTAAACGAAAACGCAGTAGTGTGGATGGGGCCTGACATATACAGTAAATAACACTTTTATATCTGCACACTTAGTGTTAATTACAAACAAATTACTAAATGCTAAGAATGAATAAATGTAAATGAACAAAATTAGACTCAACTTATTAGTGTTTACATTGAGCAGCCACAGTTTCTTCCAATTATTGGGTCCAGTTACAAAAACATAATTGCTATTCAACCGACACTTCACGTCCCGTGTGCTTGGACTTTTTCGTAAATCCTGTTGTTCTGCCCTGTAGTCACTAGTGTTGTGGGGGAAATGCATTACAAATATCTTGAGTTACGTAATCAGATTACTTTTTCAAGTAACTAGTAAAGTAACACCTTACTTTTAAAATTTACAACAAAATATCTGAGTTACTTTTTCAAATAAGTAACACAAGTTACTTTGTTTTCCCATTTATTGACTGACAGTTCTCCTGTCCTCATGTTGAGACAAATCAAGTGCAGATGCTGTGTGTGTGTGTGTGTGTGTGTGTGTGTGTGTGTGTGTGTGTGTGTGTGTGTGTGTGTGTGTGTGTGTGTGTGTGTGTGTGTGTGTGTGTGTGTGTGTGTGTGTGTGTGTGTGTGTGTGTGAGAGAGAGAGAGAACATGTTTATTGTAGTTCTAGACTAAATGTGAGATTCTCACTTGCACAAAAAAAATATTCAATATTCCTCAAAATGAATAAAATCAGTGAAATGCAGAAATAGAATACTATGCAATCCTCCAATAACTAAATATGTTAAATAAAACATTAATTTGTATGCATTTAATCTAATTTTATTGACAAAAGTACTTGCTTCTGACCTTCGATGATTCAGTTAAATAAGCAAAAATGACTTTAGATAGTACTACACATTTCCTTCAGCCTGAGGATTATTATTTCACTTTTATTTTGAAAGAGTCAAAAATTTGGCCAAAAATATAACTTTTGTGTTATAAAAAAACAAGCCCAGCCCAGGTGGGAAAAAAGTAACGTAAAAGTAACGTAAAAGCATTACTTTTCTAAAAAAGTAACTAAGTAATGCAATTAGTTACGTTTTAAGGGAGTAACGCAATATTGTAATGCATTACTTTTAAAAGTAACTTTCCCCAACACTGGTCGTCACAGCATCTGTTCAAAGTGCCTTCAGACGTTTTGGGAAAGTAGAGGATTTAATGATTGTCCCATTTGCAGAGAAATATCCCTAATGGATGATCCTCCAGTAAATTTGGCTTTGAGGAACCTGTGTGAGAGTTTTCAACAGGAGAGAAGACAGAGATCTTCATCTGGATCTGGAGTCTGTAGTGTTCACAGCGAGAAGCTCAAACTCTTCTGTCTGGACGATCAGCAGCCCGTGTGTGTGGTGTGTCGAGACTCCAAAACACACACCGACCACAGATTCTGCCCCATAGAGGAAGCAGTGAACATCAACAAGGTCAGATAAATGATGTTGAAAACTATTTATAAATCAATAATGTTCACAGTGACTAATATATAAAAGTGACTTTGAAACTTTATGTTTTGAGGTTTATGTGAGTCCTGAAACCAAAGAGCTCTTGATTTGGAAGCACACAAATACATTTACTCATTTCTCTGTCTTTAAATATTTCTTTGCTTTTTTCAAGCCTAAATCAGATCTATGTGTATGATCAAAACATTATTTTACTGAATTGTGAAACTGTCATTTTTCTGGTATTATCAGATTGCATAATAATTTACAGGGAGTGGCTGAATGTAACGTTCAGTTTCGCTTCACGGGACTATTAGTTTGTAGCTCATTGTTTTCTTTTCTGTTCTCATGGTTTCTTAGAAACTACAAACATTTGCGTTGCATATCCTGTGAATGCCAGTGCCCTGGACCAGACTCAACTTATTAGTGTTTACAGTGAGCAGCCACAGTTTCTTCCATCTCGCTTCACTTCACAAGATACTTCTCTAAGCAAGCCATAGAGATATTGAATTAGGGTGGGGGTGTTCTGATTAATTACTTAGAGACTTGGGATGTCTGACTTTTATTGGAACTAGCCTTTGTTCGATCAGTATCATTTTCAAGGAAATGAAGAAATGTTGCTTTCGCTTTCAGAGTGAAACAAAACTGGTTGAAACGAATGCTTGAATATCTATCAGTGCAGTTAAAGGATAATTCCGGTATTTAACACCTTGAGTCTATATTGTAGTTTGTTTTGGATGAACAAGAGTGGTGGACAACATTTTTTTGACAATGGTTCCTCTCTCGAGTTTTTGACTATAATAGAATTGGCCATGGACCCATTTAACATTGGAGTCAATGGGCATGTCCGAAAATGTCATTAAAACAGCCAATAATGTTCGTTTACAAAACTGTGCAACTCACCGAGTGATTAGTGATGTTCGTTGATGTTCCAGAAACAAAAAGTGTTGCGAAATACAGTTTCTGTCGTGTTTTATTCGTCATTTTGTAAAATCCCATTGAATTCTGTTGAAGGACTGAGTGCTCGTTAATATAAATGCGCTACCGGAAACGGAAAGGGGGCTGTTTACATTTGGTCGATGTGTTTTTGCTCGCTTCCGTTTCTCATAAGGGTAGCGAGCAGAGCAACTGTGCTCCGGGAGAGTAAGCCAAATAAACAAACAAAACCTTGAAAATATTGAAAGACGTGACCACTGACCAGTGCAATATGAAGTTGAACTCGACTGTGACCGTGAGTGTCCCGCGAGACATAAACATCGGTTATCGCCATCAAGTGGTCGGGAGTGTGCTAACGCTTCAGATTCAAATATTGAGCGGAAGTTACACGGTTGTGAAGTGTCTGAAAAAATAGTTCCACTATAGCAAAATAAACGGATTGGAATCATATATTGCGACGATATATTGTTTATAATCATCAACGAACACCACTAACCACTCGGTGAGTTTAACAGTTTTGTAAACGAACATTATTGGCTGTTTTAATGACATTTTCAGACATGCCCATTGACTCCAATGTTAAATGGGTCCATGGCCAATTCTTTTATAGTCAAAAACTCGAGAGAGGAACCATTGTCAAAAAAATGTTGTCCACCACTCTTGTTCATCCAAAACAAACTACAATATAGACTCAAGGTGTTAAATACCGGAATTATCCTTTAATGTAGTGTATATTCTCTCATTCATCATATGTATTTATTAACTGTTTATCAGTGATCCGTGAGCTGAGAATGAAAGATAAGCGATTGCATTTAACTTGGTTCTGGTACCACATAAATAATAACTATGACTGACATGATTTATATTTCCATTCTAGATCCAACACAGAGTTCATTCAAAGGAACTTTTTGTCATTTACAGTTGAAAATGAATCAATTCAAAGGAACACACTAACATCTAGGCACTATTTGCAATGGGCAGAAAGGAGGATTGATGACTGTAAAGTTCAAGTCCGATCATAGCAGCTGATAAAGTACATAAACTATTTCTATTCATCCCACACCTAGCTGCCACACCAAGAATGAGGAGAAACCAGCTTTGAACACCTTTGATAAGATCATGCATTATTTCCCTGAATGATGAGCACTGAGTGTATGTAATGTGAGAGAATGTGCTATTGTTCTAGGTAAAGTTATGTTGAAAATGCAAGCATTCTGGATTGCTTCCAAAGTTTACTCATGATGCATCTTTATTCATTGACATTGATTGCAGATTTACTGCAAATTATCAGTGGATATCAGTGTGTGTGTGTGTGTGTGTGAGAGAAGTTTTGGCTCAAAATTACTCACGCTCTACACTCAAAAGCATGTGCATATCTGTCAATGGGTGTGGAATAATTTCCCTGTAACAAGGAAAGTAAACAGATTGTGCAATTTAAAAGAAGGTTTAAAATGTCTATATTAGAAAAGTATATGAATTAAGGTGGACTTGGGACAAATGTCTAATTTCCTCTTCAAGAGGTTGATTTGAATTACCATACAGTCTGTTTCTTGCCATTTCATATATATTAAAATTATTGTTGTTATATATATATTTTTTTATTATTTGTGTTTCACTCTCTCATTTTATAATTGTTTTGTGTGATTTATTTTCAGATAAATGTACTTCAAATGATTACGTTTTTTTTTCAATAAGGATAAATTATGATATTTTGTAAAGAGTAAACAGTAGCCGTTTCAAAGCTATAGATGTGTAAAAGGGGAAGGCAAATATAAGTTAGCTTCTTCCTTCTCCTTTTTTTTCTCTATATTTTTTCTTTTCTTTTGAACATGCTGAGATTTTGCTCTTATTATTTTTTTTGTTAAAATATGTTCTGTTATTAATGATCATGTTCTAAAAAGAAAAGAAAAGAAAAATGTAATTTATTCATTCATTCATGATTCATTCAAAATACCCCACAGATATTTTTATATCGCATGTTAAAGTTGTCACTTTTTGAGGGTGAGCAAAAACGCACCGTTTTGTGTCTGTCCCTTTAAATGCAGGTCTGTTCCTCGCACAATGCATCATATGACGTCTGAAGACTTGCACGACTTACATTGACTGCTGTTATGATGATCGCTTTTGGAGATCCGCAGCATCCGTCCTTAATCATTGTCCTTGTGCGGAAAGAGTTGCGAGGACATCTAAGCCAAATATCTCTTCTTCTTTTTTTTTCTTTTTTTTTTTTTTTACAAATTGTTTGACTGAACTCCAAGTGTTTCTTTGAAACTGGCCTCCAAATTGTAAAGGCCGCCTCAGGATATACAGGTTTCAGACACGAGGGGCTTGTGGAGTTTATGTGAATTAACATCTAGAACAGGGGTGGGGAACGTTGGTCCAGGAGGGCCATTGTCCTGCAGAGTTTAGCTCCAACCCTGAAAAAACTCACCTGATTGTAGCCTAAAGGTACGTTCACACTACAAGCGACTTTGTCGCTGCAGATCGCCAGTGGCTGGCGGTTAGGTCGCTAGTGGGCGTTCCCGCTACTGGTTGCCTAGTAATGTTTGTGAGTGACATTCACGGATGTTTCTCCATGTTGTAGACAACAAATCTGTTTTCTTGCAAGCAAACAAACAAACATTTTGGAAGAAAAATTCTAAATGGAATCAGTATAACATGCATAATATTAAAGATGAACGAGAAACTGTGAGTGCTTTTTGCCATCGCGGCTATTTAATTGCAACAAACGGGCAAATGCCGGTCTATATGTGTTCACGAAACAATCCGGCTCTGAGTCAGTGCTGTGAACACCACTGTATGCACACGGAGATATATCACAACTTATAGCACAGTTTCTGACGGCTAAACTTAGGCCTTGTCCACACGAACACGGGTATTTTTATAACCGTGACTTTTTTTACGCGGTTCGCCCGTTCGTCCACACGGAAACGCAGTATCAGGTCACTGAAACCGAACATTTTTGAAAACCCCTGCCAGGGTGAGGATTTTCAGAAACGCCGGTTGCAGTGTTGTCGTGTAGACAGTAAAACCGGAGTTTTTGCCTTGCGACGTCAAAGTGTGCACCGTTATCCGCTGTGTTTGACGTCAGATTGTGCGCCGCTGACGGCTTCTGATTGGCCAACGTGGCTTTACGGTTAGGGTTATATCGCCGCCTGCTGGTGTGGAATGCTCTTGACGGCGCTTGATAGCGTGTTTTTGCGTTTTCATGTAGACGGAGATTTTTTCAAAAACGCAGGAGGAAAAACTCCGGTTATAAAAATACCCGTGTCCGTGTGGACATGGTATTAGCTTCTCGTTCAACTTGCCTCTGTCAGAGAGTGACGGATGATCCACTGACTTCACTCCTATTGGTTGTCGCTCCCGAAAGTCGCTCTTCATTTGCATAAAGTTAAACAGATCTCAACTTTGTCACGTCGCCAGACACGCCCCATCAGGTCGCCAACGGCCGCGATCGCGCGTGTCCCCGGAAAACGTGGAATGAATGGTAACGTGACGCTTTGTCGCTTGTAGTGTGAACGCACCTTTAGTGATCCTGAAGACATTGATCATCTTGTTCAGGTGTGTTTGATTAGGGTTGGGCCCTCCAGGACCAACGTTCCCCACCCCTGATCTAGAATAACAAAAAAAGGGGCCATATTATGGTCTATAAAGATTGATATTATTATTATAATAAGTATTCTTTATTTTTTAAACTAAAAAGTCAGTATATAACTGTAGATGTGAATCTTGTTTTTCCTTTGCGTAAGGCCAGTAGATGGCGATGTCACTTTGTAAAGAAACACTAAACACTTATAGGGCCCTATTTTAACGATCTAAGCGCATGGTCTAAAGCGCAAGTGCACTTAGGTCGTGTCCGAATCCACTTTTGCCATTTTGATGACGCTCACGGCGCATGGTCTAAAAGGGTTGTCCCTATTCTATCAATGAGTAATGGGTGTGTTTTGGAGACCCGCCTATAGGCGCACATTATTACTAACGCGCTCTTTAAATATCAATGTGCCTGAACACACCTCGTTTTCAGACCAGCACGCCTATGGGTGCATAAATGGGCGCAAATGCATTTGCTATTTAAATAACGTGACGCAGCACGTGAAAATGAAAACTGTGTCGGGCTGAAACTAGCAAAAAACACTATGTATGATAGGGCCCATAGACTGAACACGTAATACGCATGCGCATGACATCAACGCTTTTACAAATGTGTGTTTTTGTAATTCACGTTTTCAAAAAAACTTACACTTTGAAATCCGCTGAAGGCCCCCGAAACGCTGTTGTCGTTTATATAGCGCTTTTAGCAATGTAGATTGTTTCAAAGCAGCTTTACAGAGATAAACGGATAATTTAAGGTAACCGAGATTGTTTTGGCTTTATAGCGGTTCCTGAATAATGTTATTTTCCAGCTAAAGTTAGTTTTGATTGATTCACTTCCGTCGAAATGATCATTAGTTATTAAATTAGAGGCCGCTAAGACGACACCGTTCTCTCTACACAGACTTTAAACGCGAACCTGTGAGAAACGCTGATGGCGCTCACGTGCGCATCAAGAATTAATTCTATAGTTCTAATTCGATCAACGTCATCAATGTTCGCGGCGGCCATGTTGTTGACATAGAACCCACGGCAACTGTCAGTCTGTCAATTGACAAGCGTAAAGTGTATTATCGCTGTATTTATTTATTTTTTAAACAGCGCGATGGTGTGTTGTGTAATACACTGCTGTTCTAACAACAGCAAGAAGAAGTTCGTTTTTATGCGATACCGACTGTCAGAAAACGTGAAGACACAGGAGTTGAGCCAGCGCAGGGGAGACTCGTGGCTTGATTTAATATTGACTCATTTGGATAAATATTAGGTAGGCTACACAAGATAGGCATTCATTTTTCTCAAGAAAAAAACAACTCACCTAATGCTGTAAACATACAGAGAGAGATATGCGGTTTTTTTTTTTTTATAATAACTTTATGATATAGGTAAAATTATAATATGTAATAAAGTACACATATTTAGCAAAATACTCTCTATAGCTCTTTTTTTCTAGCCAAATTGGTCATCAAATGGCTTTCCTGAGGTAGGCTAGATGTTATGTGACATAATTGTTCTCCAGCTGTTTTATTGACCCCTTTGTTTGTTTGATTGATTGGTCGATATTATGTATGAGGAATATACATTTCGGTAAGTTGTCCTGTGTCTTTCAACATTGTTCATTTGTATTTATTTACTAGCTAACGTTAGAGATGATCGGTTCACGTGCCGCTAGGGATCTGTCGCGTCACATTTACAAGCGCCAAAACGGTATTTATTGTTTGAATTTCGTAATAAAAGTGACAGAACCTGAGAGCTGAGATTTTTTAGATCATGAGTAACTGCTCTGTCTAGTCTGTCGGTCTCCGTGTCCTCTTTGCGTCACGATTTTTCTGTGCGTGAGAAAATGGATGTGTGGCGTGAGAGCGTGTGAAAAGTGTGCTTCACGGTGAGTGCGTGAGAGTTGGCAGCTCTGAATAAATAAAGTTACGGCTGGCAATAAGGACGAATCTTTAGGCTACTTTAGGCTATTGGGTCTATTTGATATGGGTCCACGCCAATCAAACTTATCTTCTCTTGATACCGACGAGATGAAGCCATTAGGCTACGGCTCCCCTCAACTAAAATCTGCGTGCGGCTATGGGCAGGACAGATGTCATGTCGACAATATGGCCGCGGTTAGCTACTTCCGGTGTTTGCGAATAAGGCCTATAGTTATGCGCATTTGAATATATGTGCGCAGGTTTGTAATTCACTACAAACCAAGCTTTAAATTAATTGTCTGGCCTTAAAATTTTTAAACAGAATTTTATCACTTCGGGGTAGATACGCGAAACCGAAACTATCCCACAACGCTTTATCTGTAGAGAGGTAAAGGGATCCTCCATAGGGAGAGGCTAGTTGGCACTTCAGCACTGCGTTGTCATCGGGTCCAGGCGGGTCAGATCTGGATACGGCCTGGATCCGGCTAGCCGCGGGAAAACCTCGGGATAAACAAAGACACTAAAATTAGCGTAGATGCCATTCTTCTTATGATGTAACGAGTACATCAGGATTTAAGGGAAGTGTTCCCAGTTCCGGCGGACCTAATCTATGCAGACTAACATTGAGTTATAGAAGTCTATAATGTGTTATGTGAATGCTAGGTCAATGTTGTGTAAATGAACGACCAAAGCTCATAAAAAGTTTCAGTTTTTAGTTGAAAACAGTGTTTTGTAAATGGCCCCTTAGATGATCCAGTTTATCTGCATTGTACAGAACAGAATGAATCACATTTGTTTGTGTAGAATTGAGCTCCTCCCACTTTTTTCATAGAACGAGACACACCTGCTAATCTACTTTTCTAGTTCATATATTACCTGAAGCTCATGTTTTGTACGCTCATTTTCCCTCCTGTGGATGTGAAGCTTAAAAACCTTAAAGTCAAACTTTGAAGATTGATTTTTTTTTACCTGCAAAATGTCATATGACGGTTTTGCTGAGGAGGACTTCACTTGTCCCGTGTGTTTGGATTTTTTCGTAAATCCTGTTGTTCTGCCCTGTAGTCACAGCATCTGTTCAAAGTGCATTCAGAAGTTTTGGGAAAGTAGAGGATTTAATGAATGTCCCATTTGCAGAGAAATATCCCTAATGGATGATCCTCCAGTAAATTTGGCTTTGAGGAACCTGTGTGAGAGTTTTCAACAGGAGAGAAGACAGAGATCTGCATCTGGATCTGGAGTCTGTAGTGTTCACAGCGAGAAGCTCAAACTCTTCTGTCTGGACGATCAGCAGCCCGTGTGTGTGGTGTGTCGAGACTCCAAAACACACACCGACCACAGATTCTGCCCCATAGAGGAAGCAGTGAACATCAACAAGGTCAGATAAATGATGTTCAAAACTATTTATAAATCAATAATGTTCACAGTGACTAATATATAAAAGTGACTTTGAAACTTTATGTTTTGAGGTTTATGTGAGTCCTGAAACCAAAGAGCTCTTGATTTGGAAGCACACAAATACATTTACTCATTTCTCTGTCTTTAAATATTTCTTTGCTTTTTTCAAGCCTAAATCAGATCTATGATCAAAACATTATTTTACTGAATTGTGAAACTGTCATTTTTCTGGTATTATCAGGTTGCATTATAATTTACAGGGAGTGGCTGAATGTAACGTTCAGTTTCGCTTCACGGGACTATTAGTTTGTAGCTCATTGTTTCCTTTTCTGTTCTCGTGGTTTCTTAGCATGTTTTCATTTGATGCCCTGATCCACCGGCTCCTTACTCTGTATATTTATTTCCCTCAGTTTGAGACGTTCTTGGTTCGTTCTGGTTGATGTTTATTTGGTTGTTATACACCTGCGGTTTCCTGTGCTCCTGTGTGTTTTTCATTTTTGCTTAAAGTCCTCCTGTGGTGAGAATCCAGCTTTTAATGTTGTTTATGTGTCTATGTGGTGTTTTTAATACGCTTTAACCATGTGTAAGTTCATAAGTCGATGGCATAGTATTTTCTGCTTAAAACTGCAGTGAACCAAAGACAGTCTCAAAAACACGGTTTGAAATCGCTGGTGTTTCTGACGTCACAAACTACCTTGTAACCAATCAGATCAACGTGTGATCGTCAACCAGTGGATCTCTGAGTGAGTGAGTGGGTGGAGGCGGGGCTCATTTGCATATTCATAGAACCACGCATACTAAAATAGGCAAGGGTGTCGAGTTACATTCAAGATATCTGAACGTTTTTTTTGTTTTTAAGGAAAAAAAAACGTTTCAATATGTCATTTTGGCGATTAAAGATGAGTTTTAAGGGATTAAATGATTGACTACAGGGGGACTTTAGGTTGGGATTAAAAGTGACTGCTGTGTTTAGATCCTGCCTCAACTCTCATTGCTGAAAGCGTACGTAACGTTAAAGTTGCATTAGTCAATTAGACATTGAACCGGTGTCACAGGTTTCAGTTCATTTTGACCCCTCCCTCCAAACATATTCCTTCAATGGACAATGCAATCTTTAATATGTCAAATACAAAAGGGAAAAATAAAATCTGGTAACACTTTACAATAAGGGTGCACTAATAAGCATTAATTCATGCTTAACTGATGCACAGATAATACTGAATTAATGTATTACTAATGATTATGTAAGCTATTCATTAATGATTGCCTCATTAGCAACTAATGAAGAGTCTGTCTGGTTAATATATTAGTTCATATATTAATTGTTATTAATTAAATATGTAAGTGTGTATTAATTCTATAATACCTTATTTTTTTAACTAATAGTTAATTCATTAATTTGTTAATTACCACAATGAGCCAAAGCCTTATATTTCAACTTCCAGATAATACAGGAAAACTAATATGCATTAATACATTATTAATTACAGCATTAGTAGTGTGTCAATTACTACAATGTTTTTGGAAACCAGTGTTTAATAAACAGCTTTTATAAACTCAAGTGATGGTCATTAATGATTAATTAATCATTAGCTAACAATCATTATGTTGTGATTTTACTTATTGACGCAGATCATTATTAACTCATCATCTAGTAATTGTAGTAATTGACACTCTATTAATGTTGTAATTATAATATGTGGTAATTGTGGTACTTAACATTGTGGTAATTAACGAATTAATGAACACTATTAGTTAATAAAATAAGTGATTATGGAATTAATCCACAATTACATATTTAATTAATAACAATTCATATATGAACTAATATATTAACCAGACAGACTCTTCATTAGTTGCTAATGAGGCAATCATTAATGAATAGCTTAGATAATCATTAGTAATACATTAATTCAGTATTATCTGTGCATTAGTTAAGCATAAATTAATGCTTATTAGTGCACCCTTATTGTAAAGTGTTACCATAAAATCAATCTATAATACAGAAAAGTGAGACACTATTTTTGTTGTTCTCTTTCAGGAGAAACTCAGAGATTCACTGCAACAGTTAAAGGAGAAACTGGGAACATTTGAGAATTTTAAACTGACGTTGGACCAAACAGCTGATCTTATTAAGGTTTGAAATCTTACTAAGGCTAGAATTGATATAGGTCTAGTTTGGCTCTTATATCTTTCTGTTTTCAGAATGAAACTCAAGACACAGAGGAGAAGATCAACAATGAGACCGAGGAGCTTCACGAGATTCTACGCAACGAAGAAGCGTCCAGAATAACAGCGCTGAGAGAGGAAGAGAAGCAGAAGTGTCAGATGATAATGGAGAAGACTGAGAAGACGAGGAAACAGATCGTCTCTCTCACATGGAAAATCCGAGATATAGAGGAACAGATGAAGGCTGAAGATGATTCATTCCTGAAGGTGTCAATTAATGTTCATCTTCAGATTTTCAATATGAATTCTTCTGAAATATGAATGTCATTTTTAGAGATTAAAGTTACTTTTGGTTTTGCTGAATAAATTTTTCTCCCCCCTGTATTTACAGAACTTCAAGACCACGTTGCAAAGGTCTGTTGTGTTTCTCTTCTCGTTTCTGGGGTTCTGAACCTTCAGTGTTTCTGACTGCTCAATGTTGTTGGTTTTTACAGAGCCAAAAGTCCACCGGATCCAGGGAATATTTCAGAATTGCTGATCGATGGCCGAAAATACCTGAGTGACCTGAAGCGCACTGTGTTACAGAAGATTGAGGGTTCCAGCGGGGACCACAGTGTCAGGGGGGGCCCCAGCTCTAGAGGGGACCACAGTAGCAGGAGGGGCCAGAATTTCAGGGGGGGCCGTAATTTCAGGAGGGGCCAGAGATCCAGAGGGGGGCCACAATTCCAGGAGGGCCCCGAGATCCAGGAAGATGGACAAAGTTTTGGGGGGTCATATAGGTCAAGGGGGGGCTATAGTCACAGGGGGGCCCAGAGTTTAAGAGGGGGGCCACAATTCCAGGAGGGCCCCGAGATCCAGGAAGATGGCCAAAGTTTTGGGGGGTCATATAAGTCAAGGGGGGGCTATAGTCACAGGGGGGCCCAGAGTTTAAGAGGGGGGCCACAATTCCAGGAGGGCCCCGAGATCCAGGAAGATGGCCAAAGTTTTGGGGGGTCATATAGATCAAGGGGGGGCTATAATCACAGGGGGGCCCAGAGTTTAAGAGGGGGGCCACAATTCCAGGAGGGCCCCGAGATCCAGGAAGATGGCCAAAGTTTTGGGGGGTCATATAGATCAAGGGGGGGCTATAATCACAGGGGGGCCCAGAGTTTCAGAGGGGGGCCACAATTCCAGGGGGGGCAATAATTACAGGGGGGCCCAGAGTTTAAGAGGGGGGGCTATAATCACAGGGGGGCCCAGAGTTTCAGAGGGGGGCCACAATTCCAGGGGGGGCAATAATCACAGGGAGGCCCAGAGTTTCAGAGGGGGGCTATAATCACAGGGGGGCCCAGAGTTTCAGAGGGGGGCCACAATTCCAGGGGGGGCAATAATCACAGGGAGGCCCAGAGTTTCAGAGGGGGGCTATAATCACAGGGGGGCCCAGAGTTTCAGAGGGGGGCCACAATTCCAGGGGGGCAATAATCACAGGGAGGCCCAGAGTTTCAGAGGGGGGCCACAATTCCAGGGGGGGAAATAATTACAGGGGGGCCCAGAGTTTAAGAGGGGGGCTATAATCACAGGGAGGCCCAGAGTTTCAGAGGGGGGCCACAATTCCAGGGGGGGAAATAATTACAGGGGGGCCCAGAGTTTAAGAGGGGGGCTATAATCACAGGGGGGCCCAGAGTTTCAGAGGGGGGCCACAATTCCAGGGGGGCAATAATCACAGGGAGGCCCAGAGTTTCAGAGGGGGGCCACAATTCCAGGGGGGGCAATAATCACAGGGAGGCCCAGAGTTTGAGAGGGGGGCCACAATTCCAGGGGAGGGGGGGAGGGGGGAGGGGGGGGGAATAATCACAGGGGGGCCAGAGTTTCAGAGAGGGGCCACAATTCCAGGGGGGCAATAATCACAGGGAGGCCCAGAGTTTGAGAGGGGGGCCACAATTCCAGGGGAGGGGGGAGGGGGGAGGGGGAGGGGGGGGGGATAATCACAGGGGGGCCCAGAGTTTCAGAGGGGGGCCACAATTCCAGGGGGGGCAATAATCACAGGGGGGCCCAGAGTTTCAGAGGGGGGCCACAATTCCAGGGGGGGCAATAATCACAGGGAGGCCCAGAGTTTGAGAGGGGGGCCACAATTCCAGGGGGGGGGGGGAGTGGGGGGCAATAATCACAGGGGGGCCCAGAGTTTCAGAGGGGGGCCACAATTCCAGGGGGGGCAATAATCACAGGGGGGCCCAGAGTTTAAGAGAGGGCCACAATTCCAGGGGGGGCAATAATCACAGGGGGGCCCAGAGTTTAAGAGGGGGGCCACAATTCCAGGGGGGGCAATAATCACAGGGGGGCCCCGAGATCCAGGAGGAGTTCTATACTGTATATAATATAATATAATATCATATAAATGGCCTACACTGAAACAATTTGGTGTAGAAACAATACAGAAATCGCTAGTAAATTTCACAAACAAGTACAAAGAAACTGCAAGTAATACATTGATTTAAACGTGAAATTGTGCAGTGGAAAAACTGAAATAGCATTTTCGTGAAAACATACATACTCTAAATAATCTAAAAAATAAACTTCAAAAGCATTTTATTTTTATGCATTTATTAACATATTTCATTTTTCCACAAACTACAAATTTTATAAATGACATTTATTCTAGTCACAGAAATAGACTGTGCACAGATATTAAAGTGCACAGATATTAAAGGCACAATATTTAAGATGTTTGCAGCCCGTCGCCTTTCAACGACGTCACATCCACATTACCCTCGGGTTCCAGTTTTACTTCTTTAGAAACCATGGAAACGTCAAAGATGCTTCAATAGTTTTAAACGTCATCAAGCTACGCCTTTGTTTTGAATAAGCGACTTCTAGCAGCAAAAATGACATAAGTTAGACATAAGTTTGCATTTTGCACTTAAGTTTTTTATTATCAACTTTGAATCAGTGATAGTTTGTTGAACACTGCTAGTTTTTTATGTACCAGCAGTTTATACTATTTTATGAATAAAATAAATCAAAGTAACATTTAAGTTAAAGATGTATGAATGGCATTGGCCAACATATTTCTAGTACGTTTGAATTACAAAGAAATGGCGAGTAACACGCTGAATAAAACAAAGTTTTGAAGTATAGAAATACAAAAATAGTATTTAGTTGTAAAACCTACTCCAATAATCTTTAACAACTTTAAAATGTTTACCTTATATTCATTTATTGATGTTTATTTTTATTTCCCTTCAAAAAATACAAATCTTAGAAATTAAATGTATTCAAGGTCACAGAAAAACAACAACAACAACCGATATTAGGCATATACTGTAGAAGTTAGAAATAAGTGTACGATTTTTATTATCAGCTCAAGTTGCACTCATCTTTTCTTCCTTATTGTGTTGTATATCCGTGGCTTCTGGAACAAGAACAAATGTGGGCGGGGCTTGATTGGATGGTTGTGGTTTGCTATTGGCTGATCTCATGTGAGTGACAGGTTATAGCCCCGCCCTCGTCATCAGAGAAGAGAAGAGATGCTGCACGAGGGAGGGGGAAGTTATTCTGATTCAAGATTACGAGGCACAAAAATGATGTGCACCGATAAATCATTTATAATAAACAGGCTACTGCAATATTCCATAAAAAATAAGAATTGTCTATTTTGATTTCATGGTGACTTAAGTGATAATGTACATTGTGTCACTTATTATCTATATTCCCAATAATGATGGGATATGAAATATTGATGTGAGAAGAAACTATTTAAAAATCTTACCTGTTTATTATCCTATCCATCTTTTACAATTTACAAGACAAGAAACAAAATGAACTGTTCAAAAATATCACCTACTATTAATTAATATGCCTACTATTAACACTGAAGTCTTGCGGGTCATTTTACAGTAAATACAGCAGATAACTGAGACACACATAATTCATGTGCTTCTGTCAAGAATTATTCTTTTTATTTAGCTTTTATTCTTCATCTCATACATTATGATAATCTGTGACAATAATCAAGCTCAGATATATAATTTGGGTGTTTTGTAACAATCTGCAACATTGTTCTCAGTTATGAAAAGTATAATTAGCTATATTAAATCTAAATATAACTGTTATTTGTTAATTTGGTATCTGGTTCTGTCATAAATTGTACTTTTTTAATTAAGCTCATATCAAATTTGGGTGTTTTGTATTATTTACAACAATGTTCTCTGTAATTTATGAAACAATAATCAGGCTATTAATTGTTAATTATGAATTTAGGTTTAGGGCTCTGTCATGTTATATTGTTATTTTTACCTTGGCTTTTATTCTTCATATTATATGTTACCAATAAAAAATAACAAAAAAACTATACATTTGATTCTTTTTTTTCATTTTTTGATCCACATGCAGACCTTTTTGCCTTTATTTGCATCTGTAATGATTCTATAATGCCATATTTGTTCATGCAGTTTACTGTGTATTTCGTTATTATTTGTTCTTATTTGTAAAGTTGCAAAGATATATAAATAATAAACATCTCTATAGCAAACGTATAGACTAGATATGTGTATTCTGATTTAAATATATTTTAATATTTACTGTATTATGATGAACATCAGTTTACGTCTCGCAATTCCGACTTTTTGCATGCAAATCTCGCAAATCTGACTATTCTTGTAATTGCGAGTTTACATTTCGCAATTCTGGCTTTCTTTTCTCGGAATTGCAAGTTTACATCGCACAATTTGGACTTTTTTCTCGTAATTGCGAGTTTACATTTTGCGATTTTGACTTTTTTCTCGTAATTGCGAGTTTACATCGCACAATTTTGACTTTTCTCGTAATTGCGACTTTACATTTGGCAATTTGGACTTTTTTCTCGTAATTGCGAGTTTACATTTTGCAATTCTGACTTTTTTCTCATAATAGTGAGTTTACATTTTGCAATTTTAACTTTTTTCTCGTAATTGCGAGTTTACATTTTGCAATTTTGACTTTTTTCCTCATAATTGCGAGTTTATATTTAGCAATTCTGACTTTTTTCTCATAATAGTGAGTTTACATTTTGCAATTTTAACTTTTTTCTCGTAATTGCGAGTTTACATTTTGCAATTTTTACTTTTTTCCTCATAATTGCGAGTTTATATTTAGCAATTTTGACTTTTTTCTCATAATTGCGAGTTTACATTTTGCAATTCTGACTTTTTTTCTCTTAATTGCGAGTTTACATTTTGCAATTTTTACTTTTTTCTCGTAATTGCGAGTTTACATTCAGCAATTCTGACTTTTCTCGCAATTCTGACTTTTTTCCTCTTAATTCCGAGTCTACATTTAGCAATTCTGACTTTTTTCTAGAAATTGTGAGTCTACATTTTGCAATTCTGACTTTTTTCTAGAAATTGTGAGTCTACATTTTGCAATTCTGAATTTTTTCTCATTTTTGCGAGTTTACATTTTATTGCTACTCTGACTTTTTTCTCGCAATTGTAAGTTATAAAGTGAGAATTGCGGGATAAAAAAAAAATTGTGGTGGAAACACGCTTCCATAAAGATGTAAGCCAATGATAGTAGTTAATATTGAAGCTTTTAATAAACTCTAAAGCAACATTAGACGGTTCAAAGGTTTGTTTTGTATGAAAGTCAAGATAAACCAAGAGACTTTGGTCAGACACACCTGTTAATCTGCAGTTATAGTTCACACAGAACCTGTAGCTCAATCGACATAGACCAAGGAATAATTCAGTAAGGATTATTATTCCTGGTGATGATTAATATTGCTGATGCATGTTTTTGGGAGTATGTTCCTGCTCTGTATGGGAAGTTTTTTTTAAACTCAAAACAGACTGCTGAGAGTTAAAACAATTATTAGGCTACTTAACTGAAAGGGAATACTTTGAGATTAATTTCTAAGTAACTAAGAAAAATGGCGTCTAGATCTTTTGCTGAGGAGGATTTCTCTTGTCCGGTGTGCTGTGACATTTTTATAAACCCTGTTCTTCTGTCGTGTAGCCACAGTTTTTGTTCAAGCTGTATTCAGAGGGTTTGGAGAAATAAAACACTTAAAGAATGTCCGGTTTGCCGAACAACGTCTTCAAATGACCATCCTCCGGTAAATTTGGCTTTGAGGAACCTGTGCGAGAGTTTTCAACAGGAGAGAAAACCGAAATCTGGACCTGGAGTCTGTAGTGTTCACAACGAGACTATCAAACTCTTCTGTCTGGATGATCAACAGCCCGTGTGTGTGGTGTGTCGAGACTCCAGAAAACACACCAACCACAGATTCTGTCCTGTAGATGAAGCTGTCGCGGACAATAAGGTCAGATGATGTTTAAAACATTTGAATAATAAATCAAATATCAATGATTATTGATAGATACTTTCATCTTGACAAATAATGCTGGGAAAAAATAATCGTGTGGGTTTATTTACACAGGAACAATTCAGATTTTGTTTTCATCTCTTAGTCCCCCTGTAGTCAATCATTTGATCCTTTAACTCATCTTTGATCACCAAAAAGTATTTTCCTTTCGAAAGTTCAAAATGCTCGATCGTCACGTGATTCGCGCAGACTTCAGTTCAGATAACGCTAGTTCCAGGAAGTGCTACGCAGAGGTGGACAAAGTACACAACTCCCTTACTTGAGTAAAAGTACAGATACTACTGGTCAAATATTACTCCGTTACAAGTAAAAGTTGTAAAGACCGATTTTTACTGAAGTAAAAGTACAGAAATACTCATTTTTAAAAGTACTTAAGTATAAAAGTAAATGTCAATGCATTGTTTTATTATTGTTGCATGTAATAGCCAATTTACAGTACCTTATGCCTCTGAATCTCTGCCTACCTGCCCTCATATCAATATCACATGTATTTCTAGAACACAGTTCCAGTCGTGGGATTGAATAAGTCACTCAATAACGTCCACAATGGTTTTGGACACACAAATGGCTGTTCCCAGTTGTTTGGCTTTTAGTATGAACATGTTAGCCGTGTTATCTATAAGCTAGTGCGCTCCAAAACAATGACAAAATTCGGATTTAGAACACCAAACCCAACGTTGAAAATGAAAATCATGTTGATGTCAGAATCCAATGTCAGATTGACGTTAATCTCCAACGTTGGACAGACGTTGTATTGTGGTTGATAATCGGGTTGACGTCAGAAACCAACATCAGTCGAGTTCTGGCGTCAACCAGACTTTCATTTCCAACCAAAATGCAACCAAATCATCCCTGACGTTATACTTTCTTCTCAAGGACCAAGACAGAAATGTAGTGGAGTAAAAAGTACGATATTTGTCTTTCAAATGTAGTGAAGTTAAAGGAAAAGTTTCCAGAAAAAATAATACTCAAGTAAAGTACAGATACTCAAAAAGTGTACTTAAGTACAGTACTCAAGTAAATGTAGTTTGTTACTGTCCACCTCTGGTTCGATAGAGTCACACAACCGTGAATTTTGGTAATTTGTAGTCAATAAATGCATTGATTTACGATAATTATATAATACACCGACATGTGAATTCACTATGTGTATGTAGTTACAGCAGTGTTGTTTTTAAAGGATACAAATCTGCTAATATTTTAGGATTAGTGGTCCAGCCTTGTTTACATATTTCAGGCTAATGTTACCTTGGATAAAGACATTGTTGTAGTTGTTTTAAAGTATTTTAATGTTCTTAAACTCGAATGTTCAAGGGCAATCACGTCACGTTCACTAGTTTCACAAGGACAGGAGACCTGCGGGTGATAGTCTTAAACTATTTAAACCCCAGTGCTCCTTGTCGAGTCTTGTGCTTCTGGGATGTAATGTTTGTTGAGCTCATTCTGTTCCTGGTTCTCTGTTCTTCGTATTTGATTTGTTTTTGTTTATTCTGTTAAGAAAATTCACTGTTTTGGATCCAGCTCTCCTTCATTTGAGTTCTCTCTACATTATAGATAATGAGTAAATTATTTCTGCATTACAGCAATAAGAATTTGAGAGAGAAATAAGCTTAACTGACATGAAAAAAAAATCCTTTAAAAAAATCTAATGATTTATCTAATGGACAAAATTATCTAATGTTTGCTTTTAATATTTCAGTTTATCATCAGATTAAGATGTAAAAATGAGTAGTGCATCTGTCAGTGCAAATATATCCCATTCCCACCATTGTCTGCACTATATTAAATGAGAAAGGGCAAAAAGCCCAAAATAAAATTAATTCAACAATAGACACTGTGTTTGTTGTTGTTTCTTCTTCCAGGAGATACTCAAAGCTTCACTGGAACGTTTACAGGAGGAACTGAGAAGATCTGTGAATCGTGAACAGAAACTGTGTAAAACTGCTGGAGATATTAAGGTTTGAAATAAACAATGTGATTAATTCAATTCTGGAAGTATAGATGTAGAGTTTGTCCAATATTGTGTCACTAATTTCAGGTTCACGCTCAAGACACAGAGACTCAGATTAAAGATGAATTTAAGGAACTTCGCCAGTTTCTAGATGATGAAGAAGCGGCCAGAATTACAGCGCTGAGAGAGGAAGAGGAGAAGAGGAGTCAGAGGATGAAGGAGAAGATTGAGGAGACGAGTAAACAGATTTCATCTCTCACAATCACAATCAGAGACATCGAGGAGCAGATGAAGACTGAAGATGTTTCATTCCTGCAGGTGTCCATTCATCTGCATTATTCTCCAATGATATGAATGTCAATTTCAGAGATTAAAATCAAATTCAGTTTGCCTGAATCTCTTTATTTTATTTCTTTACAGAACGTTAAGGCCACATTGCAAAGGTTTGTGTTTGTCTCTGTGCTTCTGAACTCAAATCATCACTCTTAGAAGAAAAGCTTCTATATGGAATATTAAAGGGTTCCGTCAGACGCTTCATATATAGAACCTTGTAGAGCTTCCCATCATTTCATGGATTTAGTTTGAATTAACCCATTCATTCAGTCATTTATTCAAGTATTAAAATGTTATGAATTTAACAGCTTGTAAAATTTATCAGTAAATTTTTTTATAACCAATTAAACATGAGTAAACATTTAAGACATTTCTCCTTAGAAACTTTTTGGCATAAAGGGTCTTAAAATTGAGTCAAGAACCCTCGACTTCTGTGTTTTTTCTGTGATCTGCATCTCTGACTCTTGAATGTTGTTTCAGAGCCAAGTTTAGCCTTCCAGCTCCAGTCCTCAGTCCAAGAGGGGCCACATTTACTAGGTTTGTGTTTGTTTCTCTCTGTGCTTCTGAACTCAAACCATCAGCATCTCTGACTCTTGAATGTTGTTTCAGATGGTTCCAGTTTCACCTCATTCCAGGTGTGACTTTCGGAGGTCACCTGACCAACCTGAAGCTCAACGTCTCACAGAAGATGAGGGACAGTGTTGCTAAAACTGAGTAAGACAGAACACATCAATGTGAGTATCTATGAGTATCTGTTCTCTCTCTTCAGCTTCAGACGTCAACATTGATCTTTCTCATCCCGTATCTCGTTTCATTTAGAAGTTTTCTGATGATTCAGATGATGAATATAATCTATATGATAATTTTCCAAAAGGTGGAGGGGACAGCAGAAAAATTAATAGAAGAGGCTTACAGAGACCGGCTACATCCGAAGTCGCTCGTACAGGGGAATATATACGTCAAATCTTCATGCATGAATATGACTGAAACATGATGAAAAGTTGGAGCGTCTGGACCAATCAGACACGCACTTAACTATTCATTATATTTAAGGAATAATTGATTTATTTTTAGTGCATTATTTTTCTAATAATTCAACGGCCTGGAGTCACTTATTCTGCTTATACTACAGTTGCCACACTTCGAAACATTATTCAGATGATTTATTTCAAGACGTCTGTAACGTTTTTGTCATTAAAACGCTCTTGTATGTAGGACTAATTTCTTACGCATCTAATCCCCATGCTCAGATGGTAATTCCAAAACGTAATTTTAGAGTTACATTTACATTTAGTCATTTAGCAGACGCTTTTATCCAAAGCGACTTACAACTGAGGACTACAGCAAGCGAGTCATCGTGAAGAGGCAAAAAAACAACGCAAGAAGTGCTCAAAATACAAAGTTCAGGCATTGCTCAGTGTAGCATAAGCCAGACAAGGGAGGATTAAGGGACTTTTATTTTTTATTTTTTGCAGTAGAAACGCGTCTAATACAAATACAGATTTGTTTGAAGGTAAAAAGTTAAAATAACCAAAGAATCGAAAATAGCCCTACCTTCTGGTAAATAATACACTGAACAATAGGAGAACTGGATATTAAGAAAAAAACCACTTGTGCGCTTTTGTCGTATCCACAGACTGACCGCTTGTCCTGCGTTTGAGCCACTGACAGCAGGGTAATGCTGGACACACTAACGACTGGCTGACACATTAATCAATGTGTGTGTTCATCAACAGCAGCAGATTTTAAACACCGAATGTGAACACAGACTGTGCTGAACACGCGTTTGGCATGATCAGTCATAAGTATCAAATTACATTCATAACCGGCCTTAAAGTGTGTCCCCGGCTTTATGCAGTTATTAATGCAGTTATTATTTTTTCTATTATTGACAGATGACAGTAGACTAGCCTAATAAATGAAACACAAAGCCCTTTTAACAAGTACAGTAGGCTATCAATAATTATTTATTTGTTATATTATCTGCAATAAAAACCTGTGCTGCAGGACTATCCATTTATTTAGCCTGTATTCAGTTAAATTTTGTATTGATTATAGATAGGACTAAATACTTTATATATTAAAATTTAACTGCATGTTTCCATTGATTGTGAAGCTAGCCATTAAAAATTGCAGATCAAGCGCATGGGGCTGCATGTTTTTTCTTGTTATGAATTGTTTATTACAGTTGACTACGCGCAGTGATATGGAACTGTGATGCGGTCAAGACCTTCCGGAACTACTTTAGCCGTGTGTTTCCCTGAAAATAATGCACACCTTAGAACACTCGTAAACCAATCAGATTCAAGCATTCAATGGCCCTGTAGTATAACCATTAATAATCCAGCAAACTCTCCCAACAAAGGTCTATGAAACTCCCCCCAAAACTAACATCCTAAATGAAGCTTACCCACTGGCAGAACCTGGTGTCCTGTTACAGGACACATTAAGACTGATAACAAGTTTCACGACCTCAAAAGGAATTTCCAGAGAGTTGTGACCATAGATATCATGTAATAATGGCTAGATGTCTTAAGGCGGAGTCTTGAAAGGCATCACCCGGCGGCCATCTTGTCACAGGGAAGCTTTCTGGTGAGCTCTGTGGTATCTGATGTAAGATGAGTGATCTGCACGAACACAGATACTCTTATCTCGCTGAAATCTTGACGGATTTACAAACGGTTTGGTTTCGTAGAAACGTTATTAACGTGGCTATAATTCTGGATGCTGAAATATATAATATTATAATTATTCATAAGTATGCAGTGTCATAACTACATCTCTGACGTTTATAACAAACCAACCCGTTTGAAAATCGGTAGAAAATTGAGCAAGTTATGGTTATTTAAAAAGTACATGCACCATTAAAACACAATGTTAGAGTGAGCGAGCTGACTGTGGCAAGATGGCCACCGTGTGCGGACGTCGACCTCCATTGGCCAGCAGCGCTGACGAGAAATCTAGCCTTTATTATATGATATCTATGGTTGTGACTCTCACTTCATTCTTACTGAGAGGGAGAAATAAACATGTTAATCCTATATATTCTATATAAATATATATATAACCACTTGAGAAATGTATAAACATGTATCTAATCTAACACCCCACTGTGGGGTGGCCTGTTAAAACTCTAATTAATGGTTAATGTTTCAAACTTTGCATACTATGGTTAACCAGAATCATGTATAGCATGTTTACTCTCTATAAACTCTACTAAACTGACGCATTAGTATTATAAGAATATTGAAGATTCTTCTCTTAAACACCCAATGAAATTACAGATTCAAATGCGCTGCTAGAACACAATGGGTCGTAAAACTTTCCCTCCAAAGGAAACACTTCTTATTGGCTCACAGACCCCCAGAGGCTGTGACATCTTCACGCTTTTAAAAATCACTGATCACAAGATCAGCCTTTCTCTTGCTTCTTTCTCTCTCGCTTCTTGCTCTCTTGGTCCTTTCTGAGAAGTCCTGATGTGAAGATGATGCTGAACTAGAAGTTTTCTAAGGACCCCCAAGCTTGTGCCAGGCTGCGGCCTTCTCTTTCCATTCACCAAAGAGACTCTGACTCACACTGGTTCTCTCTCATCAAGACAACATCAGCAAAGATCAACTGGAGACTCAACAAATTGCATCAGGACAGTTTAATTTAAATGGGCGAGACATGCAAGTATCAAACTTAGTCTCATTGTTTGATACATTAAGTATCCTTACCCCTTTTAAAGAAGTGCGTGTTAGAACTAAACAAAAGTTGGTTTGCTCAAGGCTGATGATCTGCTGAAATTCAAACAATGCTATAACTTCTTGCTTTCCTGTATTCTGCTTCAGTCTCTTTCCCTTGGTAAACTGTATGCATGTATGTATGTATGTATGTGTATGTTAGAGTCGTTTAAATGTTTAGTCTAGGTAATAAAGCCTTGTTCATATCACACTTAAAGTTGTCTGTGTCTCAAGCTCATATCCGGAGTCACTAATCATAGATTTTTGGCTACTTGCTCTTAGTAGTACTAAGAAAGACATTTCCCATACCCCGTAAATGTACATTTATATTAATCAATTAATAACCAATATTGAGGGTTCACTATTGATCACAATATTATGCTTAATAAACTTCAGGATCTATTAGGGATATCTGGATCAGCTTTGAAATGGTTTTCATCTTACCTTACTGGTAGAAGTTTTAGTGTTTTTATAAATCAGATCATGTCAGATACTGCAGGTTTATCGAGTGGTGCTCCTCAGGGTTCTGTCCTGGGACCGATTCATTTCCTTCTGTATATACTCCCTCTAGGACAGATAATCAGCCAGTTTCAGGATGTCTCTTATCACTTGTATGCAGATGACATTCAGGTATACTGTTCTTTTAAGCCTACTGAGTTATATAAACTGTCATCTTTAATCAACTGTCTGAGTAGGATCAAGCAGTGGCTAAATGATAACTTTTTAATGCTGAACTCAGCCAAGACTGAAACTTTAATTATTGCCCCTGAGCAGAGCATCCCTCAGATAAAACAGCATATCGGTGCCTTAGGTTCGTCTGTTCAGCCGAGTCTCAGGAGCTTAGGTGTTGTTTTTGATGCGGCCATGTCTCTGGAGAAACACTCGAAACAACTTATTAAAAGCTGTTTCTTTCAATTAAGGAACATTTCTAAGATAAGAGCCTTGGTGTCAAAAGCCGAGTTGGAGATGATCATTCATGCTTTTATCTCGTCTCGTATAGACTATTGTAACAGTCTTTTTATTTGCCTTAATAAGAAGGATCTTTGTCGTCTCCAGACTGTCCAGAATTCTGCTGCTAGGCTTTCAACCCACACGAGTAAAAAGGGCACATATTACTCCTGTTTTAGCTTCACTTCATTGGCTACCAGTGAAATTTAGAATGCACTTCAAAATTTTGGTTCTAACTTTTAGAGCCCTACAAGGACAGGCACCACCATACATCTCTGACCTGATACAGCTGCGTACGTCCTCACGTAGTTTTTTTTTTTAGCTTTAAGTTTTCATTTTTATAAATTATAAATTATTTATTTAATATACATCATCTGTAACAATAATCAAGTTCAGATGTAATTTGGGTATTTAAAAAAACGTTTTTTAACACTATTCTCTAACTTATGAAACAAATAATCAAATTGGATATTTTATTAATCGTTAATTATGAATTTGGTGTTAGGGTTCTGTCATGAATTGATATTTGTAATTTGGCTTTCATCCATCTTAATAGTATGTTAACAATAAAGAAACAACTAACAAGTACTTTTTTTCAGGTAGGCTATTTGATCCACATGCAGACCTTTTCACCTTAATTTGCATTTTATTCTGTGATTCTATATATTTGTTCATGCAAATTTCTTTATTCAATCGCAAATATATTCTTTATATAGATAAACATCTCAATATCAAATATAGATATTTATTCTGAATGTTTACTGTATTATAATGAGCATCAGATCAGTATGTCAGTGAAAATGTTTATCTAAGACACAATCATCTCATTGATTCTCACAGTAAAGTCATCATTCTTCTATTATCATACCTTGTACTGATCATCAATGAGTTTTCATGCACATTTAAATAATGTCTGCTTTCTGCATCTAAATGTGTAACAAACATAAGTTGTCATTCACTCCGACAAGCCCCGCCCACTGCGTCCAGAACTGACTGACATGTAAACTGGCCAACCATCGATGAGAAGTCATATTCGATCCAGCCAATGAGATTAGATCTTTTGGATTTAATGATCTCGTTTTCCTGAGTTTGTTGGTGTGTACTTGACTAGATTACTAGATCAATTTCCTCAAGAAGTGAAACCCCCTCAGCGATCACATCAACAGCCTCAGGTATCTACGTTTCTTTGCTTTGTAATTTTATTTGCCTATATTACCGATCTCACCATCTTTAAAATTAGGTTAGTTGTTACTGTTAGTAAGCAACAATTATATATTTTTAAACATTTTTAATTTGTGTCTGATTAGCATTGAGTATCTAATGTCTGCTCCTCGTTTGGTTTGGTTTAGCATGTGTGTTTTTGAACGAATGATTAACTAACTAACATTGCTTGAATGAATTAACCATTTTGAACGAATTGATTGAATAAATGATTCACTGACTCGCTCATCAAGATAGTTTAAGACACTGGTAGATTACTAACACATTGTAGTCGGTTTATGATTCCAAAAGACATGACAAATGTTGTAGTTAGTAGCACAATCCAATACATTACACACAAGGTATATGATCTGAATAATTTTAGATTACTCCAGTCCAGATTACATGTGATCAGTAACTACTGTACCCAGCACTGTTTGCTAGCAGCTTCTGGCGGATTCATTTTCATGTTTATAACTAGTCTTCTATTTTTCTGTCGATTCATATTTCTATATTCAAAAATTTGTATTTAAGATATTAATCTAATTACGTTATGCCATTGTAATTGCAGTGTATACATATCCTCCTGGGATTTAGGCATAGACTTTTTCCCTCTGTAGAGGACATATTTTAGCGAATTTCTTCACAGTCACAGTTTTAAGTCTGGATGTCCTGTACATCAGAGCCAATATGTGGAGGTTTCACCTTGACAAATCCCTATAATTGGTCTTTAAAAATGACTCCCATTAAAGGGATAGTTCACTTTAAAACTAAAATTCTGTCATCATTTACTCACCCTCAAGTTGTTTCAAACCTGTATTCATTTATTTCTTCTGCTGAACACAAAGAAAGATATTTTGAAGAATGTCGGTAACCAAACAGTAGTCTGTACCCATTGACTTCCATAGTATTTTTTTTCCTACTATGGCAGTCAATGGCTCCAGTTAACTGTTTGGTCACCGACATTCTTCAAAATATCTTTCTTTGTGTTCAGCAGAAGAAATAAATGAATACAGGTTTGAAACAACTTGAGGGTGAGTATATGATGACAGAATTTTAATTTTAAAGTGAACTATCCCTTTAATTTAGTGATCAAATTTTGCACTATTATGGAAATATGATAATATTTTGTAATCTTTTAAATCAAACTAATTTTCTAATTGTTTGTCGTTTACAAGCATCTCAGGAAAACGTTATGGGGTTTCAAATCAGAATATGTTATGAAGCGGCACTGATTTCATACATGTACTCAGAGACCGCATGTGTTTATCAGGCATTTTGGGGAGACACAAGTGAAGAGGGAAAGAAATGACATATCAATATTCCTATGCAATATGAGATAATATGTTGCCAAGTTATCACTACCATTATTACACTTCTTTTTTTTAATTACATGTTGCCACAAGAGCACATTTATATGCAAATTAGATGCATTGTATTGAATGGGACTACACATTTATGGCAATTTTACATACATATTGCACATCTTTATACAAAGTTTGCTTAAAATAAAAACCCATTGGTTTCCCTATTGGCCGTTTATATATATATACAGATATGGTGTCCTCTACAGAAAACATTCCCCCCATTTGTTTCTTATGCTCTAAACAATGTAATGACGTATAAATACTAAATAATTTTTTAAATAAAAAATCTGGTTGTCAGGAGGATATAAGCGTAGACAAATAGAGAGAGAGCAACATCAGCAGAATAGAATATGAAAGAGAAATGGACAGATTTTCAGTTGAGCTTTACCTGTGCTGTTACTTCTGTAAATCTAACATCTTTGAATGTCTGGTATTCTCACTTTGTGTTCATGCCTTTTTGTTGATGAATATGATAATCTATACCAATCAACAGCAGCTTGGTGTCATGGCTCTAGATTTTAATGAATCTCAATTTGAATTTAGTCTTCATTGAGTTTGATTATAATATCAGTGAGCAATAGATTGTGGATGGATGTTTTCAGTTTTACTCTCAGTGTGACTGAACTTTTATTTAAATAAAAAAATACACTTTTTGCCAGTTTAACTTCTAAACCTATTTTAAAGTGTATCCCATGCATTTTGACACATACATGCATGTCTGGGATCTCCATTCTCCACTGAAAAAATATTTCAGATTAATTTATACAAATAGACTACTATGTTTTTCCATATATTTGCAATTCAACAAAGCTCCTCAAAACCACACTCTAAATTACTATAAGATCTTGTTAATTGATGATATTTGAATGTACAACAAATAAAACACAATTGTATATGAACATCATTCAAATACTTTATTACTTGGTAAAGTTGCATTTTAAGGTTCCAGCAGTAAGAAATAAAGCATCTTTTAGAAGAACAGAAACATTAATGTGAAGCTAATGCCCTTTCTCACTGACCTGACCCAATCATATTTGTTCGTTATATCTGTTCGTTCTTTCTCACGTAACATTTCTCCACATATGCTCAAAATACATCACTAACTCACACAGAAACATAAATGCTTTGTGAAAAACACACCATCTATAGGGTTTGTTTTACGTTCATTCTGTGCAAGTGTAAATTCGAAGCCGTAACATTGTTGATATGTTCTACGGGTCACATGTCAAGTTCGTAAGACATCGTGTGAGTTTAACTTTATTCTGCTTCATCATCGTCTTCCTCACTGGCGTTCAGGGTTTCTGAGCGAGAAGCGTGCTGAGTTTGATCTTGCCGTCCATCGAGGCGGTGAGGCACGTGCCACAGTCCATCGCCGAGCACCAGTCCACCGTCACCACGGGCGCTTTATGGCCACCGAGAGGCAGGACGCTTTCCAGACCCACGTCCGCCTTGCTTAACTGGACGAGAGGAGAGGCGATATTAGGTTAGATTGAATTACTAAAACTTTCAAATTAAGATGAAAACATGAAAAATATGAATAAAAACTATCATACTATATCAATGCTACTGAAATTACACTGATTCGGTACAGATGTGTCGATTCGATCAGATTCAATGGATATAGATTCAATACAAATACTTTTTTTCTTTTATGAACATAAGTTTATAAATGGTGAAATTAAGAGCCACAGAACTGTATATTAAACTCTTTTTATTTCAGGTACACACACATACATTAAAACAACCCACCTCTCTCTATTTCAACTGAATTTTGATTAAACATAAAAGCCTGAGCTGTCGCATGCCTTGTTAAAAAGGGATCAGGTTATTTTACTTTTAGGATAAAATAGAATTAAATCTTAAAACATTAGCTGTTGTGCTAATAATGAAAGCTCTCAGATTTCATTAAATTCTCAATTTGTGTTCTGAACATGAACGAAAGTCTTACGTGTTTGGAACGACATGAGGGAGAGTAATTAATGACAGAATTTAAATTTTTGGGTGAACTAAGGTAAATAAGAGGGTGACATCTAGTGGAGAAGTCATAAGATTGGAAAGATCATGTTTATATTAGTTGAAAGCACATGAACAAGTGGGAAACTTGGGATTTTCTTTGAGTTGGAGGTGGTTGCTGTATTTAATTAACCCTTTATATTGTCACGGCCATTATATATTTAAAACAGTAATATCCTATACTAAACCTAAAGTATGGTAAAGCTTACCATCTTTATTTTTTTTATTTTTTGGTGACTGATTTTTAAAATATATTACAGAGGAGCCGTAATTGATCAATTATCAATCTTTTTGTGTTTCTTAGAGGTTGAATTCATTTCAAAATCTGCCAAACTTCCAACACTACTTCTGAATAGGATGTATACTTCATAAATTGTATGAAAATTGTAAAAAATAATGGTTCAGACTCAAACAACATATGGAAATGGAGGCGCCCTTATATGGGCAGTAATGTCTTGTAATTCAAGAGATATCAACCTAACATTTGAAACACAACTTGTTCAGATTTTTGCCTTTGATTTTTTTGCAATTTTAGAGTCCACCAGGTTTTGAAAATATATATTCTATATAAAATATGAATAATAAAAATTTTAACGTTGTACATTTTCATAAACTCAAACTTCTATAACTTTTTTTCTGTTTAACTTTCTTAATTTATTTCACTTTTACAAAAATCTACAAAATGTCTTCTTAAAAACATCTATATCTAACATCTACATCTATATTCAATATATAAAAAAAACTTTTATTAGCAACGTTTCGGCCTCACGACCTTCATCAGGCATGAAAAAATTATTAATTGAAAAAACGACCAGCCTTAATTGATAAGGACAAAAACGTCTGAAAAGATACTGGTAACAAAACAGAGAACCAAATAAAAAACTGAACCAATTCCTCAAAGAACTGAGCTCATCTGTAAATGTGTGTTTACCCGGTAGATGTTTCCTCCATTACCGGCGCAGGTGAGAACATGTTGGCCCTCAGAGTCGAAAGCGAAGAGCCGACCGCGTGGAACCTGAACCTGTTTATATCCACTGTAACCCGACAGCACAAACGGCCCCACGGCATCCTGGGACAGCGAGTACTCCGACTGTTTCACGCCACAGCGGTGGATATTCCACTGAACGAACTGACAACAAACACAACATGTTTACACACAACGACCTCAGATGAACATGAGCCATTTCTAATGAATTGTTGAATCAGAGCTTTAAACTGATTCACTGAAATTAATCACATTTATCATTGTTTGTTGAATTTCTGAGGGCAAAATCCGGTCATATCAAGGAATTCATACAAATTTCATGTGAAGGCTAAAAAATGTGTAGATTTCACAACAGGTTCAATGAAAGTATTTATTAAGTTCCCCTGAGATTTTAAGTCACTGATGTATCGGCCGCCGATATTTATCACTGATTATTTATCAATTTAAAAATATCGGATATAGCATGAAAAAGGCCGGTATAGCAAACCAATAGTTTATTAATTAACTTTGTGTGTTGTATTATGCCTTTATTTATTTATAAAATATGATAAGTTCTATAATAATAAGTCAAATATGAGGTAACGTTATTTGATAGCAAAAATAATCTGAATGTTAAATGAATCCAATGAAAATTATTAGATGTGCAATAAACTAGCCAGCATACCTTAATACATGTTTTTTGAACTGTGCATCAGTGTGTGTGGCTCAAAGACATAATTAGTGTTAATGACATTGATCAGCGATTACAGAAGAGATAAGAATAAACACAGAAAGAGATTCCCATCACCTTCCCGTCCTCTCCGATGCTAAAGACCGTGTTCTCGTCGTAGCTGAACTCCACGCTGTACACTTCACCATCATGAGCCTTCCAGCTCAGCGCGCTCTCGTAGCGCTGCATGTCTGCAGAGAAACATTTCAGCGTGCAAGAAGGATAATGAGTGGCTTAAACACACTGGAGATAACCAACTGAACAAGAAACAGGTGCGCAAAAACAACCAGAACCAAGACCAGTGCATAAACCTAGAAAACAGGAAAATAGGGAACAAAAAGCAGGAACTGAACACAATGAAATACAAACATAACATAAACCTGATACTTGGGGTTTAGAAGACAGTAATATTATCGATTTAATGGCACCAGGACTGACACTATTGGATACGAACAAAATTAAACTGAATTGAGCTAATGTCACTCACTTTGCAACATCGATAAAGTTATTGAACTAAATAATGACAGTATCGTCTTCTGTAGAGCGGCTTTATAGCTGAGATTGAATTTGTGTCATAATTGATGAATTTTGCAACATATTTTCCTGAAGCTGATTCGAAACGATCAGTATTGAATAAAGTGCTGTAGAAATAAACAACTACCGAACAGTCGTATCATCCCGTCCGCCGCTCCGGTCACCAGCAGGTTCCCGTTGTGGTTAAACGCCGTGCAGTTTATGGCGACCGGTCCCGGCTCCAGTGAAAACTGCAGCTGAACGCAGTAACAACCAGATAAACGTCAGTAAAAACCTGTGTGCAGACGTTACATCTCTGTGTCGGTGCCGTTTGGCTTCAGTACCTGCTGCTTGACCGTTTTGGTGTCCCACAGCAGCAGATGTCCGGATATGGGACCGGATCCTCGTGCGTCTCCGTCCGTCGGGACAGCAGAATTAGCAGCTTGAGCCGCCGCGGAGCAGACGAACGACGTCCCGCTGGGACTGCAGGCCAGAGACAGGATCCTGAACACACATGGAATAAGTGTACGACTTTATAGAAAGAGTATGCAACCATAGTTAACCAAAAAGATGCATGTAGAAATTGAGATTTAAATCCTGGTGCATTATGGGTAATCTGTAGGGCTGGGTTGAAAATATAAAAATGATACTGTAAATATATAAAAAAAATATTTTTGTGAGTGAATGCAGCACAATCGTGAACATAAATGCACAACTTAAAAAAAAAAAAAAATTATTCTCATTTTGATAATCTGATATCGATTCTTAAATCCCAAAATTCGATCTTTTAGTCTATGCTGTTTTTAAGTTAATGCGTGAAGAAAACTACTCTAAACATTATTTGTTGCGCCTCTCTTGAATGTCTCGGCTCAAGCGGCACGTGAACCGATCATCTTGTCCGCTTTACTACTAGTTGTAGCACCAAATAAACGTGAATGAACATCAGAAGGAATATTAAAAGAAACAGAGCAACTGATTGAAATGAATCATGTCCCATGTAATCGATCAGTCAGTGTTTCAACCACGGAAAGACGTCAATAAAACAGCTTGTGAACAACAGGAAAAATCTAATATTTTTAGATTTTCTAAATCTATAGACCCGATAAATCTAAATTTTATATAATTTTTGAGAGCCTGATTACAAAAACTAAAGTCTCAGGATTAAAATCCACGTCCCAAGAACACAATTATGTTCTCATTATAATTTTCTGTAGCCAATTTGACAGATTGCGCTGCACATGTTGCACTGAACCGTATTTTCCTATTTTGAAGTGATTTCAATCATATTTCAAGCCATTTAAAACCATCATGTTGAACAGTGCGCATCTGAAGCAAACAATCCATTATTTATCGGCTTTAATATATCGGCTAAATTTTCTTAAATATATCGGCCGATACCAATATGGTGGCATCCCTATTCAATATTCAATGTATATTTAAATAAATCCGTCAGGTATGTTATGACAGCTACCATTTGAAATGTAAAAAAAAAAAAAAAAAAAGCTGTTATTATTTTGACAAAGATATTGAAAAAGATTTTTTTTTTTATAAACAATTATGTGCAAATTAAATGTTTGTACACAATTCAGCTGTTAATTTCAACCTTTAGTAATGTACTGACAGACTTCACCACATTAGTTGAGAGAGATTGATTTAAACACTAGTGATCTGTGAGGACTCACCGCGGGTGGACAGTGTCTATGGACATCTCGTACAAACTCTTCTTGGCGTCCGTGTCGTAAAGCCTCACCGTGCCGACGCCACTGCCGAGCAACAGCTGCAGGAGTAAAACACCACATAAACCAGTCAAACCAACCAAATACTGTTTTTAGCAACATTCACAGCTTAAAAGTGCAAGCACTGAATCTGAATCTATTTCTCCGGGCATATTCATGAACAGTGTTGAGATTTACCAGTCTGTCAGGTTTGGCCGCCCACTCCAGAGAGAGCAGCGGAGACTTGGACATGATCGTGGCTTTGGTTTGCATGATGGGATTGAAGACCCAAACCTTCACCACCCCGTCCACATCCAGACTGGCCACTTTTCTGCCGGAGCAGTCCACCCTAAAACACAAACACACAACCGGTGATGCCAATAAAAGCTCATATAGTGAAACTAAAACACAGAAACGCCCATAAGCTCATTAACATATCAACACCAATTCAGTGTTAAGCATCCGAAACTGTATGCAGAGATTAGCCAATCACAGCAGAGCTTGTTTACATACAGCAATCCTACAGCCAGTGTAATAATTAGAGTCAGAGGAGGATGATTATTACCGGTAGACAGTAAATTATGACCGTTTCCAAGGTCGTGATTGTGTTTAGTCTCCACTAGAACAGTTTTCCTGCTTGAATGTTGATTATTTTCCTCATATTCTCCATTGTTGCGGCTCCTCTCTTCCCAGTCTGTCAGTAACGCTCTGTTTACTTCCTGTCTCTATGAAGCCCCGCCTTCTGAAAAGCACACTGTGCTCTGATTGGTCGGCTGGATCAGTGTGCTGTGATTGGTCGAGCGCTTCGAGTGTGTTTGGGAAATGTCCCGCCCCTTACCATAACCACCAGTTTAACACACTACTATCTAACTCAACCAGGCCCCGCCCCTTTATTCTGCATATTAATTATTATAATGAGGAATATTGTGACGTGTTCCCGGAAGAAACTCGAGACTACAATGGAGGCGTTTCAGGAGTTCAGAAATACTGACTATGATATAGAGGAGCACTCTGAACACACACAGCGACATTACACACACACACACACTGATGTACACATGAACATGTGAGAAACCATAATGCGACCCATTTAATGTTGCCTGGCCACACACACCTGCAGTGCATGATGGATGAGTGATGTTCTCCATACTCTTCCTGACTCAGCTTAATAAAGGGCTGCTCCACTCCAGCTCCGCCCACTTCACAGACTCGCGTCTGATTGGTGGAGTCCGTCTGATCAGGAAGAGCTTCGGTTTGAGTGTCTGGATCCACATCGGTTTTCTTCTCCAAACTCTGTGGAAGTCAAAAATACACACGGAGAAACACGAGATAATGTCAGGGTGATTTCAACTTCATTATACGTGACCCTGGACCACAGAACCAGAGGATCTTTTTTTTTTAAATTAAGATTTATATATCATCTGAAAGCTGAATAAATAAGCTCTGGAATCTGAGGGAGCAAAAAAATCTAAATATTGAGAAAATAAAATTGTCCAAATGAAGTCCTCGATGTTGCTGCAAGTTGTCTTGTGCTGGAGGCTGTCTATATGCAAACGCTGGTACGTCACTTCGTACCGTGACGTCACTTCTTACCATGGATCCAGAACGAGCTGTATTTAGAGCTTGATTAAATAAATGATTCGTTTATAATGGGGAGGACGTCTTAAGCTATGAAACTTGCAGGACGTTTTAATGGTACAAAGACCTCTTATATACCAAAAGATCAAGGCAAATTTGGTTTCTCATGTCATGACCCCTTTAAAACTGCAGTGAACCAAAGACAGTCTCAAAAACACGGTTTGAAATCGCTGGTGTTTCTGATTATATTAATTATATATTATTCAGTTATTTGTTAATTTGGTATCTGGTTCTGTCATAAATTGTACTTTTTTAATTAAGCTCATATCAAATTTGGGTGTTTTGTATTATTTACAACAATGTTCTCTGTAATTTATGAAACAATAATCAGGCTACTAATTTTTAATTATGAATTTAGGTTTAGGGCTCTGTCATGTTATATTGTTATTTTTACCTTGGCTTTTATTCTTCATATTATATGTTACCAATAAAAAATAACAAAAAAACTATACATTTGATTCTTTTTTTCATTTTTTGATCCACATGCAGACCTTTTTGCCTTTATTTGCATCTGTAATGATTCTATAATGCCATATTTGTTCATGCAGTTTACTGTGTATTTTGTTATTTTTTGTCCTTATTTGTAAAGTTGCAAAGATATATAAATAATAAACATCTCTATAGCAAACGTATAGACTAGATATATGTATTCTGATTTAAATATATTTTAATATTTACTGTATTATGATGAACATCAGTTTACGTCTCGCAATTCCGACTTTTTGCATGCAAATCTCACAAATCTGACTATTCTTGTAATTGTGAGTTTACATTTCGCAATTCTGGCTTTCTTTTCTCGGAATTGCAAGTTTACATCGCACAATTTGGACTTTTTTCTCGTAATTGCGAGTTTACATTTTGCGATTTTGACTTTTTTCTCGTAATTGCGAGTTTACATCGCACAATTTTGACTTTTCTCGTAATTGCGACTTTACATTTGGCAATTCTGACTTTTTTCTCGTAATTGCGAGTTTACATTTTGCGATTTTGACTTTTTTCTCGTAATTGCGAGTTTACATCGCACAATTTTGACTTTTCTCGTAATTGCGACTTTACATTTGGCAATTTGGACTTTTTTCTCGTAATTGCGAGTTTACATTTTGCAATTCTGACTTTTTTCTCATAATAGTGAGTTTACATTTTGCAATTTTAACTTTTTTCTCGTAATTGCGAGTTTACATTTTGCAATTTTGACTTTTTTCCTCATAATTGCGAGTTTATATTTAGCAATTTTGACTTTTTTCTCATAATTGCGAGTTTACATTTTGCAATTCTGACTTTTTTCCTCATAATTGCGATTTTATATTTAGCAATTTTGACTTTTTTCTCGTAATTGCGAGTTTACATCGCGCAATTTTGACTTTTGTCGTAATTGTGACTTTACATTTGGCAATTTGGACTTTTTTCTCGTAATTGCGAGTTTACATTTTGCAATTCTGACTTTTTTCTCATAATAGTGAGTTTACATTTTGCAATTTTAACTTTTTTCTCGTAATTGCGAGTTTACATTTTGCAATTTTGACTTTTTTCCTCATAATTGCGAGTTTATATTTAGCAATTTTGACTTTTTTCTCATAATTGCGAGTTTACATTTTGCAATTCTGACTTTTTTCTCTTAATTGCAAGTTTACATTTTGCAATTTTTACTTTTTTCTCGTAATTGCGAGTTTACATTCAGCAATTCTGACTTTTCTCGCAATTCTGACTTTTTTCTCTTAATTCCGAGTCTACATTTAGCAATTCTGACTTTTTTCTAGAAATTGTGAGTCTACATTTTGCAATTCTGACTTTTTTCTCATTTTTGCGAGTTTACATTTTATTGCTACTCTGACTTTTTTCTCGCAATTGTAAGTTATAAAGTGAGAATTGCGGGATAAAAAAAAATTGTGGTGGAAACACGCTTCCATAAAGATGTAAGTCAATGATAGTGGTTAATATTGAAGCTTTTAATAAACTCTAAAGCAACATTAGACGGTTCAAAGGTTTGTTTTGTATGAAAGTCAAGATAAACCAAGAGACTTTGGTCAGACACACCTGTTAATCTGCAGTTATAGTTCACACAGAACCTGTAGCTCAATCGACATAGACCAAGGAATAATTCAGTAAGGATTATTATTCCTGGTGATGATTAATATTGCTGATGAATGTTTTTGGGAGTATGTTCCTGCTCTGTATGGGAAGTTTTTTTTAAACTCAAAACAGACTGCTGAGAGTTAAAACAATTATTACTTAACTGAAAGGGAATACTTTGAGATTAATTTCTAAGTAACTAAGAAAAATGGCGTCTAGATCTTTTGCAGATGAGGATTTATCTTGTCCGGTGTGCTGTGACATTTTTATAAACCCTGTTCTTCTGTCGTGTAGCCACAGTTTTTGTTCAAGCTGTATTCAGAGGGTTTGGGGAAATAAAACACGTAAAGTATGTCCGGTTTGCCGAAAAACATCTTCAAATGACCATCCTCCGGTAAATTTGGCTTTGAAGAACCTGTGTGAGAGTTTTCAACAGGAGAGACAGAGATCTGGACCTGGAGTCTGTAGTGTTCACAACGAGACTATCAAACTCTTCTGTCTGGATGATCAACAGCCCGTGTGTGTGGTGTGTCGAGACTCCAGAAAACACACCAACCACAGATTCTGTCCTGTAGATGAAGCTGTCGCGGATCATAAGGTCAGATGATGTTTAAAATATTTGAATAATAAATCAAATATCAATTATTATTGATAGACAATTTCATCTTGACAAATAATGCTGGAAAAAAAATTATCGTGTGGATTTATTTACACAGGAACATTTCAGATTTTGTTTTCATCTCTTAGTCCCCCTGTAGTCAATAATTGTATCCTTTAACTCATCTTTGATCACCAAAAAGACATATTTAAAAGCTTTGGGGAACATGATCTAAAACGTCGTGCGTGCTGGGATCCGACACCATAGACCCAAGGCGACCAGCCGGGGTACATACAGTGCACAATCACCCAAGGGACTCACAGGGAATCCTGGAAGAAGAGGGAACAGCCTCTATCTTCCTAAAAGAGGCGGCTAGAGCAGCCCTGCTATTTATAATAGCCAAATATAACAAGACTGTATTTCAGTCTATCCCCTTTTGGCCATATTCAGACCGAAAGTAACCTGGCTTGAAGGGCGGGAACCTCTAGGTTATAAAACCTTATAAATGTAGACGGGGAGGCCCAGCCTGCCGCCATACAAATATCTTGCAAGGCAATCCCACTTGACCAGGCCCACGATGAAGCCATGCTTCTCGTGGAGTGCGCTCTAACACCCAAAGGGCATTGCATGTCCTTGGCTGCGTAAGTTAGCGCTATTGCGTCCACTATCCATCTGGATAGGCTCTGTTTCGAAGCGGCTAGTCCCTTAGAACGCCCACTGAACAAAACGAAAAGCTGCTCCGTCTGTCTAAAAACAGACGAGCGAGACACATACGCTCTCAATGCCCTGACCGGGCAGAGAAAACTTTCGTCCTCATTCTCCCCAGTGACCGGAAGGGCAGACAGGGAAATGACCTGTGCCCTAAATGGTGTGTTTAGGGATTTAGGAACGTAACCATGCTTAGGTTTGAGTATAACCCTAGAGTCATTAGGCCCAAACTCCAAGCACGTCGCGCTCACTGAGAGCGCGTGTAAGTCCCCGATGCGCTTCACCGAAGCGAGAGCCAGAAGAAACACCGTCTTTAGCGACAGGTGTTTGAGATCAATCTCCTGTAAGGGCTCAAATGGACGACCTTTCATGGCTTCCAGCACCGTGGAAAGGTCCCATATGGGAACTGTGGGAGGTCTGGGAGGATTCAGCCTCCTAGCTTCTCTAAGGAACCGGATGACTAAATCGTTCCTTCCTATAGACTGGCCAAGCGCTGTTTCAGAGAACGCCGCTATGGCCGCCACACATACTTTGAGCGTGGAAGAGAACCATAGCTCCGGGTGGGGATGCCAAATCGAACCATTGGCTTGAGAAAGGAGACCCTTCTTCAGAGGCACTGGCCACGGGGCACAACTGGGAACCAAGGCTGGCTCGTCCAGAGCGGCGCTATCAACAGCACTGAGCATCCTTCTTCCCTGATCTGTCCACCACCTGGGTCAGGAGGGAGACAGGGGGAAAAGCATAGAGAGGATAGTTTATAGCCCCAAACCACGCCCGTTTAGGCGGGACGTGACGCGGGAGGGCGCGAAGCGCCCTCATTGGGTGTGACGTCACTCAGTGTCTCGCTCGATAGGCTTAAGCAGTTGCCAGCACAGCAGCCAATCGGCGCGCGAGCTGTCTCGCCTAGGTCTGTATGCTGCGGCAACGCGTTTTACATTTATACAAAATTAAGGATCATTTTTGGCTTCAGTATTCTCGTGGAAAAGGATTTTCCCCAATGCGTAGTTTACTACGCAGTACGACAGTATCTCTCGTAAGAGAACGTTAGTTCCAGGAAGTGCTACGGCAATTCGATAGAGAGTCACAACCGTGATTTTGGGTAATTTGTAGTCAATAAATGCATTGATTTACGATAATTATATTGTTATGTTCTGGGTAAAAGAGCGACCTCTTGTGGTGATTCCTAACCTAGCATGTGTTTACATTTTATTAGTAGTCTCGCGTCAGTTCAATGTCACGGTGAATTTAAGCGGTCTCATATTTTTCTTTCTTGATTTAATTTGGCCAGAAAACACGTTTGCCTGTAAGTACGAAGTCATATAGTTATTTCATCATCTAGCACTAGGAATGATAGTAATGAGATCCTTTGTTAATGAAGTTGAGTTTGTTTTAAATGTGTATTTTGATCGCATATGCTAAACGTTAGCCTCGTAATGTAAATTCCCTTAAAAGTTAGCATTAAGCTAGCGCATTTATTTTTATATTGTTTAACAGATAAAATTTCAATATTATTCATAAACAACTTCTGTATTTGAATGGAATACTGAAATGTATTATTCTTTGTAGTTTTACAGTGCTTCCTGAGTAAAGTTTGGAAAGGATAAACAAGCTTCATTCTTTGTCTTGGGGAAACTGTTAACTTTCTGCCGAGCTGATGTAACCGGCTAGGCCACACCATACACACAGAAGCGGGGGCAGAACATATATAATACACCGACATGTGAATTCACTATATGTATGTAGTTACAGCAGTGTTGTTTGTAAAGGATAAAAATCTGCTAATATTTTAGGATTAGTGGTCCAGCCTTGTTTACATATTTCAGGCTAATGTTACCTTGGTTAAAGACATTGTTGTAGTTGTTTTAAAGTATTTTAATGTTCTTAAACTCGAATGTTCAAGGGCAATCACGTCATGTTCACTAGTTTCACAAGGACAGGAGACCTGCGGGTGATAGTCTTAAACTATTAAACCCCAGTGCTCCTTGTCGAGTCTTGTGCTTCTGGGATGTAATGTTTGTTGAGCTCATTCTGTTCCTGGTTCTCTGTTCTTCGTGTTTGATTTGTTTTTGTTTATTCTGTTAAGAAAATTCACTGTTTTGGATCCAGCTCTCCTTCATTTGAGTTCTCTCTACATTATAGATAATGAGTAAATTATTTCTGCATTAAAGCAATAAAAAATTGAGAGAGAAATAAGACATGAAAAAAAAATCCTTTTAAAAAAAGTCACAAAATTATCTGTTTGTTTTTAATATTTCAGTTTAGTGCATCATTAGATTAAGATGTAAAAATGAGTAGTGCATCTGTCAGTGCAAATATATCCCCACCATTGTCTGCATTATAATAAATGAAAAAGGGCAACAACAAAAAAACTAATAAAATTAATTCAACAATAGACACTGTTTTTGTTGTTGTTTCTTCCAGGAGATACTCAAAGCTTCACTGGAACGTTTACAGGAGGAACTGAGAAGATCTGTGAATCGTGAACAGAAACTGTGTAAAACTGCTGGAGATATTAAGGTTTGAAATAAACAATGTGATTAATGCAGTTCTGGAAGTATATATGTAGTTTGGCCAATATGGTTGTCTCTAATTTCAGGTTCACGCTCAAGACACAGAGACTCAGATTAAAGAAGAGTTTAAGGAACTTCGCCAGTTTCTAGATGATGAAGAAGTGGCCAGAATTACAGCGCTGAGAGAGGAAGAGGAGAAGAGGAGTCAGAGGATGAAGAAGATAATGAAGAACACGAGTAAACAGATTTCATCTCTCAGAATCACAATCGGAGACATCGAGGAGCAGATGAAGACTGAAGATGTTTCATTCCTGCAGGTGTCCATTCATCTGCATTATTCTCCAATGATATTAATGTAAATTTCAGAGATAAAATCGAATTCAGTTTTGCTGAATCTCTTTATTTTATTTCTTTACAGAACTTTATGGCCACATTGCAAAGGTGTGTGTTTGTCTCTGTGCTTCTGAACTCAATCATCACTCTTAGAAGAAAAGCTTCTATATGGAATATTAAAGAGTTCCGTCAGACGCTTCATATATAGAACCTTGTAGAGCTTCCCATCATTTCATGGATTTAGTTTGAATTAACACATTCATTCATTCATTCATTCAAGTATTAACATTTTATGAATTTAACAGCTTGTAAACTTTATCACTAAACATTTAAAAAAAACAATTAAACAGAGTAAAAATTTAAGACATTTCTCCTTAGAAACCTTTTGGATTAAAGGGTTCTTAAAATTGAGTCAAGAACCCTCGAGTTCTATGTTTTTTCTGTGTTCTGCATCTCTGACTCTTGAATGTTGTTTCAGAGCCGAGTTTAGCCTCAGTCCAAGCGAGATCTGGATAAAAAGGTTTGTGTTTGTTTCTTTTTGTGCTTCCGAACTCAAATCATCAGCATCTCTGACTCTTGAATGTTGTTTTTCAGATTCAAAAATATCTGTCTAAGAGTGAGTTTCACAGATCACCTGACCAACCTGAAGCTCAACGTCTCACAGAAGATGAGGGACAGTGTTGCTAAAACTGAGTAAGACAGAACGCAGCAATGTGAGTATCTATGAGTATCTGTTCTCTCTCTTCAGCTTCAGACGTCAACATTGATCTTTCTCATCCCGTATCTCGTTTCATTTAGAAGTTTTCTGATGATTCAGATGATGAATATAATCTATATGATAATTTTCCAAAAGGTGGAGGGGACAGCAGAAAAATTAATAGAAGAGGCTTCCACAGAGACCGGCTACATTCGAAGTCGCTCGTACAGGGGAATATATACGTCAAATCTTCATGCATGAATATGACTGAAACATGATGAAAAGTTGGAGCGTCTGGACCAATCAGACACGTGTAACGGAGGCCAGCTAGTAGTTGCTGTGCGAGTAAACCTCACTCCTCTGATCTCAATAGGCGCTCCAGCGACAGACGCTAGAGGCTGCAGTCTTTAGCCTCCTTGTTAGAGTGCCTGACTCTCATGCCGGAGACCCGGGTTCGAGACCCACAAGGAGTGGGGTGAGAAGGACCCGGGTGGAGGGGTTACATTGGTGCCGTGACCCGGATGGGAGTGAGGTTTAGGGGGGTGAGTGTAACGGAGGCCAGCTAGTAGTTGCTGTGCGAGTAAACCTCACTCCTCTGATCTTAATAGGCGCTCTAGTGACAGACGCTAGAGGCTGCAGTCTTTAGCCTCCTTGTTAGAGTGCCTGACTCTCATGCCCGAGACCCGCACGCAGAGGGGTGAGAAGGACCCGGGTGGAGGGGTTACACACGCACTTAACTATTCATTATATGTAAGGAATAATTTATTTATTTTAAGTGCATTATTTTTCTAATAATTCAACGGCCTGGAGTCAATTATTCTGCTTATACTACAGTTACCACACTTCGAAACATTATTCAGATGATGTATTTCAAGACGTCTGTAACGTTTTTGTCATTAAAACGCTCTTGTATGTAGGACTAATTTCTTACGCATCTAATCCCCATGCTCCAATGGTAATTCCAAAACGTATTTTAGAGTTACATTTACATTTAGTCATTTAGCAGACGCTTTTATCCAAAGCGACTTACAACTGAGGACTACAGCAAGCGAGTCATCGTGAAGAGGCAAAAAAACAACGCAAGAAGTGCTCAAAATACAAAGTTCAGGCATTGCTCAGAGTAGCATAAGCCAGACAAGGGAGGATTAAAGGACTTTTATTTTTTATTTTTTGCAGTAGAAACGCGTCTAATACAAATACAGATTTGTTTGAAGGTAAAAAGTTAAAATAACCAAAGAATCGAAAATAGCCCTACCTTCTGGTAAATAATACACTGAACAATAGAAGAACTGGATATTAAGAAAAAAACCACTTGCACAGACTGTGCTGAACACGCGTTTGGCATGATCAGTCATAAGTATCAAATTACATTCATAACCGGCCTTAAAGTGTGTCCCCGGCTTTATGCAGTTATTAATGCAGTTATTATTTTTTCTATTATTGACAGATGACAGTAAACTAGGCTAATAAATGAAACACAAAGCCTTTTTAACTAGTACAGTAGGCTATCAATAATTATTTATTTGTTATATTATCTGCAATAAAAACCCGTGCTGCAGGACTATCCATTTATTTAGCCTGTATTCAGTTTAATTTTTTATTGATTATAGATAGGACTAAATACTTTATATATTAAAATTTAACTGCATGTTTCCATTGATTGTGAAGCTAGCCATTGAAAATTGCAGATCAAGCGCATGGGGCTGCATGTTTTTTTTTTTGTTATGAATTGTTTATTACAGTTAAAGGAGAACTCCGGTGCAAAATGAACCTTTGGTCTAATTACACATTGTTACCTAGTCAACCGTTATCTGAGATTTGTTTTCATGATTATCGAATGTAAATAGTTTTATCTCTAAAAACAGTTTAGCCTATAACGGTAGTATATGGGACATTGAGTAATGACAAATAAAAACCGCTTGTTAATACCACTAACAAGGCTCAAAATAGCCTCACACTAACACGGTAGCATAATGAGGGTCCCTACATGCAAACCGAAGCATTGAGAACTTTGTCAGTGTCCAGACAGTTTAATAAGAAGATATTTTATACATACAGTCAACTTCACGTATACAAGCAGAATCCATCTTTGAAAAACAGTCACTACCAGTCGATCTACGAACCGCCGATCCAAATGCGCTGAACTGTGTAGAATCTCATATGGTCCAGCGCATTTGGATCGGTGGAATCTTGACGGATTTACATACGGTTTGGTTTCTTACAAACGTTATTAACGTGGCTAAAATTCTGGATGCTGAAATATATAATATTATAATTATTCATAAGTATGCAGTGTCATAACTACATCTCTGACGTTTATAACAAACCAACCCGTTTGAAAATCGGTAGAAAATTTAGCAAGTTATGGTTATTTAAAAAGTACATGCACCATTAAAACACAATGTTAGAGTGAGCAAGCTGACTGTGGCAAGATGGCCGCCGTGTACGGACGTCGACCTCCATTGGCCAGCAGCGCGGACGAGACATCTAGCCTTTATTATATGATATATATGGTTGTGACTCTCACTTTATTCTTACTGAGAGGGAGAAATAAACATGTTAATCCTATATATTCTATATAAATATATATATAACCACTTGAGAAATGTATAAACATGTATCTAATCTAACACCCCACTGTGGGGTGGCCTGTTTTCTTGTAAACTCTAATGGGTTAATGTTTCAAACTTTGCATACTATGGTTAACCAGAATCATGTATAGCATGTTTACTCTCTATAAACTCTACTAAACTGACGCATTAGTATTATAAGAATCTTGAAGATTCTTCTCTTAAACACCCAATGAAATTACAGATTCAAATGCGCTGCTAGAACACAATGGGTCGTAAAACTTTCCCTCCAAAGGAAACACTTCTTATTGGCTCACAGACCCCCAGAGGCTGTGACATCTTCACGCTTTTAAAAATCACTGATCACAAGATCAGCCTTTCTCTTGCTTCTTTCTCTCTCGCTTCTTGCTCTTTTACTCTCTTGGTCCTTTTTGAGAAGTCCTGATGTGAAGATGATGCTGAACTAGAAGTTTTCTAAGGACCCCCAAGCTTGTGCCAGGCTGCGGCCTTGTCTTTCCATTCACCAAAGAGACTGACTCACACTGGTTCTCTCTCATCAAGACAACATCAGCAAAGATCAACTGTAGACTCAACAAATTGCATCAGGACAATTTAATTCAAATGGGCGAGACATGCAAGTTTCAAACTTAGTCTCATTGTTTGATACATTAAGTATCCTTACCCCTTTTAAAGAAGTGCGTGTTAGAACTAAACAAAAGTTGGTTTGCTCAAGGCTGATGATCTGCTGAATTTCAAACAATGCTATAACTTCTTGCTTTCCTGTATTCTGCTTCAGTCTCTTTCCCTTGGTAAACTGTATGCTTGTATGTATGTATGTATGTGTATGTTAGAGTAGTTTAAATGTTTAGTCTAGTTAATAAAGCCTTGTTCATATCACACGTAAAGTTGTCTGTGTCTCAAGCTCATATCCGGAGTCACTAATCATAGATTTTTGTCTACTTGCTCTTAGTAGTACTAAGAAAGACATTTCCCATACCCCGTAAATGTACATTTATATTAATCAATTAATAACCAATATTGAGGGTTCACTATTGATCACAATTATGCTTAATAAACTTCAGGATCTATTAGGGATATCTGGATCAGCTTTGAAATGGTTTTCATCTTACCTTACTGGTAGAAGTTTTAGTGTTTTTATAAATCAGATCATGTCAGATACTGCAGGTTTATCGAGTGGTGTTCCTCAGGGTTCTGTCCTGGGACCGATTCATTTCCTTCTGTATATACTCCCTTTAGGACAGATAATCAGCCAGTTTCAGTATGTCTCTTATCACTTGTATGCTGATGACATTCAGTTATACTGTTCTTTTAAGCCTACTGAGTTATATAAACTGTCATCTTTAATCAACTGTCTGAGTAGGATCAAGCAGTGGCTAAATGATAACTTTTTAATGCTGAACTCAGCCAAGACTGAAACTTTAATTATTGCCCCTGAGCAGAGCATCCCTCAGATAAAACAGCATATCGGTGCCTTCGGTTCGTCTGTTCAGCCGAGTCTCAGGAGCTTAGGTGTTGTTTTTGATGCGGCCATGTCTCTGGAGAAACACTCGAAACAACTCATTAAAAGCTGTTTCTTTCAATTAAGGAACATTTCTAAGATAAGAGCCTTGGTGTCAAAAGCCGAGTTGGAGATGATCATTCATGCTTTTATCTCGTCTCGTATAGACTATTGTAACAGTCTTTTTATTTGCCTTAAAGGGCACCTATTATGGAATTTTGAAATTTACCTTTCATGTAGTGTGTAACATAGATCTAAGTGAACAAAAACATCCTGCAAAGTTTGAAATATGAAAGTGCACCGTATATAAAGTTATTGTCTTTCAAAAGTGAGAGTCGACTCTGAGTCATTTTTATGAATCGTTAGAAGACCGAAGCTTTTTCTCTGACTAGATGACGTCAACTTGTCAAGTTATTTGAATATGATACGCCCACTTATTACGCTCCAAGGCCAGCAGGGAAAACGTCATGGCGACGAGACGCTGTGTTCTGAAGTGCGACTCAAAAGCAAACTTTTTTCATCTGCCCAAGGAGGAGCATTTGAAGACTAAGTGGCTACAATTCATATAACTATACCACAGAAGTATAGTCCGAGCCTTGTGCTTTGTTCGCGCCATTTTGAAGACGATTGCTTTATCAACTTAAATGCAATCAAGCTTGGATTTGCGAGGCGGCTGATATTGAAGGAAGGTTCAGTTCCAAGTGTATTTGCATCAGCTTCCTCCTCCGTATCACAACCTGTAAGTGTTATTAATAATTTTTGCTTTTATATTTTATGTAGCATGCTTAATAATTATTGTGTTTGTTGTGTAAGCACCGTTTAGCTTCTAGGTCTTCAATGACAATTGTATTGAGATATGTGAAGTGTTTGTCGTTGTTTTCGGAGTTGTCTAAAGAATAGAGTAATACCTCGTAGTAACGTAACTGCATTTTTTTTTTTGTAAAAACGTTATGTTTATGCATCGGGCTAACGCAAACAAACACTGATTGTGCTTTTACAATATGAACTCTGGGCTATGCTCGCTAACATAACATTACATTATCTTATTTTTCGTTTTTTACTACAAACTATAAAGCAGTGGACTATAATCATTATTATAACACAATTTAATTGATAAAAGCATCATTGTACTCCGTGTTAAAAATAAGTATTATCTCTGTAAACACTGCTGGGTCATCTGACCAATCAACGCAGATTAGCGTCGCGCAAATGAGGGGTTTGGAAAAACGAGTCGTTGAACGAATCATTTGGGAGTCGGTGAGCAAATCAGGTAAAAATAAATGCATATTATACGACAACAAAAGTTTTTTTTGTCATTGCATGCATGTAAAACTGTTGTTGGGGACTCCCTAAACAACATTAGGAACATTTTAAATGTCATAATAGGTGCCCTTTAATAAGAAGGATCTTTGTCGTCTCCAGACTGTCCAGAATTCTGCTGCTAGGCTTTTAACCCACACGAGTAAAAGGGCACATATTACTCCTGTTTTAGCTTCACTTCATTGGCTACCAGTGAAATTTAGAATGCACTTCAAAATTTTGGTTCTAACTTTTAGAGCCATAAACTATATAAGATACATCTCTGACCTGATACAGCTGCGTACGTCCTCACGTAGTTTTTTTTTTTTAGCTTTAAGTTTTCATTTTTATAAATTATAAATTATTTATTTAATATACATCATCTGTAACAATAATCAAGTTCAGATGTAATTTGGGTATTTAAAAACATTTTTTTTAACACTATTCTCTAACTTATGAAACAAATAATCAAATTGGATATTTTATTAATCGTTAATTATGAATTTGGTGTTAGGGTTCTGTCATGAATTGATATTTGTAATTTGGCTTTCATCCATCTTAATAGTATGTTAACAATAAAGAAACAACTAACAAGTACTTTTTTTCGGGTATTTGATCCACAAGCAGACCTTTTCACCTTAATTTGCATTTTATTCTGTGATTCTATATATTTGTTCATGCAAATTTCTTTATTCTTTTTCAAAAATTCAATCGCAAATATATTCTTTATATAGATAAACATCTCAATATCAAATATAGATATTTATTCTGAATGTTTACTGTATTATAATGAGCATCAGATCAGTATGTCAGTGAAAATGTTTATCTAAGACACAATCATCTCATTGATTCTCACAGTAAAGTCATCATTCTTCTATTATCATACCTTGTACTGATCATCAATGAGTTTTCATGCACATTTAAATAATGTCTGCTTTCTGCATCTAAATGTGTAACAAACATAAGTTGTCATTCACTCCGACAAGCCCCGCCCACTGAGTCCAGAACTGACTGACATGTAAACTGGCCAACCATCGATGAGAAGTCATATTCGATCCAGCCAATGAGATTAGATCTTTTGGATTTATTGATCTCGTTTTCCTGAGTTTGTTGGTGTGTACTTGACTAGATTACTAGATCAATTTCATCAAGAAGTGAAACCCCCTCAGCGATCATATCAACAGCCTCAGGTATCTACATTTCTTTGCTTTGTAATTTTATTTGCCTATATTACCGATCTCACCATCTTTAAAATTAGGTTAGTTGTTACTGTAACTGTTGAGCAACAATTATATATATATATTTAAACATTTTTAATTTGTGTCTGATTAGCATTGAGTAGCCTATCTAAAGTCTGCTCCTCGTGTGGTTTGGTTTAGCGTGTGTTTTTGAACGAATGATTAACTAACTAACTGACCCATTGCTTGAATTAATTATTAACCATTTTGAACGAATTGATTGAATAAATGATTCACTGACTCGCTCATCAAGATAGTTTAAGACACTGGTAGATTAATAACACATTGTAGTCGGTTTCTGATTCCAAAAGACATGACAAATGTTGTAGTTAGTAGCACAATCCAATACATTACACACAAGGTATGATCTGAATAATTTAGATTACTCTCCAGTCCAGATTACATATGATCAGTAACTACCCAGCACTGTTTGCTAGCAGCTTCTGGCGGATTCATTTTCATGTTTATAACAAGTCTTCTATTTTTCTGTCGTTTCAAAAATGTGTATTTAAGATATTAATCTAATTACGTTATGCAATTGTAATTGCAGTGTATGCATGATATCCTCCTGGTAGGCATAGACTTTTTTCCTCTGTAGAGGACATATTTTAGCGAATTTCTCTGAGATCATCCGTCACAGTTTTAAGTCTGGATGTCCTGTACATCAGAGCACATCAGGGCTTTCAGAGATATACCAATATGTGGAGGTTTCACCTTGAAAAATCCCTATACTTGGTCTATACTTTGGTCTAACCAAACAGTAGACTGTACCCATTGACTTCCATAGTATTTTTTTTTTCCTACTATGGAAGTTTAATACAGGTTTGTGAACTATCCCTTTAATTTAGTGATCAAATTTTGCACTATTATGGAAATATAATAAAATTTTGTAATTATCTTGTAAATCAAACCAATTTTCAAGTTGTTTGTCGTTTAGAAGCATCTCAGGAAAACGTTATGAGGTTTCAAATCAGAATATGTTATGAAGCGGCACTGATTTCATACATGTACTCAGAGACGGCATGTGTTTATCAGGCATTTTGGGGAGACACAAGTGAAGAGGGAAAGAAATGACATATCAATATTCCTATGCAATATGAGATAATATGTTGCCAAGTTATCACTACCATTATTACACTTCTTTTTTTTAATTACATGTTGCCACAAGAACACATTTATATGCAAATTAGATACATTGTATTGAATGGGACTACACATTTATGGCAATTTTACACACATATTGCACATCTTTATACAAAGTTTGCTTAAAATAAAAACCCATTGGTTTCCCTATTGGCCGTTTATATATATATATATATATGTATATATATATATATATATATATATATATGAGAGTCCTGGTGTCCTCTACAGAAAACATTCCCCCCATTTGTTTCTTATGCTCTAAACAATGTAATGACGTATAAATACTAAATCATTTTTTAAATAAAAAATCTGGTTCTCGGGAGGATATAAGCGTAGACAAATAGAGAGAGAGCAACATCAGCAGAATAGAATATGAAAGAGAAATGGACTGATTTTCAGTTGAACTTTACCTGTGCTGTTACTTCTGTAAATCTAACATCTTTGAATGTCTGGTATTCTCACTTTGTGTTCATGAACTTCATGCCTTTTTGTTGATGAATATGATAATCTATAGGCAGCTTCCAATCAACAGCAGCTTGGTGTCATGGCTCTAGATTTTAATGAATCTCAATTTAGTCTTCATTGAGTTTGATTATAATATCAGTGAGCAATAGATTGTGGATGAATGTTTTCAGTTTTACTCTCAGTGTGACTGAACTTTTATTTAAATTAAAAAATACACTTTTTGCCAGTTTAACTTCTAAACCTATTTTAAAGTGTATCCCGTGCATTTTGACACATGCATGCATGTCTGGGATCTCCATTCTCCACTGAAAAAATATTTCAGATTAATTTATATAAGACTACTATGTTTTTCCATATATTTGCAATTCAACAAAGCTCCTCAAAACCACACTTTAAATGACTATAAGATTTTGTTAATTGATGATATTTGAATGTACAACAAATAAAACACAATTGTATATGAACATCATTCAAATACTTTATTACTTGGTAAAGTTGCATTTTAAGGTTCCAACAGTAAGAAATAAACAGCATCTTTTAGAAGAACAGAAACATTAATGTGAAGCTAATGCCCTTTCTCACTGACCTGACCCAATCATATTTGTTCATCATTATATCTGTTCGTTCTTTCTCACGTAACATTTCTCCGCATGTGCTCAAAAGACATCACTAACTCACACAGAAACATAAATGCTTTGTGAAAAACACACCATCTATAGGGTTTGTTTTACGTTCATTCTGTGCAAGTGTAAATTCGAAGCCGTAACATTGTTGATATGTTCTACTGGTCACATGTCAAGTTCGTAAGACATCATGTGAGTTTAACTTTATTCTGCTTCATCATCGTCTTCCTCACTGGCGTTCAGGGTTTCTGAGCGAGAAGCGTGCTGAGTTTGATCTTGCCGTCCATCGAGGCGGTGAGGCACGTGCCACAGTCCATCGCCGAGCACCAGTCCACCGTCACCACGGGCGCTTTATGGCCACCGAGAGGCAGGACGCTTTCCAGACCCACGTCCGCCTTGCTTAACTGGACGAGAGGAGAGGCGATATTAGGTTAGATTTAATTACTAAAACTTTCAAATTAAGATGAAAATGAATTAAAAATATGAATAAAAACTATCATACTATATCAATGCTACTGAAATTACACTGATTCGGTACAGATGTGTCGATTCGATCAGATTCAATGGATATAGATTCAATACAAATACTTTTCTTTTTTTATGAACATAAGTTTATAAATGGTGAAATTAAGAGCCACAGAACTGTATATTAAACTCTTTTTATTTCAGGTACACACACATACATTAAAACAACCCACCTCTCTCTATTTCAACTGAATTTTGATTAAAAATCAAAGCCTGAGCTGTCACATGCCTTGTTAAAAAGGGATCAGGTTATTTTACTTTTAGGATAAAATATAATTAAATCTTAAAACATTAGCTGTTGTGCTAATAATGAAAGCTCTCAGATTTCATTAAATTCTCAATTTGTGTTCTGAACATGAACGAAAGTCTTACGTGTTTGGAACAACATGAGGGAGAGTAATTAATGACAGAATTTTAATTTTTGGGTGAACTAAGGTAAATAAGAGGGTGACATCTAGTGGAGAAGTCATAAGATTGGAAAGATCATGTTTATATTAGTTGAAAGCACATGAACAAGTGGGAAACTTGGGATTTTCTTTGAGTTGGAGGTGGTTGCTGTATTTAATTAACCCCTTATATTGTCACGGCCATTATATATTTAAAACAGTAATATCCTATACTAAACCTAAACCAATCTTGACAAACTATATATCATTTGAAAGCTTACCATCTTTATTTTTTATTTTTTGGTGACTGATTTTTAAAATACATTACAGAGGAGCCGTAATTGATCAATTATCAATCTTTTTATGTTTCTTAGAGGTTGAATTCATTTCAAAATCTGCCAAACTTCCAACACTACTTCTGAATAGGATGTCTACTTCATAAATTGTATGAAAATTGTAAAAAAAAATAATGGTTCAGACTCAAACAACATATGGAAATGGAGGCGCTCTTATATGGGCAGTAATGTCTTGTAATTCAAGAGATATCAACCTAACATTTGAAACACAACTTGTTCAGATTTAACTGTTTAACTTTCTTAATTTATTTAACTTTTACAAAAATCTACAAAATGTCTTCTTAAAAACATCTATATCTAACATCTACATCTATATTCAATATATAAAAAAAACTTTTATTAGCAACGTTTCGGCCTCACGACCTTCATCAGGCATGAAAAAATTATTAATTGAAAAAACGACCAGCCTTAATTGATAAGGACAAAAACGTCCGAAAAGATACTGGTAACAAAACAGAGAATCGAATAAAAAACTGAACCAATTCCTCAAAGAACTGAGCTCATCTGTAAATGTGTGTTTACCCGGTAGATGTTTCCTCCATTACCGGCGCAGGTGAGAACATGTTGGCCCTCAGAGTCGAAAGCGAAGAGACGGCCGCGTGGAACCTGAACCTGTTTATATCCACTGTAACCCGACAGCACAAACGGCCCCACGGCATCCTGGGACAGCGAGTACTCCGACTGTTTCACGCCACAGCGGTGGATATTCCACTGAACAAACTGACAACAAACACAACATGTTAACACACAACGACCTCAGATGAACATGAGCCATTTCTAATGGTTGGCGTCTAAACAGAAATGAATGAATTGTTGAATCAGAGCTTTAAACTGATTCACTGAAATTAATCACATTTATTTATAATTGTTTGTTGAATTTTTGAGGGCAAAATACGGTCATATCAAGGAATATCATGTGAAGGCTAAACATTTTGTAGATTTCAATTATTAATTAACTTTGTGTGTTGTATTATGCCTTTCTATTTATTTAGATAATATGAAAAGTTCTATAATAATAATGTCAAAAATTAGGAAATGTTATTAAGAAATATTTAATAGCAAAAATAATCTGAAAGTTAAATGAATCCAATGAAAATGATTCGATGATGTGCAATAAACTAGCCAATATACCTTAATGCACACATTTTTGAACTGTGCATCAGTGTGTGTGGCTCAAAGACATAATTAGTGTTAATGACATTGATCAGCGATTACAGAAGAGATAAGAATAAACACAGAAAGAGATTCCCATCACCTTCCCGTCCTCTCCGATGCTAAAGACCGTGTTCTCGTCGTAGCTGAACTCCACGCTGTACACTTCACCATCATGAGCCTTCCAGCTCAGCGCGCTCTCATAGCGCTGCATGTCTGCAGAGAAACATTTCAGCGTGCAAGAAGGATAATGAGGGGCTTCAATACACTGGAGATAACCAACTGAACAAGAAACAGGTGCGCAAAAACAACCAGAACCAAGACTAGTGCATAAACCTAGAAAACAGAGAAGAAGCGGGAAAATAGGGACCAAAAAGCAGGAACTGAACACAATGAAATACAAACATAACATAAACCTGATACTTGGGGTTTAGAAGACAGTAATATTATCGATTTAATCCAATAGTGTCAGCCAGGACTGACACTATTGGATACGAACAAAATTAAACTGAATTGAGCTAATGTCACTCACTTAGCAACATCGGTAAAGTTATTGAACTAAATAATGACAGTATCGTCTTCTGTAGAGTGGCTTTATAGCTGAGATTGAATTTGTGTCATAATTGATGAATTTTGCAACATATTTTCCTGAAGCTGATTCGAAACGATCAGTATTGAATAAAGTGCTGTAGAAATAAACAACTACCGAACAGTCGTATCATCCCGTCCGCCGCTCCGGTCACCAGCAGGTTCCCGTTGTGGTTAAACGCCGTGCAGTTTATGGCGACCGGTCCCGGCTCCAGTGAAAACTGCAGCTGAACGCAGTAACAACCAGATAAACGTCAGTAAAAACCCGTGTGCAGACGTTACATCTCTGTGTCGGTGACGGTTGTCTTCAGTACCTGCTGCTTGACCGTTTTGGTGTCCCACAGCAGCAGATGTCCGGATACGGGACCGGATCCTCGTGCGTCGCCGTCCGTCGCGACAGCAGAATTAGCAGCTTGAGCCGCCGCGGAGCAGACGAACGACGTCCCGCTGGGACTGCAGGCCAGAGACAGGATCCTGAACACACATGAATACGTCCTGAGTGAGTGTACTACTTTATAGAAAGAGTATGCAACCATAGCTTATCAATAAGATGCATGTAGAAATTGAGATTTAAATCCTGGTGCATTATGGGTAATCTGTAGGGCTGGGTTGAAAATATAAAAATTATACTGTAAATATATAAAACATTAATTTTTGTGAGTGAATGCAGCACAATCGTGAACATAAACGCACAACTTTAAAGAAAAATAAATAAATATATATATAGAAATTATTCTCATTTTGATAAACTGATATCGATTCTTAAATCCCAAAATGTTATCTTTTAGTCTATGCTGTTTTTTAAGTTGATGCGTGAAGAAAACTTAACTTATTATAAACAAATAACTTATTATTATTTGTTGCGCCTCTCTTGAATGTCTCGGCTCAAGCGGCACGTGAACCGATCATCTTGTCCGCTTTACTACTAGTTGTAGCACCAAATAAACGTGAATGAACATCAGAAGGAATATTGAAAGAAACAGAGCAACTGATTGAAATGAATCATGTCTCATGTAATCGATCAATCAGTGTTTCAACCACGGAAAGACGTCAATAAAACACTTGTGAACAACAGGAAAGCCAATCAATTACCATCGTTAGTTAGCTAGAAAAATAACTCTAGAGAGCAGCATTTTGATCAATATATGCACTATATTGCATATTTATTATATTTTTACTTAACCTGTTCTTCAATATTAGGGATGCACCGATATCGATACCGATAATTCTTTATATTTAAAAGCCGATACCGATGTATTGGCCGATAAATAAAAAATTTTATATAATTTTTGAGAGCCTGATTACAAAAACAAAAGTCTCTGCATTAAATGTCCCAAGCACACACTTATAATGATGTTCTCATTATAATTTTATGTCGCCAATTTGACAGACTTGAGCTGCACATGTTGCACTTTACTGTATTTTCCTTTTTTGAAGTGATTCCAATCATATTTCGTGCAATTCAAAACCATCATGTTGAACAGTCGCATCTGAAGAGTCTCAGCTGAAGGAAACAATACATTATTTATCGGCTTTAATATATCGGCCAAATTTTATAATAATATTAAAAATGTAAATATTACAAATGTAAATATATCGGCCCGATAATATTAAAAATGTAAATATATCGGCCCGATAATATTTAAATATATCGGCCGATACCAATATGGTGGCATCGCTATTCAATATTTAATGTATGTTTAAATAAATGCGTCAAGTATGTTATGACAGCCACCATTTAAAATGTAAAAAAAAAACTGGAAAAGAAACAAGAATTTTGACAAAATTGTTTAAAAAAAATTGTTTTTAATAAACAGCCATATGTGCAATTTAAATGTTTGTACACAAATCAGCCGTTAATTTCAACCTTTAGTAATGTACTGACAGGCTTCACCACATTAGTTGAGAGAGATTGATTTAAACACTAGTGATCTGTGAGGACTCACCGCGGGTGGACGGTGTCTATTGACATCTCGTACAAACTCTTCTTGGCGTCCGTGTCGTAAAGCCTCACCGTGCCGACACCACTGCCGAGCAACAGCTGCAGGAGTAAAACACCACATAAACCAGTCAAACCAACCAAATAATGTTTTTAGCAACATTCACAGCTTTAAAGTGCAAGCACTGTTAATGTACATGCCGTCTGAATATATTCCTCTGGGCATATTCATGAAGAGTGTTGAGATTTACCAGTCTGTCAGGTTTGGCCGCCCACTCCAGAGAGAGCAGCGGAGACTTGGACATGATGGTGGCTTTGGTTTGCATGATGGGATTGAAGACCCAAACCTTCACCACCCCGTCCACATCCAGACTGGCCACTTTTCTGCCGGAGCAGTCCACCCTAAAACACAAACACACAACCGGTGATGCCAATAAAAGCTCATATAGTGAAACTAAAACACAGAAACGCCCATAAGCTCATTAACATATCAACACCAATTCAGTGTTAAAGGAGAACTCCGGTGCAAAATGAACCTTTGGTCTAATTACACATTGTTACCTAGTCAACCGTTATCTGAGATTTGTTTTCATGATTATCGAATGTAAATAGTTTTATCTCTAAAAACAGTTTAGCCTATAACGCTAGTATAACGCTAGTATATGGGGCATTGAGTAATGACAAATAAAAATCGCTTGTTAATACCACTAACAAGGCTCAAAATAGCCCCACACTAACACGGCAGCATAATCAGGGTCCCTACATGCAAACCGAAGCATTGAGAACTGTGTAAGTGTCCAGACAGTTTAATAAGAAGATATTTTATACATACAGTCAACTTCACGTATACAAGCAGAAGCCATCTTAGAAAAACAGTCAAAGGCAGTCGATCTACGAACGCCGATCCAAGTGCGCTGGACCATATTTGATTCTACACAGTTCAGCGCACTTGGATCGGCGTTCGTAGATCGACTGGTAGTGACTGTTTTTCAAAGATGGCTTCTGCCTGTATACGTGAAGTTGACTGTATGTATAAAATATCTTCTTATTAAACTGTCTGGACACTTACACAGTTCTCAATGCTTCGGTTTGCATGTAGGGACCCTCATTATGCTACCGTGTTAGTGTGGGGCTATTTTGAGCCTTGTTAGTGGTATTAACAAGCGATTTTTATTTGTCATTACTCAATGCCCTATATACTAGCGTTATACTAGCGTTATAGGCTAAACTGTTTTTAGAGATAAAACTATTTACATTCGATAATCATGAAAACAAATCTCAGATAATGGTTGACTAGGTAACAATGTGTAATTAGACCAAAGGTTCATTTTGCGCTGGAGTTCTCCTTTAAGCATCCGAAACTGTATGCAGAGATTAGCCAATCACAACAGAGCTTATTTACATACAGCAATCCTACAGCCAGTGTAATAATTAGAGTCAGCGGAGGAAGATTATTACCGGTAGACAGTAAATTATGACCGTTTCCAAAGTCTTGATGTGTGTAGTCTCCACTAGAACAGTTTTCCTGCTTGAATGTTGATTATTCTCCTCATATTCTCCATTGTTGCGGCTCCTCTCTTCCCAGTCTGTCAGTAACGCTCTGTTTACTTCCTGTCTCTATGAAGCCCCGCCTTCTGAAAAGCACACTGTGCTCTGATTGGTCAGCTGGATCAGTGTGCTGTGATTGGTCGAGCGCTTCGAGTGTGTTTGGGAAATGTCCCGCCCCTTACCATAACCACCAGTTTAACACACTACTATCTAACTCAACCAGGCCCCGCCCCTTTATTCTGCGTATTAATTATTATAATGAGGAATATTGTGACGTGTTCGTTCCCGGAAGAAACTCGAGACTATAATGGAGGCGTTTCAGGAGTTCAGAAACACTGACTTTGATATAGAGGAGAACTCTGAGCTCACACAGCGACATTACACACACACTGATGTACACATGAACATGTGAGAAACCATAATGCGACCCATTTAATGTTGCCTGGCCACACACACCTGCAGTGCATGATGGATGAGTGATGTTCTCCATACTCTTCCTGACTCAGCTTAATAAAGGGCTGCTCCACTCCAGCTCCGCCCACTTCACAGACTCGCGTCTGATTGGTGGAGTCCATCTGATCAGGAAGAGCTTCGGTTTGAGTGTCTGGATCCACATCGGTTTTCTTCTCCAAACTCTGTGGAAGTCAAAAATACACACGGAGAAACACGAGATAATGTCAGGGTGATTTCAACTTCATTATACGTGACCCTGGACCACAGAACCAGAGGATCTTTTTTTTTAAATTAAGATTTATATATCATCTGAAAGCTGAATAAATAAGCTCTGGAATCTGAGGGAGCAAAAAAAATCTAAATATTGAGAAAATAAAATTGTCCAAATGAAGTCCTCGATGTTGCTGCATCCACAAAAATAAATGTGATATTTACAGTAAGAAATGTACAAAATATCTCTATGGAACATGATCTTTACTTAATATCCTAAAGATTTTTGGCATAAAATAAAAATGTATAATTTTGACCCATACGATGTATAGTTGGTTATTGCCGCAGATATACCCGTGCGGCTCCAGACTGGGTTTGTGATACAAAATTTAATAATAGCAAACCCAGGATGGGTTTAACATCAGTTAACATGAACTGAGAATGAAAAATACTTCTAAAGCATGTGCTAATCTTAGTTAATGTTAAACCTTATTGTAAAGTGTTACCAGAAATCTGAGCATTTATAAAGTTAATGTAGAGATTCTTCAGTTTGGTTTGGTTCATGGAACTTTTTAAATCCCCATGGAGAAAATGAATGGGAAAAGTACGTCCCGAACCGAATCCCTTGAATGAGTGAATTCAGTTTTTTTTTTTTTCATCCCACTCCTTTTCGAATATGCAATGGACATTGACATTGGCAAAAAAAAAAAAAGTAAATGAATAAAAAAGCCTTTGGCTGTAACTATTGTTAATTATTATTTTTATTTTTTTATGTTTAACTTGATTTGATTTTCTTATCGGATGTTCTTTTTGCATAAAATAAAAATAAAGAGACACGAGACAGAGACGTCTTTGTTGCTCGGACCTGCACTGAGGGTTTGGACAGCAGCTCTTTTCTCTCCTTCTCGTGGTCATGCACTCTTCTCGTTCGGGGATGACCCGTGGCCAAATCCACCGTCACCGCGGAAACGGCGGCCATCTTCACGTCTTTGGCGGCGGGCGGATCTTTTGCTTTCACAGACTGAAAATCACAGAGAGGAAAACCTTCAGATTAGCGGAAAGACAGAAAGACATTAGTTGCTAAAGCAACATTTTTAACACTTATACAACAAGGTCCCGTTAGTTAATGCATAAACTAACAATGAGCAATACAGTATATTTATCCATATTTGTTAACATTAGTTAATACAAATCCAACTGTTCTGTGTTAGTTTAGCTCCATCTAATAATTATAAACAGACTTTTGATTTTAATCATGTAAATGTTGAACTTGGAGAATTATCAATTCTCTAATAAAACATTTTTTTTTCATTGATAGTACAGTACATGTTAACAAATGGAAATAGGGCTGTAAACGATTAATCGCATCCAAAATAAAAGTTTGTGTTTACATAATATATGTGTGTGTATTGTGTACAATTATTTTGTATATATAAATACACACACATGCATGTATATATTTGAGAAATATTTGCATTTATATACTGCATATATATTTTTATATAATTTATATTATATAATATACATTTATGATGGATTATCGATTTATGATGGACAGATGCACTTTTATGATGGATAGATGCACTTTTATGATGATAGATGCACTTTTATGACAGATAGATGCACTTTTATGATGGATAGATGCACTTTTATGATGGATAGATGCACTTTTATGATGGACAGATGCACTTTTATGATGGACAGATGCACTTTTATGATGGAGAGATGCACTTTTATGATGATAGATGCACTTTTATGATGGATAGATGCACTTTTATGATGGATAGATGCACTTTTATGATGATAGATGCACTTTTATGATGGACAGATGCACTTTTATGATGGACAGATGCACTTTTATGACAGATAGATGCCCTTTTATGATGGATAGATGCACTTTTATGATGGATAGATGCACTTTTATGATGGACAGATGCACTTTTATGATGGACAGATGCACTTTTATGATGGATAGATGCACTTTTATGACAGATAGATGCCCTTTTATGATGGATAGATGCACTTTTATGATGGATAGATGCACTTTTATGATGGACAGATGCACTTTATGATGGATAGATGCACTTTTATGATGGACAGATGCACTTTTATGATGGACAGATGCACTTTATGATGGATAGATGCACTTTTATGATGGACAGATGCAGTTTTATGATGGACAGATGCACTTTATGATGGATAGATGCACTTTTATCATGGATAGATGCACTTTTATCATGGATAGATGCACTTTATGAAGGATAGATGCACTTTATGAAGGATAGATGCACTTTTATGATGATAGATGCACTTTTATGGCACTTTTATGATGGATAGATGCACTTTTATGATGGACAGATGCACTTTATGATGGATAGATGCACTTTTATGATGGACAGATGCACTTTTATGATGGACAGATGCAGTTTTATGATGGACAGATGCACTTTATGATGGACAGATGCACTTTATGATGGACAGATGCACTTTTATCATGGATAGATGCACTTTTATCATGGATAGATGCACTTTATGAAGGATAGATGCACTTTATGAAGGATAGATGCACTTTTATGATGATAGATGCACTTTTATGGCACTTTTATGATGGATAGATGCACTTTTATGATGGATAGATGCACTTTTATGATGGATAGATGCACTTTATGATGGATAGATGCACTTTATGATGGACAGATGCACTTTTATCATGGATAGATGAACTTTATGAAGGATAGATGCACTTTATGAAGGATAGATGCACTTTTATGATGATAGATGCACTTTTATGAAGGACAGATGCACTTTTATGATGATAGATGCACTTTATGAAGGATAGATGCACTTTTATGATGATAGATGCACTTTTATGGCACTTTTATGATGGATAGATGCACTTTTATGATGGATAGATGCACTTTTATGATGGATGGATGCACTTATGAAGGATAGATGCACTTTTATGATGGATAGATGCACTTTTATGATGGATAGATGCACTTTTATGAAGGATAGATGCACTTTTATGATGGATGGATGCACTTTTATGATGGATAGATGCACTTTTATGATGGATAGATGCACTTTTATGATGGACAGATGCACTTTTATGATGATAGATGCACTTTTATGACGGATAGATGCACTTTTATGATGATAGATGCACTTTTATTGATGGATAGATGCACTTTTATGATGGATAGATGCTCTTTTATGATGGATAGATGCACTTTTATGATGGATAGATGCACTTTTATGATGGATAGATGCACTTTTATGATGGATAGATGCACTATTATGGACTTCAAAACAGAAACAGCCCTTCACTGCCATTATAAAGCTGGGAAGAGCCAGTACATTTGTTAATATAACTCTGATTGTGTTCGTTTGAAAGAAGAAAGTCATATACACCTAGGATGACTTATGGGTGAGTAAATCATGGGCTAATTTACATTTTTGGCTGAACTATCCCTTTAATAGTATCTAAACGATGTTGAAATAACGCTGGATGTACCTGTGCTCCGGCGGGAGAGTCCTTCCGGCCCAGCGAGGCCTGTGTGGGCGAGGATTGTGGCCCCGGGGCCGTTTTCCCAGGAGCCCGTCTGGCCTGAGGGAGGAACGTGGAGAAGAAGTTTCTGGACGGCGTGGTCATGTTCACGTTCCTCTGACTGTACACGAGATCACTGAGAAAACAGATGAAACATCACTCACGTTTCTGAACACACACACACACACTACCTGATTTTCCCGCTCACTTCCCTTCCTCCGGTTTCTCTTTGCCAGTTTGAATGCCTTTTAACTTTAGACAAAGAGGCTTTTGTCAAGAATCGTAGTTTAAAATGATTTAATCTTCACAAAGAGCTTACAGGACCAGAAACCTTTATACCTCATTGATATTTGTGCAGATGTGTGCTTCACATGTATCAAAAATAGTTTTGATTTCATATTCTTTTACATGATTTTCCCCCCAAATCAAACATACCGAACCCCATATTATCCCAGTGATGTACAGAAATGATCACAGACACAATCACGACTATTGTGAGGAAGTTACGTTTCAAGTGAATGTTTATTCACTAGTCAAACGCTCGTCAGTCTCATTCTGTTCAGTTCATGCTTGTAAACATCGACATAATGTGAGATGGTTGGATAAAAACACTGATGCTTTCAGTCCTACAGTGTCCTCACAGCTCAGTGTCGCCGAGCCGGTCCATGTGCTGCACGTACGGCGGGAGTTTGTGATGCGCCGTCACCTCGTCTTTCTTTAGTCGAGATTCTCCTTGAAGAGCAAATAACTGGAACGAAGGGAGATGTTGGATTACAGACAGATGCATCTTAACACAATTACCGCTCTTCTAAGGGGGTTAATAGGCCACTAAAAGTCACAGATCGAAAAATAATAATCATGAATCAACTTTTAAAGGGACAGTTCACCTTAAAATGAAAGTAAAGTCCTCATTTACCCACCCTGGTGTTGTGTTAATGCCGTGAGCCATTCATTCTTTTTTGGACCTCAAAAGGAGAATTATCATCAAATGTTCTTGAAAAAATTTGTTTGGTGAAAAACAAGCTTTTATTTTAGATTTTATGTGTCTATGTGGTGTTTTTAATACACTTAAACCATGTGTAAGTTCATAAGTCGACAGCATTGCTGAGTATTTTCTGCTTAAAACTGCAGTGATCCAAAGACAGTCTCAAAAACACGGTTTGAAATCGCTGGTGTTTCTGACGTCACACACTACCTTGTAACCAATCAGATCAACGTGTGATCGTCAACCAGTGGATCTCTGAGTGAGTGAGTGAGTGAGTGGAGGCGGGGCTCATTTGCATATTCATAGAACCGCGTATACCTAATGAGGCAAGGGTGTCGAGTTACATTCAAGATATTTTAAGGCATGAAGTTTTTTTTTTTCAAGAATTTTTTTTTTTATATGTAATTTTGGTGATCAAAGATGAGTTTTAAGGGATAAAATTATTGACTTTAAGAAAAAATCCTGATCTGTGCTCGACTGCACGTTCATTAGCGCCGCAGTTCACTCCGACTCGCCCAGAAAAACACACAAGTTATGAGAAATCAAGATTGATAAAAAAAACACATCATAAAATACAATCCATGTACTTTCTATATATCCGTTGTGTTCGTTGTAACAATAAGTTATCGTGTTCACATCTGTCATCTGACAACCGGAGTTTTGGTCCAGAGATATTTAACTCTACTTTTTGGGGATTTCTAGGTGTTGTATTTCATGTTGCGTGTTGATTTATCACAACTTGTGTGTTTCTTTCACGGAGGAGCACGAGCTTTACTTTCATTTTTAAGGTGAACTGTCCCTTTAAACTCTCCTTTTCAATTGATTGGCTAGAGGAGCCGTCAATCTAGAACTAGAGGACCAATGGTGACGCTAAATACCCTCCTCATTTACATAAAATTCGAATACATACAACGTTTAGAAAAGCAAGTGATAAAACGGCATAAGTGTACACAAAATGAGGGAGAGACAGCACAAAAAAGCAGGAAAATAAAGTAAAACATTATTTTGAATTCATGTTTCAGTTTTGTGCAATGTAATTTTAAATAAGGTTTGATTAATGCTAATTTTTTTATGCAAGTTTTTACATTTTTGCAAAACAGTGTCGCATGCTGTGATACTTTTGATGTAAAACTAATCCCATAGCTTTCTTCCATTGTAAGTGCATCACTGTACATGTATATTTCAGTGCAATATTAAAGGGATAGTTCACTTTGAAATTAAATGTTGGTATGTTTTATCTTACCTGAAGTGCATCCAAGATGTAGGTGTCTTTGTCTCCGCAGTAGTTTCAATTTTGATATTTTTAGGTCAAACCGTTCTTGTCTGTAAGTCATATAATGCAGGTATATAGGCACTGTCTCCAAAAGCATGCAGAGAAAAGTCCACATTACACAATTCCCCATCGTAAGTGCACATTGATGGCCTAAGACACGAAACAAGCGGTTTGTGTGATAAAACGAACAGTATTTATATAGTTTTTATCTCTTTTCCACAACGACGTCCAAGTGATCTGTTTACACCGGATTTCTTCCCCGGAAACTAATCTAACCGCCTTCGATTGGACGTTGCATTTTTAAACTCAGCAGAAACGCGTGTGATTGGCTGTATGGCTCAACGTATGCCTTTTGATTGACCTGAACAATGAAGCGAGTAGTGCGTCAAGATAGAAGGCTTACAAACTGGGAATAAGTGAAAACTCAACACTCCCGGATGAGTTCGCGCGAGCTTAGGCCATCAATGTGCACTTACGATGGGGAATTGTGTAATTTGGACTTTTCTCTGCATGCTTTTGGAGACAGTGCCTATAGACCTGCATTATATGACTGACAGACAAGAACGGTTTGACCTAAAAATATCAAAATTGAAACTACTGCGGAGACAAAGACACCTACATCTTGGATGCACTTCAGGTAAGATAAAACATACCAACATTTAATTTAAAAGTGAACTATTTCAAGCTATCTCGAGCTCAACTAGTGAACAGTGAAGATCTCACCATCTGTCTGAACTGCTCGTTCTCCTCCTGAAGACCCGTGATTTTCTGCACTTCACTGTCGAAGCTCAAGAGCGCAGGCAGAGGTGAAGCTGTTAAGGAGCACTACCAATTTCATCACATTACATATGATCTGCATAATCATATCAGGGATTAATGCACATTCAAAATGTGTACACACTAAATGTCATTTCTAAGCATCAAAGGCACATTAAGGCTGGACCACAGAACCAGTCTGGAGCCGCACGGGTATATCTGTGGGAATAGCAACTATACATTGTATGGGTCAAAAAAAAAAAATGATTATGCCAAAAATCATGAGGATATTAAGATCATGTTCCATGAAGATATTTAGTAAATGTCCTACCGTAAATATATAAAACATGTATTTGTGTGAGTGAATGCAGCACAATCGTGAACATAAATGCACAACTTTAAAGGAGATTTTCTCAATGTTTACATTTTTTTGCTCCTCAGATTCCAGATTTTCAATAATTGTGTCTCGACCAAATATTGTCCTATCCTAACAAACCACACATCAATGGAAAGATCATTTATTCAGCTTTTATATGATATATAAATCGTAAAAAATGCCCCATGTGACTGGTTTTGTGGTCCAGGGTCTCATTTAAACAGCTGGAGGACGATCATAATTCCCCCCATCCCATAATAGAGGGATGTTCCAGTGAGCGCATGGGTTGCCGGGCAACCGCAGTGTTTGGATATGCATGCACTGGAAGAGGACGCTGAGGAAGTTGTGCAGAGACACCAGGAACGTGTCGGCCCACTGGCGGGAGAAGTACGGAGAGAAGACGGGATTCTGTTCCGGTGTGGAGATGAACGGCAGAGCGAACCATTCCCGCCACTCCGGCTGCGCCTGCAGCTCCAGCGCCTGCTTCTGGAAGAACTCCTGCGTCTTCTCCGGAGTCCTCGACTGAGACACGGGAGATACGAGAGGAGGCTCACAACAGAAACTACAGACACCGAACCAATCCTTTCTTATTTATTCAGCATTTTTCATATGTATTATATTTTATTATTATATTTTTCATATTATTATTAATTATATTAAGTATATATTCCTATATTAAATTACTATTATTTATTAGTATTATTATTATTGATATAATATTTATATATCTTAATATTGTTTAATGGTATTATTATTATTTATATATATTAATATTTAATATTATTTAATGGTATTATTATTATTTATATAATATTATTTATATATATTAATATTTAAGTATCTGTACAAATTCATCATCAGCATCAATTTACTAACTTCAAATAATATAGCTTTTTATTATTTCATTTTTATTTATATAATTATTATTTAATTTACTACTATATGAAGTATCTATTTAATTAAACATATTTTATTGTTATTGGTTTATGTTATTTTATTATTATTTATATTAAGTATATATTTACTTGTATTTGCATTATTACTGTTATTATTTATTTAAATAATAGCATTGTTATTATTTAACGTTACTATTTTTTAAATTTATATTATTAAGTATATATTTATATAGTAATGATATTTGTAACGATTAGCATAAATTAAATTTAGTACTACCTTGAAATAACATCGATTTTTTTAAATTATGTAATTATCATTATTATTTAATTTACTATTTGTATTAAATATATATTTTTGATAATTTTTTTATTGTTATTATTATTTATATTAATGAATATTATATTCATTAATATATCATTTTAATAATTAGCATACATTAAATTTAGTACTACCTTGAAATAACATCGATTTTTTTATGATGAAATTATTATAATTTAATATACTATTTGTATTAAATACATTTTTATTGTTTATTATGATTAGCATAAATTAAATGTAGTACTACCTTGAAATAACATTTTTTTTATTATGTAATTATTATTATTATTTAATGTACTATTTGTATTAAATACATATTTATTTTATAAAAAAAAAAATTATTATTATATATATATGAAGTATATATGAATGAATATTATATTCATTAATATATCAATGATCATTTTAATTACTAATCAGTATAAAATAAATGTAATACTACCTTGAAGCTTATTTTTTGCATAGCAGTAACAAAACTAGAGGAGTAAATTTGGGGATATTTTGATGAAAATGGCACAACAATGCAAAAAATAATAATAATAGGCTTAATAATAATAATAATAATTCCAAAAATAGGCTTAATTTTCTTTCATGCAGAAATGCATTGTCTGGTGCAGTAGTAGTTGGGCCGAGGTGTGTGTGTGCACCTGAACGCTGTGTATGACGTAGAAGCGGTAGAGGCTGGTCCTCAGCTTGCTGACGGTGGGTCTGTAGATGTCCTCCAGCCGGGAGAAGAGCCGGCGGTCCAGATACGCCCAGTACTCCTTCAGACCCGCCAGGTCATAGTTCTGGATCAGATGCTGGAGCTGATCAATGATCTTATCCACCTGGAACACACATCAACAACATGTACACATATTAATATACACATGTACATCTGATTCATGCACACTCATATTTGAATGCACATGGCGTTTTTGATGTGATTAACAGGCTTTTGATTAACCCCCGTTTTTTTAATAGACATGAAAATGCACATGCCGAACTTAAATGGTTGTAATTCAAGAATGCTTTGGAATATAGATGTAAGATTGGATCTTGTTTTAAAGAAGACATTTGGCAGAATTTTGTAGAAGTGAAATAAATTAAGAAAGTTAAACAGAAAAAAAGTTATAGAAGTTTGAGTTTATGAAAATGTACAATGTTAACAATTTAATTATTCGTATTTTATATAAAATATATATTTTCAAAACCTGGAGGACTCTAAAAATGCCCCAAAAATCAAAGCCACAAATCTGAACAAGTTGTGTTTCAAATGTTAGGTTGATATCTCAGAAAACAAGCGTTCAGTGAGATTTAGTTTGGGCGCAGTACCACACTTCTCCACTAGTGGACATTACTGCACATATAAGGGCGCCTCCATTTCCATATGTGGTTTGAGTCTGAGCCATTATTTTTTACAATTTTCATACAATTTATGAAGTAGACATCCTATTCAGAAGTAGTATTGGAAGTTTGGCAGATTTTAAAATGAATTCGTCCTCTAAGAAACACAGAAGATCACGTATGTGCATTATAGCTCGCTGACACATCACTAATGCTGAATCTATTATTATTTTCTTTATATTTAAAACATTTTCAGAGCTTTTTTTCTAAAATAATTGAATGGATGCTATCTTTTGAACTCTTGGCATGAAAACAAACTGAGGTTTCTACCATTCTTTCATGATTTTTCATGTTCATCACTATTTCAAAATAAAGGTCTGAACACGCCTCAGGAGTATGAACATATTCTTGCTGCAAATTGATAAATTACGGCTATTTATTTTGAAAATCAAACCAAATATGTAAACCAGAGATTGTAAGCTTTCAAATGATATATAGTTTGTCAAGATTTAGGTTTAGTATAGGATATTACTGTTGTAAATATATAATGGCTGCGATGCCAATATAAGGGGTTAATAAACATTAAATAAGGTTTAAGATATTCTATTGTCTTGTTATTAAACAGGTGAAACTGGAAATATGGTGCAAAAGTTGATTTATTTCAGTAATTCAACTTAAAAGGTGAAACTAATATATTATATAGACTCATTACATGCAAAGTGAGATATTTCAAGCCTTTATTTGTTATAATTGTGATGATTATGGATTACAGATTATGAAAACCCCAAATTCAAAATTGGATATAAAGGTTTTCATAAGCTGTAAGCCATAATCATCACAATTATAACAAATAAAGGCTTGAAATATCTCACTTTGCATGTAATGAGTCTATATAATATATTAGTTTCACCTTTTAAGTTGAATTACTGAACTTTTGCCGCATATTCTAGTTTGTCCAGTTTCACCTGTAGCTAATGTATACTTCTGCATGAGCCAGGCGTGCAGGAGGAGATGAACACACACACACACACACACACACACACACACACACACACTCACTCTGAAGCCTTTCTCCTTGTCTGATTTGATCTCCGAGTCCAGATGTTTGAGTGTGCTGTTGAAACCCCGGTAGATCAGATACTCTCGCACCAGATCATCTGTTCTCTCCACCGCTGCGGCCATCTCACATACTGCACTGCACTGGACACATTCACAAACACACATCATGCGTAAAGACAGCATTTCACATGCACGATTATTATGCATACAAAATGTTCCTGAATAATGGTGAGTCATAATAAAATAGTGCATAATATCAAAGTTATATTTTGACTCAAAACACAATGTGTTGTTGATGCACGACACGATCTGTTAACTTCATACTTTATAAATGAATAATTACAAATAAAAACGCGTTGAGTAGAAACAGCGATGAAGATTAAAATACCTGATTAAAATACGAGTTCGAGATGTCTTCCTGTTTGTTTTCAGCTCCTGCTCGTCATGTGATTGTAAGTGTCACGTGATAGACTCCAGCGTCATCGGATGACGTCGGCTGAGTGCGCGTTCATGCCCGCCGCCAGAGGGCGCGCTCACACTGCCATCACGTGTGCAGTAAGTAACATTAACACATATTTCGCTCTTGTAAGGCATCACTAGACCTCCACAGTCGCTTTAATCGAGGTAATAAACTTATAAAACAGTGAATCTCAAACCTTTTGTTAGTAATTCTCGTTGTCATTTTCTGCAAGACAAATAATAATATCTATAGTGTTAATCGTTTCTCCTATAGACAGAGCTCCATTATATCTCCTGTTCACACTCCTGGAGGTGTTCAACCAAATGCAGATGCAGAAATATGAGCCGCCTTTAGGTGATTTAATGAGACTGACTTTAATGGCGCTCATCATACAGTCGTGGTTGAATAATCGAACACGACCGGGTAAGAGGAGCTTCAGTCACACACACTATATATTAACTTGTCCTGAATTCAATTAGGAGAATCTGGTTCCCTGTTGGCTGTGCGATGACACTGCTCTGTTGAAAATGCTCATGGACATTTATCATATATTGGTAAACACTGCGCATTAACTTACTCTTAAAAATAAAGATTCTGCATTGGCTTCATGAAAAACCTTTAACATCCATTGAAGATTTCCAATGCACAAAAGGCTCTTTATAGTGGGAAAAAATATTTCGATTATTAAGCTTTTCATGCATGAATTTAATTATGACAACCTCAGTCAGGATTTTTCAATTATTGCAAACGCAATTGACCCTTCGCTAAGCCACGCCCGAAAACCGCCACTGGCCAATCGTGGCTTAGCAACCGTAACCAGGCATGGGAGATCTGGCAAGCTTTCGAGCGAGGGAAACATGCGTATGGATTGAAGGATTTTTTTCCCTTCCCGAAATTTTAAAGCCGAGGGGAGAAATGCATTCACAACAAAATGTCGACAGGATTAACAAAAACACCTATTGCTTGGAAATAATGACGATTCTTTGTTCTATAATGCATATATTTGAACGTAAAATAAGACGATTAAAGGCAAGACGGAGGCTCACTGACATACTTTACCATATATTTCAGCATTTTGTTAATCGACGGCCTAACTTTACACCAATCCGATCGCGGCTCTCCCGGTGTTAGTGTTATTCCACACGATTTATGGATAAACTGTTTGATTTATAGTTATTCGATTATTTTCACATTTCACTTACCCTGCTGTGCATGTGTGTGTGAGGCGGCTGCTGCTAGCGCTGGGACTATAGGTTTTAGCTTCAATTTTGATTAAAGCTACACTGTGTGATTTTCACCCCCATCTAGGGGTGAAAAGGTATATGACCATCCAGTGAATATTAGTTTCTGTTCCTCTCAATTTCGATTTCGTTTTAACTCCTACGGTGGCCAATGTAGTCCAAGATTAACATGGCTTCCAGTTCGACCTCGTCTATGAGTATTCCTTCAAGTGATGAGGTTACTTTAGAAAACTATTATAATTTTCAGTAATTTAATTTGTCAGTTAACATATAGGTTATGACATCTATGTAAAATGAATAATAGTTTTATGTTTTTGTTAATTTTTTACCATTTCATTGGTAACATCAGCTATCAGTCCCAGACGAATGCAAGCTAATCTTACTAAAGTAACTTTTATCAGTGCTATCGTTATTCTGTATATTGTACGACATCACTAGCGTAAGGCAACGTTTACATTGTAGGCTATATCATTTTCTCCGTGAGCAGAGATCAGCTGATGTGCGAGGGAGAGGGAGAGGGAGAGGGAGAGGAAAAAATAAAAAATGCCAGTGAATTGCGGAGACGCGAAAGGCGAAGCTTGAATTAACGGGTATGTCCCTCTTTGGCTAATGTACTTTCAAGATGGAGGGGCAACATGGCGACCGACATTTGAACCCCTTACCCGTATGTATTTTCAATGGCATATTATACACTCACGAGAATACTTTATTACTTGAACGAAGTAAAAATACATTAATGAGCACATATATTTTGAAATGAAAGAACTAAGTGTTTTTAGCTAAGAATAAACTAAAAAAGTTACACAGTGTAGCTTTAAGTTATTCTCTAACCGGTTGCATATTATGTTGTGGATATATCCCTCGAATGCACACTGCAGTCCCTTTTTACACTTTTTTTTACTTTTCAGACATTACCTCCAAAGGGAAAATGAGGGCACGCTTGGTGAATTACATCAAAACCTCTGAAGTTCTCCGACAGCCATGCCCTCTTCAGATCAGATCCGGTGTCACACACATACTTCATGAAGCGGGAAATTTTCTGATGAACCCAATGGTCATGATGATGGTCCTTCCTTTATTAATCATTGTTCTGCTCCCAAAGTTGGTAAATACTAATGATCCTGAGATGAGAAAGGAAATGGAGCAATATATTAATATGTTGAACCCTAACCCAGAATTGACCCTTCGCAGGGAGCTTGATTGACAGGTGATCTGACCAATCATACTTCGCCATCCGCCATTTTGTCAGACAAAGCAGTCAGGAGAGTTAGTAGATTAACATGGGAGGATTTGATCTTGAGAAGCGGAGTGTACTGACGTCTTTCCGCGGTTAAAACAACATTCCTTCTGATGTTCATTCATGTTTATTTGATGCTATAAATGAACTAGAAGAAGAGATGATCGGTTCACAAGCGGCTTTAACTGAGGCGACACAGCGATCTGTCACGACACATTAAAGAGACACAAAACGGTATTTATTGTTAACATTTCTTTAAAAAAATGACAAAATTTGAAAGGTGAGACTTTGTTTAATATGTTTCATATCAAAAGTAAGCTGGTCTGTGTCTGTCAGTGTCTCTGTCAGTGTCTCTCTGCTCCACGATGTATTTTTCAATGCGTAAGAACATGGTGTGTGTGAGAGCAGCGTAGCTTGTCGGACATAGCGACAGTAACTAAGGGGGGCGGGTCTTTGCAAACGGTCAATTGCCAGACGTTTCTGAATTGATGACTAAATTGTTCTCAAAGTGCTCCAGTAAGTCTGGGAACAAAGGCAGCAGAAGTGTCGTGTGTTTAGGATCATTTCGTCGGTTTTCTTTAACACTGTTTTACTGTTTTTCTTCTCTTTTTTAAATTAAATTAACCGTTTCTTTTTCGACTGAAATGCTTGACAAAAACAGGACTGTGTTTGCACTGTGCAACTTTTCCACGCTTCATTAGGTTCTTGAGCTGCATTGTTAATAATCAGAATATTTTAAACTTTGTATGACTGAAAACTATACATAACATTTAAAAGTGTCCAAGACCAGTACGGATAGCGCAAGACAAAAATACAGCTCAAATACGATGTTTTAACGAGTGTGAATGTAAAAGATTGGTCAAGATTCCTAGAGGGGATTTTTAGACTGAGATATTCAGTCTAAAAATAGTTTTGCTGAAACATTTCAATATCTTGTCATGCAACTAACGTGCTTTCGCTGCTGCTGCATTTACGATTCTTCACACAGATATGATTCCTTCTCAGAATTGAGGGCAATGCAGTTTCACCTCCATTACGACTTGAATAAAAGCAAGAATTAAAGATTTAAAGTGATACTTCACCTCTGGAAAGATGATTGTGTATTTAAAATGGGTCATTTATGTAGAAGAAATGTGAAATGTGGAATTTGGAGCCTTCTAGACACTTTTGTGTTGCTGTTACCGGTCACCAAGTGCCAATTGTGAATATCTTGACACTATCTGTAAAATGTTGGATATAAATACTAATGTAAGTCAGGACATATATTTCATGGGTGACTTAAACATTGACTGGTTTTCTAAAGACTGCCACTTAAAAAGAAAACTGTTAACTACTGCAAATGCATGTGGACTTACTCAACTGATAAATAAGCCTACAAGAACATGTTTCAAGAGTGATGGCTCCAGAACATCTACCTGTATAGATCATATTTTCACAAACCGTCCTGAACTGTGTAAAAAGGTACTGTCTATTCCCACTGGTAGTAGTGATCATAATTTGATCATTTCTGCGTTAACAACCAAGCTGAGTGGATCTGGAATTGCAGTCTTATTTAAAAGATCGTATAAATTGTTTAAAAGTGACAAGTTTATTGAAGATGTTCAAGCTATATGCTGGTCTGATGTGTTGGCTGCCAGTAATCCAGAAATTGCTCTCTTTAAATTTAACAATCTATTCTTGTCATTGATTGAGAAACATGCGCCTTTAAAGAAGTTTACTGTCAGGAACAACGTCACACCTTGGTTGGATGATGAACTGAAAAATTCTATGAAAATAAGAGGTCAAATGAAAAAAACAGCAGTCACTACAGGAAATAAATGTGATTGGGACCTATATCGTAAAATGAGAAATTCTGTTACTAAACTTAATAAAAAGAAGAAGAAAATCTATTTTTATAATCATGTTAAAAATATAGGTAATGATAGTAGGAGGTTATGGAATGTTTTAAATCAATTGACTGGTAAGAAAAATAAAATAAATCCATCTTTTTTGGAAACAGGGGATACATTTATAATTAAGCCAATAGATATTGCAAATTATCTTAATGATTATTTTATAAGAAAATTAGATAAATTAAGAGAAAATATGCCTAATCTAAGTAATGACATGTCTTACCGATTAATAAGAAATGAACTGATGAAAAATAAAAACTTAAGTTTTAAATTAGAAAGCGTAAATACAGATCAAGTAAAGAATCTTTTAAAATCCTGTAAAAATAAACCACCGGGTGTTGACGGTCTTGACAGCAGACTCCTTAAACTAGCTGCTGACTTTATTGCCCCTGTTCTAACCCATATCATTAACCTCAGTTTTATCTGCTGTACCTGCCCACAGGCATGGAAGCAGGCTAAAATAGTTCCTCTGCCCAAAGATAAAAAACTGCCTTTCTCTGGTCCCAACAGCCGTCCGATAAGTATATTACCTGTATTATCGAAAATAATGGAATCTATAGTATACGATCAAATTAATAACTATTTTTATACAAATGATTTATTAACAGATTTTCAGCATGCATACAGAAAAAGTCACTCCACTGCCACTGCACTGACTCACATGTCTGATGATTGGCTTAGAGAGACTGAAAAGAGAAATATTACAGGTGTTGTATTTTTAGATTTTTCGGCTGCCTTTGACATCATAGATCATGACTTGTTATTAACAAAATTATCTTGTTATGGTTTTGAGCAGTCAGCAATCACATGGATGTACAGTTATTTGTCAAACAGAACACAGACAGTGTTTTTTAATGGCAGTCTCTCAGGTATCAGAAATATCACATGTGGAGTACCCCAAGGCAGTTGTCTGGGTCCATTATTATTTAATATTTTTACTAATGATTTACCGTATATTTTAAACAAGGCTAACATTGTCATGTACGCTGATGATTCAACTATATATACATCAGCAAGTACACAAATGGAATTAGAAACTGCTCTAAATATAGAATTACAATATGTAGTAGATTGGATCAAATTAAATAAACTGGCATTAAACACAGTAAAAACTAACTGCATGATTTTAGGTTCAAATTATAACATTAATCAAAATCCTGTAATTAATATTAAAATTAATAACGCAATTATTGAACAGGTGCATGAGACTAGACTGCTGGGTGTAATAGTTGACTCTAGATTATCATGGAAAAAACATATTAATAATATTATTGCAAAAATGGGAAGAGGTATATCTATTATGAGAAGACATGCACATTTTTTGACTACAAATATTATGAATTATGCAATGAAAGCACTAACATTGACATACCTCGACTATTGCCCAGCAGTTTGGTCGAATGCCACTGGTGAATATATTAATAAATTACAACTTATACAGAATAGAGCAGCTCGTGTAGTACTTAGGTGCAGCTATAGGAGAAATATTATATTAAGGCACAAAGATCTTAATTGGTTGTTGGTCGAAGATAGACTGTTGTATTCACTGTTAATTTTCATAAGAAACATTTCCATCTCAAAATTGCCTTCTGTTTTGTTCAAGCATCTTTCTTTTAGTATAGACAATCATCAGTACAGTACCAGACATGCAACTAAAGGCAACTTCACCTTACCCATAGCAAGAACAAATGCCATAAAAAACACTGTTATGTTCAGAGGTATGAAGGAATGGAATAAACTGCCGAAACATATCATGCTTACTAACAATGCTAATAAATTTAAATTAAATGTAAAACGGCATCTATCAAAATAATACATCTGACTGTTTATAATTATTTATTTATAGATGTGTGTGAATATGTATGTACATGCACATGTGTAGAATGTGTTTTTATGTGTGTATATCTCATGCCCGTATGAGGGTACATATGTACGTTGCTATGTGTTTGTACATGTGTATATGTATGTGTGTATGTGTTTGTGGATTTACTTTTTATTTTTTCTGTACATATTTTTCAGGACCCCAGGAAGAATAGCTGCAGCACGGCTGTAGCTAATGGGGATCCTTTCAATAAAACTAAACTAGACTGAGAAAAGCCAGAAAATGTATTTTTGGCTGATGGGGATGAAAGACAACAACTCCCAGAATGCACTTGCTTCGCTGCCCTACGAGGACACGCCTACCGGTAAGAGATCGCAGTTGAACAACAAGGCTAGGCTACTAGTGAGTCTGCCCGGGATTTTGAGATCGCCAAAAATGTCTGGGATTCGGCTTTTGCGTTCTACAGTCGCCATTCCTCATGTTTACTGCGGCGAGCGGGACGAGACTGACGGCCGCGGGAGAACGGCGAGCGGGACGAGACTGACGGCCGCGGGAGAACGGCGAGCGGGACGAGACTGACGGCCGCGGGAGAACGGCGAGCGGGACGAGACTGACGGCCGCGGGAGAACGGCGAGCGGGACGAGACTGACGGCCGCGGGAGAACGGCGAGCGGGACGAGACTGACGGCCGCGGGAGAAGGGCGAGCGGGACGAGACTGACGGCCGCGGGAGAACGGCGAGCGGCACGAGGCTGACGGCCGCGGGAGAACGGCGAGCGGGACGAGGCTGACGGCCGCGGGAGAACGGCGAGCGGGACGAGGCTGACGGCCGCGGGAGAACGGCGAGCGGGACGAGACTGACGGCCGCGGGAGAAGGGCGAGCGGGACGAGACTGACGGCCGCGGGAGAAGGGCGAGCGGGACGAGGCTGACGGCCGCGGGAGAACGGCGAGCGGGACGAGGCTGACGGCCGCGGGAGAACGGCGAGCGGGACGAGGCTGACGGCCGCGGGAGAACGGCGAGCGGGACGAGGCTGACGGCCGCGGGAGAACGGCGAGCGGGACGAGACTGACGGCCGCGGGAGAACGGCGAGCGGGACGAGACTGACGACCGCGGGAGAACGGCGAGCGGGACGAGGCTGACGGCCGCGGGAGAACGGCGAGCGGGACGAGGCTGACGGCCGCGGGAGAACGGCGAGCGGGACGAGACTGACGGCCGCGGGAGAACGGCGAGCAGGACGAGACTGACGACCGCGGGAGAACGGCGAGCGGGACGAGGCTGACGGCCGCGGGAGAACGGCGAGCGGGACGAGGCTGACGGCCGCGGGAGAACGGCGAGCGGGACGAGGCTGACGTCCGCGGGAGAACGGCGAGCGGGACGAGACTGACGGCCGCGGGAGAACGGCGAGCGGGACGAGACTGACGGCCGCGGGAGAACGGCCGCGGGAGAACGGCGAGCGGGACGAGGCTGACGTCCGCGGGAGCACGGCGAGCGGGACGAGACTGACGGCCGCGGGAGAACGGCGAGCGGGACGAGACTGACGGCCGCGGGAGAACGGCGAGCGGGACGAGACTGACGGCCGCGGGAGAACGGCGAGCGGGACGAGACTGACGGCCGCGGGAGAACGACGAGCGGGACGAGGCTGACGTCCGCGGGAGAACGGCGAGCGGGACGAGACTGACGGCCGCGGGAGAACGGCTGCGAGGCCGGTGGCGTGATTACTGATGAGCGGCGCCTGTGAGACGCACCAGTCTCGTATCTCTCACGGAAGAGCGGGAATTTTCTTAGCAATGCTAAAACGCACATTAACCGATCACTTGTTTAGCGTTCATGTGAACACTACATTCAGATTAACCAATCGGGATGAACTCAGTTAGATTGAAACAAAAGGTGTGCGTGTAAACAATGAATGGCGACCGCAGAAAGCAAAAGACGATCGATCTCGGCAGCCAGACGTGTCCGGGAAAAAGAGGATGGTCACCGCTACTTCTCAGCTTTCTCCACAGAATAAGAGCCCGTTAGCTTAGCTTCCAGATAAAAGATGGCTGACACTATTTGTGCATTCTGTGAGTGAGAGCCCTCTATGGGCGGGCTGAGAACATGCAGATCTAGCGCCTTCTACTGGCTGGAGTCTCTAGCCTCTGGCCAAAAAATCCTCATATGACGCAATATGACGATTTTTGCGTCATGAGGATTTTTTCCAGACTAAAAATACATAAATCTCATCTCAGGGGGATATGAGGCAGGGGAGCACGGTAATTCGAAAATACTACTGGCTTTCTACTGATACAAAGCTTAATGCTAAATCCTGAAGTCCCTTTAAGTAAAATGCAACACATTGTGGCTGTTGAGCGGTTGAGTGCTTTGGGTTAATGCGATAGCTGCATTTTTGATGAACTGATAAAGTCAGATGCAGAAGTTATACTCACTGTATAGTTGTTTTTCTCAGTTTGTCACAAGCCTTCTGGGATATATTTCAAAAGCACCCTTGAGCTTAAGGGTCAAGATAGATGAAAAAAGTCTTTCCATCTCTGCAGTGATGCCTTGTTTCCAGACCAACCCGAGGAGGTGACATGGACCCCAATTCTGTTTCATAACTACTTGAAAAATAAAGCTTCTAGGTTATAATATTTACTATATCTTGTTTGGTTTGTGCATGACTGTGAATGAAGATGAGAAATGCGTACAGTTAAAAAATGATCGTGATTTTAACGGTAAAAGACTGCTACAGTGAAAAACTGTTAATTGGTTAACAGAAAGTTTCCTTACTATATACGGTAAATTACTGTGATCGATCTAATGGTACATTTAATGCAATTTTACTGTAAAATACCGTTAAATTTACAGTTTTTGAAAGTGAAAAAGAACAACTCATTGTATAATTTACAGTGAAAAACAGTAAATTGACATCCCACAATTCCCTGCGTGACAATTTTATGTATTTTTGTTGAAATAACTTTTTCTTCATAATTTTTCTTAGTTTTTTTCTAATCAGTTATGTACATTAGGGTTTTATGTTACATTTAATGTTGTTAAATTAATGTTTATTGCATTTTTAAAATTTCATGTGTGTTACCTTGATGGTGTTTAATGTTTGTTTGAATGACATGTGCAGCTTCTATATATTAGTATTAACTTTATAGTGGAAGATCTGCTTGTGATGAGCTTGGATTGATCATGTGACTCACGTCACTGCTGTGATTGGTGGTTGTCAGTGTATGGTACAAAAAAGATATTAATACTTTAATAGGTCAGTAAATTAACATTATATCAGATAATGAAATACAGTTTCTTACTGTAAATTAAAAATTACGTCTATTAAAGATAAACTGTTGCTACCGTATTTTATTCGGTAAATTACCGGCAGCTGTATTTTACCGTAAATTTTGCGGATTTTTTTTTTTACAGTGTACAATTTAAGCTATGAAGTATACATTTATTTAAACTGAATGGAAATAAACTTTGGGATACGAGACGCGCAGGTGTCGCTCATTATAAATCACGCCACCGGCCTCGCGCCGTTCTCTCACGGTCCTCGCCACAACTACATCACAGTAATAGTAGCCTATGGATTGCAGCTGTAATATAGCTAGTGATGCATGATGTCCAATTTAGTGGACCCAATCGAAAATCAAAACTTGGAATATTTAACAATGACATTCTGAGTCCACACCACAACTATAACGACACAGATCATTTTTTGCACATTTTTGGAATGATTTTAGTAACCCATTATATCTCATAGGTTTTACTGTTTTTGTATTGGTCACAAAGATTCAAGCCAAGTTCAAAACAAACCCTCCAACGTTTCCCTTCTACTTCCATATTGAGTCTAATTGGCATTTGATAAACAATTAAAAGCTGTTGCCTCTCCACATTAGTGGTTCCCATGGAGACAGGAGTGCTGATGCCATGTGAACACGTTTTAGATGTGCAGCTCTTCCCTATATGAGATATATAAGAGAGTTGTCTTCATATCACAGTGAATAAATGAACGGTCACGCTGCCCTGCGCTATGTGCACACAGGAAACTGGCGTATCCATGACAACAGGTGGCACAGGTTCCGGAGCGGGTGTCTCCGTTTGACCTTACACTTCTCTTTAATTGATCTGAACTGAACACAGATTGTGTCTTTGACAAAGTGAGGAGGCTTGTCAAATGTTAATAGCGCTCAAAAGGGATTTTTTTTTTGCAGTCTGTTGGAATCTTCTGGAATCATAGAGTGTGTTTCCACGCATCTGTGTGAAAGTTGTGCAGTTATGCAATCATTGGATAGGCGGACTTATTTTTCCGATGGGATGCATTTATTTTGGTCTCATTTGGGTCGGCGCGGTTGTCAAATTAGATTTGTAAATTGGATGCGTACAAAGAGTTCATTGTTGTTGTCGCACAAAGAGCATCGAAGTGCAGGAGAGTCTTGTAAAGCCTTGTAATGGACCCGTAATGCAGTCTCGTAAATGACACCAAAGTCACTTCTAAGTCACCAAAACATTATTTTATAAGAATCGATATATTGTCATGTTTTCTTTTTTTTTTTTTTTTTTTTACTGTAATATTTGGCAACTTATTATTTACAGTAATACATTTAGCAACGTATTGTTTACAGTCTACAGATGTGAATATTAATTACACTACTACACGACGTTTCAGTACGAGTGTCAGCATCTGATTAATATTCATGAGCGAATGTCCAATGAACGCGCTGCAACCTGTTGTTGACGTTCGCAGGCTCCGGCGCTAGGACCCGGATCTGAGCGCGCCGCGGGGCTGGAAACGGTTCGGCTGCTACAGATCCATCCGAGAGCACGCAAGAGCCTCATGCACACTCATTACACTTTGAGTAGGTATGCTTTAGTGTTTGAGCTTTTAATTGCGCAGGGTCCCTTTCGCATGAGGCGCGGTTCGAGCGAGATAAGCGGCGGCGGGGTTTGATGAGGATGAGGATGAAGAGCGCGAGACACCTGTGATTACATTCAGCAGCATCAGTCACTGAGATGTGAGTAAATCACCGGTGTAAACTCGTCTCGTGGTTATTATGAATATCATGTCTGCTACTGCTGTGAATCCGAGAGCTCGGTGTCGTGTGTGTGTGTGTGTGTGTGTGTGTGTGTGGCGGAAGCCTGAGTCACCAGAAACACACTGCGCAGTACCACAACTTGATCACAACAATTGTATACAAGAGTGATGTTTATATCATATTAGTCTGAATAATCATGGCTGACACTGCTTGATTTCATTGACAGAAGTTACCATGGTGCTAAAATGCTATTTTGGGGGGGCATTTACCATGGTATTACCACATTTATAGGCTATTTACCATGATAGTAGCTCGTAATCATATCTGTAACTCCTTGATTTCATTTAGTGTTTTTAGGACATGTAGTACCTTGATATAAACATTTAATGTAAAGTCCACGAGATCACCATGGTAATACAATCCAGAAGGCAGCATCACTTTTTTTTTTTGTAAGGTTTTATGTTGTTTCCAGGGTTTCACTCCCAGTCTAGTGTAGATCAGAGCAGGTTTAAACATCACATGAATTGATTTATCACCAGTAATCTCTGACTGTAAACACACTATCGATTAAAAGAGTGATATAAATGGCTAATCAGTATATTAGAGAATGTTTTGCTCATCAATGTTGGTGGCTGGTTGCCAGGGTGTTGCTAGGTGGATGTGTTTTTGCATGTTGCTATTAAGTTGTCAGGTGGTTTCTAACTGGTCCAAGTCTGTAAATTTAAAGGTGGCTTGAAATGAAAATTCACCCTTTCTGTTCTCTAAATGCATATTACTCCTCTTATTGTGAACAAGTTATCCATGCGTATGTTTAATTTAAAAAAATTGACCTCGTAATGTTTAGGCTAAAATGTCATAACTGGATCTTCCAGTGAAAACTCTTGACTGATTTCTTCAGGACTTCTCCAATTATTTAGCCTGCTTTAACTCCGCCCCTGCAAACTTGTATTCATTTGCATCCACTTTTGAATGCCACGCCCACATTCTCAACATCCAATCAGCAACTTCCCTACATTTTTCTTTTTCAATAATTTGCTATATCGTTATGAACGTTTCAATGCTTCAGAGTTTTGGACGTTGTGGACCAATATGAGTAATAGATGACAGAATATAACAAAATTTTTGGTGAACTATCCCTTTAAAGGGCACCTATTATGACATTTAAAATGTTCCTAATGTTGTTTAGAGAGACCCCAACAACAGTTTTACATGCATGCAATGACAAAAAACACTTTTGTTTTCGTATAATATGCATTTATTTTTACCTGATTTGCTCACCGACTCCCAAATGATTCGTTTAACGACTCGTTTTTCAAACCCCTCCTTTGCGCGACGCTAATCTGCGTTGATTGGTCAGATGACCCAGCAGTGTTTACAGAGATAATACTTATTTTTAACACGGAGTACAATTATGCTTTTATCAATTAAATTGTGTTATAATAATGATTATAGTCCACTGCTTTATAGTTTGTAGTAAAAAACGAAAAATAAGATAAATAATTTAATGTTATGTTAGCGAGCATAGCCCAGAGTTCATATTGTAAAAGCACAATCAGTCTTTGTTTGCGTTAGCCCGATGCATAAACATAACGTTTTTACAAAAAAAAAAGAAAATGCAGTTACGTTTATTTTATTCTTTAGACAACTCCGAAAACAACGACAAACACTTCACATATCTCAATACAATTGTCATTGAAGACCTAGAAGCTAAACGGTGCTTACACAACAAACAAAATAATTATTAAGCATGCTACATAAAATATAAAAGCAACAATTATTAATAACACTTACAGGTTGTGATACGGAGGAGGAAGCTGATGCAAATACACTTGGAACTGAACCTTCCTTCAATATCAGCCAGCTCGCGAATCCAAGTTTGATTGCATTTAAAAAGCAATCGTCTTCAAAATGGCGCGAACAAAGCACAAGGCTCGGACTATACTTCTGTGGTATAGTGAATTGTAGCCACTTAGTCTTCAAATGCTCCTCCTTGGGCAGATGAAAAAAGTTTGCTTTTGAGCCGCACTTCAGAACACAGCGTCTCGTCGCCATGATATTTTCCCCTGGCCTTGGAGAGCAATAAGTGGGCGTATCGTATTCAAATAACTTGACAAGTTGACGTCATCTAGTCAGAGAAAAAGCTTCGGTCTTCTAACGATTCATAAAAATGACTCAGAGTCGACTCTCACTTTTGAAAGACAATAACTTTATATACGGTGCACTTTCATATTTCAAACTTTGCAGGATGTTTTTGTTCACTTAGATCTATGTTACACACTACATGAAAGGTACATTTCAAAATTCCATAATAGGTGCCCTTTAATTCTAGAGCGATTAATCGTTAATCTCGATTCAAACACCCACATGATCTCATTCCTACATGACAAAGATTCTCCAGTCTTTAATAATCTTTTACAAAATCACAGCGAACATTCAGATCTGTATTTTGATCCAGAGAGAGCCGTTGTCATGTATAGATATGAATCAGCTTCACAAACCGTCTTTTCAACCACACAGTTTCATTATTTCTGTGATACAGTTATTAATCATATTATCACAGAAGTACTGGGATAAAAAGTTAATATAAACACTGATGTCTGTGCTAGCGATCAAAATAGTGTAAATCACCTTCAGAAAGTAACTTGGCGCTTCAAATAACAATTATATTGATTACATCGTTACACCAGTAGGTGGCGACAAGTGACTTAAAAAAATATTTAGCATTGAATTATTAATTTAAGAGATTTGTTCAAAAACTATGAATTCCAGTATTGAAACCAGTATTTATGAGTCATTGAATCATTCACTCGAACCGTAAAAAAAATAAAAAAATAATTCAGATTAATTAAACATTTTTGAATAGACAGCAGCAATTAACATTTTGCCTCTAGTAAATCTATAAGTAAATCACATGTTATTTTGTTTAGTTGTCTGTTCAGAATAGAGAGCTTAAGCCCCGCCCCTCCGCTTCCGGATCATCTTATTTCGGAAAATATATGTATGGTAGTCAATGGCGAGAGACAACTTATCTTTTTATTCCGTCCGAACTGTGCCCTGAATTACACATATGATGTTTGTCAATTTAAAAGATAATTATGAAAGTCAAGAAAGTCCCAGTTTGTCATAAAACGAAAGAGTATAATTTAGTTTTATGTGGAAATCTCTCAATGAACGACATCTCTCGTCTCGCACTATACGTCACCGTTGCTCGTTTGTGTGCAGTCTGGTACAACACACTCCGGCATCACGGCGTAACGTTACGATTATAACGTAAGACTATAGAAAACATGACAGACGTTAGCTTCAGTAAAGTTAGCTTCAGTAAAGTCAGCTTCAGTAGAGTTAGCTTCAGTAGAGTTAGCTTCAGTAGAGTTAGCTTCAGTAAAGTCAGCTTCAGTAGAGTTAGCTTCAGTAGAGTTAGCTTCAGTAGAGTTAGCTTCAGTAAAGTTGGCTTCAGTAACGTTGGCTTCAGTAACGTTGGCTTCAGTAGAGTTAGCTTCAGTAGAGTTAGCTTCAGTAGAGTTAGCTTCAGTAAAGTTGGCTTCAGTAAAGTTAGCTTCAGTAAAGTCAGCTTCAGTAGAGTTAGCTTCAGTAGAGTTAGCTTCAGTAGAGTTAGCTTCAGTAGAGTTAGCTTCAGTAGAGTTAGCTTCAGTAAAGTTGGCTTCAGTAACGTTGGCTTCAGTAGAGTTAGCTTCAGTAGAGTTAGCTTCAGTAGAGTTAGCTTCAGTAAAGTTGGCTTCAGTAAAGTTAGCTTCAGTAACGTTGGCTTCAGTAAAGTTGGCTTCAGTAAAGTTGGCTTCAGTAGAGTTAGCTTCAGTAAAGTTGGCTTCAGTAACGTTGGCTTCAGTAAAGTTAGCTTCAGTAGAGTTAGCTTCAGTAAAGTTAGCTTCAGTAGAGTTAGCTTCAGTAAAGTTAGCTTCAGTAAAGTTGGCTTCAGTAACGTTGGCTTCAGTAGAGTTAGCTTCAGTAAAGTTGGCTTCAGTAACGTTAGCTTCAGTAAAGTTAGCTTCAGTAAAGTTAGCTTCAGTAAAGTTGGCTTCAGTAACGTTAGCTTCAGTAAAGTTGGCTTCAGTAAAGTTAGCTTCAGTAACGTTAGCTTCAGTAAAGTTGGCTTCAGTAACGTTGGCTTCAGTAACGTTAGCTTCAGTAAAGTTGGCTTCAGTAACGTTAGCTTCAGTAAAGTTAGCTTCAGTAGAGTTAGCTTCAGTAACGTTGGCTTCAGTAAAGTTAGCTTCAGTAGAGTTAGCTTCAGTAACGTTAGCTTCAGTAACGTTAGCTTCAGTAAAGTTGGCTTCAGTAACGTTAGCTTCAGTAAAGTTAGCTTCAGTAGAGTTAGCTTCAGTAAAGTTAGCTTCAGTAGAGTTAGCTTCAGTAAAGTTAGCCTCAGTAAAGTTAGCTTCAGTAAAGTTAGCTTCAGTAAAGTTGGCTTCAGTAAAGTTATGCCTGGTTCAGATTACACGATTTTTTTGTCGGTTACGATAGTCACTGTGTCAGATTACACGATTTTGAATCCTAAAATCTTGTCGTGTCGTGGACAAGAAACATGTCAGACTACACGTTGCTTTCTGACCAGTCATCGCGTGCCGTCGCAGACATTCACTCGCACATATACTATGTCATATACACACGCACTCACTCTCACACGTATACACACACACACACACACACTGGGGTGAGGGACAGTCCCGAAGTTTGAAGCTTTGTCCCGCAAGTCATGCAGTGTCCCACATTTTAATTTTGTCTGCATCATTTTATTTAATCGTCCTTTTAAATTACAATTATACAAAAAAAAAGTTAATAAGAAAACACTGAACGTGCGCAGCCGTTATTATTGGTTCTAGCCAGAGCGGGAATTCGGGAAAACAAACACTGAGAAAAAAAAAAAAAATTCTGCAATAGAAAAATGGATCTATCCGGAGCTCCCGAGAAGAAAAAGCGTCTTTGTTCGTAAGGAATGGGAGAAAAAAATATATACATGGTTAAAACCAGTTACAGGTGACCCTAAAAAAGGAGATTGCTGTGTAGCCACCGAAGTTTCACCATCACGCATGGAAAAGACACAAAAATAGGCTACTGAATCCGGTAAGAACGCATTTAATCTGTAGTCTTTCCTAATGGAATTTGTGTTTATTTGGAAATGTGCTTTTTAGCGATTGGATTATTATTTTCACTTATATTTAGATTGAATAGACCCGTGCTGTTAAAATGAGTTTTATATTAGGCTATTAGTGACGCTCACAGCGCCGGTCAGCGCCGTCATAGACTAACATTTTTATAAAGCTAGCAAAGACATCTAACGTTAATATAAAATCTATATTTATTCACCTATAATAATAGTAAGTTATCTCCCTCGTGTCCCGCGAAATCAGGTCTGACCTGCAACAGAGCAATATAGCCAGGTGGTCACCCTAGCACACACACTCACTAGCACACACTCTGTCTCGCTCGCTCACTCACTCACTCTCGTCGTGGAGGACCGAAAAAAAATCAAACATGCTAGTCTTTTTGTCGTGATGTCGTGAAGCATCGCAGACGCGACGTAGGTTGTCGCCCACTATGACACACTATACGAGATGAAACGATCAAATCTTGCGTCCCGACGCCCGTTGTCGTTTACGAATCCCCACGACACCCTGCGTCAAACGAATCGTGCCAAAATCGGGCTAAAATCGTGTAATCTGAACCAGGCATTAGCTTCAGTAACGTTAGCTTCATTCATTGAGAGAAAAGGTATGACGTCGCATGTGCGCCTTCTGGGTTTGTAGTCTTTGTAATTACGTATGTTCACAGTCTTATACCTCAACAGTTTTACATCAAACTGCGACTTTCTTGACTTTAAAATGTATCTTTTAAATTGACAAACATCATATGTGTAATTCAGGGCACAATTCAAACAAGATCAAAATATTTGTTGTCTCTCGCCATTGACTCCCATACAATATTTTTCCGAAATAAGGTCCCATGGTCCACCGGAAGGGGAGGGACTTAGGCTCTCTATCGTGATCTCTGTTTGAAACAAAAAAATCGTGATTCTCAATCTATCCAGAATCGTGCAGAATCTGGATTTATTTTGTCCATTAATGTTTAATTAAGCATTTACAGTATATTCCAGGACCTTTGGATGTTGTTCAGGCTAGTTTGATCCGTGTCATTCCCACACACACACACACACACACACACACACACACACACAGTGAGTCAATCGGTGTGTGAAAATGTTCCAAACCAGAAAAATTAGATTTTTACAGAGAGGTTCCCGTGTGTGATGCACGGCACCGGAACAGAAGGGAGTTTGATGCTTGTATATTACTAACAAAACCTCTTATTGAGCGTGTTGCACTCATGTTATTGATCTTCTGAAGGGTGTATAATAGACACAACATGAGTGTCAAACGCTTATTGATTTCAGTCACTTCAGAGCTGTGGAAATAGAGAGCCGCAGTATAAAACCTCTGTAAAACAGAAACTCATCCGCACCGCTGGCTTCATGCTTCAACTCAGTTATTGATAAGATGATAAAGCCAGCGATCGTTCATTAAGAAGAGGCGAAATGAACATGCAGGAGTCTAATTAGGAGCGCCATCTATCACTGATCCATTAGTGTTTTTTAAAATCTCATTAGAGAACTACTGACGAAAATCTGAGTGATGTTTGACTGCAAAACTCACCATTCTCATGCTGGGGGCGGTTGCTAGGGCATTGCTATATGGTTACTGGTTGTTTTTAGGGTGCTATTATGCTTTTTCTAGGGTGTTGTGTGTGGCAGGGCATTGCTATATGGTTATGATTATCATTTATTTTTAGAGTGTTGTTATGCTGTTGTCAGGGTGTTGCTTACTGGTTGTTTTTAGCCTGCTGTTATGCAAAGGGTGTTGTGGTTGGTTGCCAGGGCGTTGCTATACAGTTTCTGGTTGTTTTTAGCATGCTGTTATTGGTTCCCAGGGCGTTGCTACTACTGTGGATACTAGTTATGTTAAGGGTGTTGTGGTTGGTTGCCAGGGCGATGCTATACGGTTACTATGCTTTACTGTTTGTTTGTTTCTAGGGTTCTGTTATGAAGTTGCCAGGTGTGTGCCAGGGCATTGTTATATAGGTACTGTTTGTTTTTAGGGTGTTGTTATGGAGTTGCTAGGATGTTGTGTGTGGTTGGCAGAGTGTTGCTATATAGTTACTGGTTGTTTTTAGCGTGCTGTTATTGGTTCCCAGGGCGTTGCTATACTCGTCTCTTACTGTGAGACTGGATACTAGTTGTTTTTTTTAGCCTGCTGTTATGCAAAGAGTGTTGTGGTTGGTTGCCAGGGGGTTACTATACAGTTACTATGTGTTCTATGGGCACTGTTTGTTTTAAGGGTGCTGTTATGGGGTTGCTAGGGTGTTGTGTGTGGGTGTAAGGAAGGTGTTGCTATACAGTTACTGGTTGTTTTTAGCATGCTGTTATTGGCTCCCAGGGCATTGCTATACTCTTACAGTGGTTACTGTTTTTTTGTTTTTTTTGCCTGATGTTATGCAAAAGGTGTTGTGGTTGTTTGCCAGGGTGTTGCTATACGGTTTACTGTGGTTATTTGTTGGTTTTGTTGTGCTGTTCTGTTATAGAGTTACTAACTTACTAGGGTTTTTTTTTTTTGGCCAATTTCCAGGGTATTGCTGAATGATTATTTTGGTTACTATTTGTTTTTAGGGGAACTGTTATGCAATTGCTAGAGTGTTGTTGGTGACTGGTTGGGTTTTGCCATACATTTACTGTGGTTACTGGTTGTTTTTAGCTTGCTGTTATGCAGTTGCTAGTGTGTTCAGTGTGGTTGCTAAGTGGTGTCTTAGCAACACCCACTGTCTTAGTCTAGTCAATTTAGTGGCTGAAATGATATGCTGCCCAAAATTGTTTCTTATATATATATATATAATCACCTGTCCCATTACTGAAGTGAACGCCTTTTCATGCAGCTTAAGGACATCAGCTGTTGCCCATATTAAAGTTGTTTTATGTTTATTTTTATTTCAGCAACTCAGAATCTTCAGAGCTTGTTTGAAATCTAGTCAGTGCTTCAAAGCTATTTCTCTCTTCTTCTTTTTTTGGTATGCCGTGTTGTACCCTGACAGAAATCATCTGGCGTTGAATAAGAATCCGCTGTCGAAGCGACTGTTTAATTAGGAACACACACACACGGTAATTCTCACCGCAGTAAATCCTGAGGGGCACTGCCTTTTATCATACAAATGAGTCAATAAAACATTCTGCTGTAACATTGAGGAATCAGTTGTTGTAGCCTAAGCGGCTCAATGACTGATGTGTTAATTAATTTGGACTTCATTTATTTAAAAAAAAATTTAGTTGATGTTTAGCCTTGTTTAGCTCATTCCTCAGTTTGTTATAACCAGCTTGAATTACAATAATGCAGTGGTAACGTGGGACTAGTTCTAGATCAAATCACTTACTGACATTGTCTGTTTAAAATTACATCCAATATTTTAACTACTGTTATCATGACCATTTCGGGTTAACACCAGGGTTAAACTAAAACAATAAAAAAAAAACATTTTTGTCACTTACCGGTAATAAAGTAAACTTAAACTTTAATTTCAGTTAGTTGCCAAGGCAGCATTTCTCATTTTCATTTAATTTAACTGGTGTACTAAAATAATCATTTAGCAGATGCTTTTATCCATAATGACTTACAAATAAGAAAAACAATAGAAGGCAATCAAATTAACAACATGGCAACAATATGAAAGTGTTGTGACTGGTCCCAGTTAGTTTAGCACAGTACACTTAGCAAGGTTTTTGTTTTGTTGAATAAATAAATCGGGGGAAAAGAAATAGAATAGAATGCTAGTATAATTGGGTAAAATAATGATGTGTCTTTAGCGGTTTCTTGAAGATGGGTAAACATTAATCTGCTCGGGTTGAGTTACATCAGTCCAGGTGAAGGTCTGTGAAAGTGATTTTGAGCCTCTTTGGGATGATGGCAACTAGGGCTGTGCGGTATTGAAGAAAATGCGATATGCGATAACTCCTTAAATAATGCGATATTCGATATGCGATACGATAATGCTTAAAGTGTGTAAAATAAACTTAAATTATCTTTACAATATATTTAAAATGATATAACCTACATGCTTTTCACATTCTTTTTATGACAAGAAAACATCCTTATAACTTCTGAAAGTGAACATCAGTGTTTTACTGTAGCATATGAAGTGTTATTTTAAAATCAGTGTAAACCACAGGGTTTCAGGTTATCTTACATTAGGCTTATTTAATAAAATATACTGAATCATAAATTATAAAAATAAAACATTGCATAGTTTTTACTGTATGAATTAAATATACCCTGATACTTATTAAAGCTAAAAAAAGAACTTTCTTTTGTTCATGAACCCATTTATTGCAAGCTGTTGCAATATGCATTTTGCGATATACATTTGCGATATTTCGATAAATTCGATATATTGTGCAGCCCTAGCAACACAAGGCACCGTTCACTTGCAGAACACAAGCTTCTGAAGGGCACATAAGTCTGAAGTAGTGAGTTGAGTTTAGGTATAGGGGTACAGAGCCAGTGGGTGTTCTGTAGGCAAACATCAGTGCCTTGAATTTGAAGAGAGCGGCAATTAGCAACCAGTGCAAGTTTATGAAGAGAAGTGTGACGTGCGCTCTCTTCGGCTCATTAACGACCGCTCTCGCTGCTGCATTCTGGATCAGATACAGAGGCTTGACTGGTAATGCTGGAAGGGCTTCCAAGAGCGCATTACAATAGTCCAGTCTCTCTGGATAGAGCAATGTTGTATGAGGCAAATCTGTAGGACCGAGCCGTTCTAGCAATGTGGTCTGTGAAGAGTTATGGTTGACGAATCTAGCTGAATGAAGAAGTTGTGATGAAGAGTTGGGTTGACCGAGACTACAAGCAGTTCTGTCTTTGCACGGTTGAGGACAAGCAGCAATTGTCGGATCGTCTAGCTGGAATGAGACGTAGATTTGTGTGTCATCAGCGTAGCAGTGAGAGGAAAAACCATCTTTCTGAAGGACAGATCCTAGTGATGACATGTAGATGGAAAAAAGAAGTGGTCTGAGCACTGAGCCCTGAGGGACCTCAGTAACAAAATAGGCACCCCACCCCTGAGAGGCCCTTTGTCTTGAGGATTGAGAGGAGGATCCGGTCGTTAACTGTGTCAAAGGCGGCAGACAGATCCAGAAAGATGAGCACTGATGCTTTGGAAGTTGCTCTGAGCTTCAGTAACCGAGAGCAGGGCAGTCTCAGTTGAGTGGTCACTTTTGAAGCCAGTCTGGTTGTTGTTCAGGAGTGTGAGAACGGTAGAGAGTTGGTTGAACACAACTCGCTTAAAGGGATATGTCACCGATTAGCATTAAGCTTTGTATCAGTAGAAACCCGGTAGTATTTTCGAATGACCGTGCTTCCCTCCCTCATGTCCCCCTGAGACGAGAGATTTCTGTATTGTGTGTCTGGAAAAAAACCTCAGATGACTCAAAAATCGTCATTTAGCGCATCAGAGGCTTTTTTGTCCAGAGGCTCGAGACTACAGCCAGTAGTAGGAGCTAGTTCTGCATGAGTCACGGAGACTCACGATAAAACGGCGTCTTTTCAGTTTCGAGTCGACTAGTAGCCTAGTTGTATCATTTCTCCCGATACTGGCCTCTGTAACCGGTAGTCCTCGTAGGGCAGCGAAGCAAGTTGTTGTCTTTCATCCACATGAGCCAAAAATACATTTTCTGGATTTCCTCAGTCTAGAAGGCACCAACTTCTAAAATAATTTCACATTTCTACTACATAAATGACCCAATTTAAATACACATTCATCTTTCCAGCGGTGAAATATCCCTTTAATTGTCTCTATCCCTATAGTTTTCTGAATGTGCTGGATTTAGAGTAGGTTTCTTTAGCAGTGGGTTTACCCGAGCCTGCTTAAATGCAAAGGTACCAGTATGAAGAGAGGTCTAATGTGAGTGAGTGCGGGTACAACTGAAGAAGAAATGTCTTGAGATGAGTGGGGATAGAATAAAGCCGAGGTGTAGTAGGGGGATTGGAAAGGATGAGTTTGGAGAGAGAGCGGAGAGAAGGAGGGGATAGTGTTGTAAGTTTCTGGCGTGGAGAATAGGCCACTGATGGTTGTGGTTTAGTTTATGAAGAATGTGGGAAAGTCATCATCAGCTGTTAATGATGATGGACAATGAAGAGAGGAAGAGATTCTGAAAAGCATGCAAGCGAGTGTCAGAAGAATTGTTCATTTTGTTGTGGTGTGATGTTGTTTTAGAAGTGGAGACGTTTGCAGAGAAGGAAGAAAGGAGTGACTGATACAAACTAAGGTCAGTGGGTTCTTTGGATTTGCAAAACTTTCTCTCTGCAGAACATAAAAGGGGACAAAAGTTATCCAAAAATGTCAGAGTGGAGCAAAGAGTATCGGTTGCACTATTAGTATCCAATGATGAGGACGGATTTGGGGGAGAACGTGAGGATGAAACCAAAGACGATAGGCGGAAAAATGACATCCACCTAGAAAATGAATCAATCCTAACTGAACATTTTAAAGAACTTTTATCATACAACTTTTAGAAGAGTTATCAGTGTGAGACGAGCAGTTAAAGAAAGATCTTCAGTAAGAACTTGTGCATCTTCTCCCTCCTCTGAAGCCCAGCGTGTCTCTTTGCTCGTTGGGTAATTATCTCGGGTCTGCCTGCTGCGCCCCACCGCAGGGGTCAGAGGTCACAGGGCTCACCAGCTGCTGAGGAAGACCCCCCCGCTGGGCGCATTACCTGCGTGCCGGGAACCCCAAACACCCCCGGCGGCTCGGGAATAGACACACTGATCTCCATTTGAAACCCCTCGGACTAAACGCTGGCCGCCGTAATGGAATAATGTGGGTGTAGGGAAAAAATCTAGTCATAATTAGATTAATTTACTAGATTTCTGATTTAATGTTTATTACTTTTACTGTTGATTTGGCCTCTAACATCACCAAGTATTAAAGTTTAGTGTGTGCATCGTCCTCGAAATTCAGTGCAATGCATCATAAAAGCCAGACTAAATTATTTGTGGCTCGTCATTCCCTCGTATCAGAATGAACAGTTGTACAAATGTGCAAATGCGTTTATGTAAACGCACCTAAATGCCACTTCAGAGGTGCTTCTGTGCCACCTTTGTAGTGTAAATTTGGCAGTTTAAGTGATCCGGCTGGAAATCATCACGCAGAGCGAGCGATTCACTCGCATTTGCAAATAAAAATAAATGTGCGCGTTCCTGTGCATCCTTAATATACAGTCTAAAAGTATTGTAATTGACCTTTGGCTAAGCCCCGCCCCCCTTAGTTACTGTTGCTTCCTCCGACAACTTCATCTGGGCTCTGGTTTGGTATCAACATGGCTTATGCTGTGACGGCTCTTCCTGCTGAAATTTTATCAAACTTTTATAAAGCAGCAAATAAAGTGTCCGATAGAAGTAGGCAAAAGTGGCTCAGTGTGCGTTCGAAGGCTTTATTCAAGACATAAACGCAAGCAACAACAAGATCCAAATAGAGGCAAAAGCATAACGGTCACAGTCAAAACATGACCCACTGCATATCCTAATGGAGAACTGTCTAACTAGTATAACTTCACAGTAAGGTTAAAAGCTAAATGTATCTTAGAGACAAAAGTGTGTTGTTGATCTTGAGGGGTTTCGCTGACTGAGGACGTCCACACAGTTTAATACAAAGACGACACTTGTCAGGATCTGACTTCGGTTTTGGGAAGGGGAAAAAACGGACACCGCCCTCCAACCTCTCTGGGAAACGCGTATCTGTGTTACAAATGCCCCAGACACAACGTTTAACCATATTTTTGATAAAACTACGACGGTAATAGCCTACCGAGACCAAAAATATGAGACGCCTGTGTTAAAGTCAATGGAGCGCTGTGAAAAAGTGTGGGAGCTCGTTCTTGGCCGCGCTGTGATTGGTCAATCTACATTCTAGGGCGTGGCTTAGCCAAAGGCGAATTGGATCAGAGGGAGTTTGGTGTAAAACTGCACCATGTTTTTTTTTTGTGTTCAACTTTCCTTCAATGACTGGAAAAGAGGGAAACATGGAGGAAATGTGTTCAGCTCATCCTAACCACTTTCCCCTAAAGCCATAAAATGACTGTGACAGTGCTGATTGGTTTACGTTTGATGGCAAAATAAAGCAGTAATTGGCTTTACATACTTGCTGTAATTGTTTTTTGCATGCTGCCAAGAACCTGAACGCGCTAATAGATGCACTACAGCGACTGAGGCCTCGGGGAGACGTTGTCTTTCACATCCTAATGCTCATAAACACAAGCCCCAAGGACCTCGGCCATCTCCTACGTATTAATCTTCTGATGAATAATTCATGAGGTTGCATGTATTAAAGTTAAACCTGTCACTTTCATCCTTTAAGTTACGTTAGCATAATCATTTTAAATCATTTGTGATGGCGGATCGCACTGAGGTTTGTCGGTCCGGTGGCGTCTGGGATTTGTCTTCTCCTTAAGGGCGTTGGATTCGCGAGGGCTAATTGGCCAGCCTAAATAATTAATGCGGCTGAAGACGTTCAGAAATGCCAGAGAGCTCGTGGAGGAGCCGCAGTCTGTGTGGACTTGCGGTATCTAATGGCTCTGCTCTTCTCTCTAGTGTGTGTGTGTGTGTGTGTGTGTGTGTGGGTTTGCAACAAACCCAGATTCACAGTCTTCTGCTGAATGCGCATTTTGATAATATTGCATTGAATGATGGGAAAATCCGATCTGTAGTTCCTCGTGAAAGCTCTCCATGCTTTTTTTTTAAAGAGCTCTTAGTAAGACCGTTTGCTGGTATTTAACTGACCTGCCGTCGAACTGGTGCATGCTGCTTTCATTTGCATGTGAGCATTTGCATCTGTGTGAATTCATCGTCTCATAACATATTTACTTTCAGGCTTATTGTGAAAAAAAAAAAAAAAAAAAAAAAACGAAATCAAAGGAGCACTGTTTCAAACACCTCTTAGTACAGCATTGTGGGTAATATTTGCATGCACAGATGCACACTTTGACATCGCCTGAGTCAGTTGTATTTGTTTAACTCTTTTCATAATGCATCTTTACAGAAATTCATTCTGTTTATAATGCCAATGGCCATTTTCCTTTCTGTTTTTGGGATTCTGTTTTAATGGGTTAATACATTAAATTGATTAGATGTCTAATCAATTTAATTCATAAAAGTTTTAACAATTTAATCAGTATTTTAAAATGCAATTAATGCATTTTCTGTGTCAAACTAAAGTACATTTTTTATTATACATTGTATATGTTTATCATAATTTCTTAAAGGGGTGGTACGAGCGATTTATAGATTAGCATGACAGAATATGCTAATTGAAGATAGTTAACTCCACATCAGTGGATTTGTAAATGTATTATTCCTAGCCTGATTCATAGGCTATAACATTTTATTCCAAAAAACATGGCGAAAATCCATTTTTTAAGGCTATTGACTGTATATTCTGATTTACAGGATAACAAAAGTAGAAATCCATAAATCCCTCTGTAATTTTTTTTCCCATGTAATATGTGAACACAATGAAAAAATCATTTTTAACCTGGTTTTATCCAATACTCAGATTTCGTTTTTTTAAATATATGCAAATTAGTGCATATTTAATTAGATAATGCCTAATTTGCATATTTAAACGTTAAATTAAAGAAAACTTGTAAAAAAAAAAATCTCATCTTAATGTAGATAATCAACTGGGAAAGTTCAATGGTGATATCTGCTAGTTAGAAATGAACAGTAGTGTCTCGCCTTAATGTTAATCAAACAACAAAAGACAAAAAAATCACTCGCTACTCTTGACTAAATATCTTTTATAACTTTAGTAAGAATTAATGTATATTTAAATGATACAATGAAAAATATATTTTACATTTGATTACTTCATTTCCTGAAAACTACTGATAGACATATGCTACATTTGCATATTTGTTCTGTTGTATTTATGTATTTATTAAATGGATCTAATCCATGTTCAATAGGAATTATTTGATGATGCAGCAATAATGCATGTGTTTTTTTGAACTTTGCGTAATTTAAATCATAATCAACTAATCTATTTTATAGAATGCACTGCATTTTATTTATCATCGGCTTATTTCAAGATCAAAGAGTGCAATAGGAGAGAGAGAGTCATCACCTCTGGTAACATCATGTAGTCTCACTGCTTTTAATGAAGACGATTGTGTGTTGAGCTTTCAGTTGCGTTTGGCTGAAGAGTGATGTGTGGCGGCGGGTTATGTGTGGTGTCTGTGGCGAGCCGTGTTACTGTAGCCCTGGCAGATATGCCTACCGGGATCCGGTGTTATACGTTATTGCACGTTTATTTTATATCATGTGACCCTGGAGCACAAACCCAGTCTGGAGCCGCATGGGTATATCTGTGGCAATAGCAACTATACATTGTATGGGTCAAAATTAAAAAAAAAAAATGTATGCCTAAAATCATGAGGATATTAAGATCATGTTCCATGAAGATATTTAGTAAATGTCCTGCCGTAAATATATAAAACATGTATTTTTGTGAGTGAATGCAGCACAATCGTGAACATAAATGCACAACTTTAAAGCAGATTTTCTCAATGTTTACATTTTTTTCCAGATTTTCAATAGTTGTGTCTCGACCAAATATTGTCCTATCCTAACACACCACACATCAATGGAAAGATTATTTATTCAGCTTTCATATTATGTATAAATCTCATTTTTTTTAAATTGACCCATGTGACTGGTTTTGTGTTTTGTGGTCCAGGGTCACATTTGACCATTTTGGGAGGAGTAAATTCACATATGTGGCTTCAACAACCAGATGCATTTACACTTGTCCACGTCTGTCTAGAATCTCAGACCACCAATATTAATCTTAATATTATTCGATATTTATCTAATATACACAATGTCCCGCTCTGTGTTTAATGATGACCAGAAAACCAGGCGTCAGAATGTTTCCAATGATGATGTAATCAACCTAAGGTTTTTCTTTTTGCGAAGATGTTTCCTCCCCAATGTGTAAATAATGATTGTAAGAAAATAAATAAATAATTGATCACAAAAAAAATATATATATATAATCTTAAATGGTTCCGTCAGTCACTTCATGCAGTCACACCAAAAATGATTCAGACATCAGATATAATGTTTTATATTTCTTCACTAGTTGGCGCAGGACGCTATAGTTAAAGGATTAGTTCACTTCCAAAAAAATGTTTTGCTGATAATTTACTCACCTCGACGTCATCCAAGATGTCCATGTCTTTCTTTCTTCAGTCGAATTTTTTTTAGGTTTTTGAGGAAAACATTGCAGGATTTTTCTACATATAATGGACTTCAATGGCAACCGTCGATCCCAATGTTCAGAGAAGGATCAAATGTCCGTCTCAATGCAGCTTCAGTCTCCACACGATCCCAGTCCCAATCCCTCATCCAGCGAAACGATCGGTCATTTTATTAAAAAAATTAAAATGTATATACTTTTTTTTTTTTTTTTGACTTTTTTTTTTGTGTGACTTTTATTGGATAGGACAGTATCTAGACAGGAAGTGAGATGGGAGAGAGAGCGGGGGGATGGGATCGGGAAAGGTCCACGAGCCGGGACTCGAACTCGGGTCGCCCGAAGCGCAGCGGCGCTACATGTCAGCGCACTTGCCCACGAGGCTATCGGCGCCAACGAAATGTATATACTTTTTAACCACAATTGTTCGTCTTGTGCTGATCTGCGATTACGTCATCACGTTGGAAAGGTCACGAAAAAAAAAAAATGTAAACAAATATGTCGGATTATTTTGAAGTTGGAGGAGAAAATGAGAAATTTTTTGCCCTTCCCTACTTTTTTGAACCGGAGTACACAGACAAATAACTTAGATAGATGACGTGACCCGTGACCTTTCCAACGTGATGACGTAATGCGTGGCGCGTCGCAGACCAGCACAAGACGAACAATAGAGCATCACAGTCCCGCCCACAGCCGGTACCGGAAGTAAAAATTCAATACAATTTCTCCATAGACATTTGGGGTATAAGCCATAAAAACGTAACCATACATGGTAGACTTAAAACCAGCAACGGCTGTACTAAGCGATTGTATATGCTCATATAAACGCCAAAAGTTCATGGGGCACTAACCTTGTTTTGAGATAAATGCCTTTTATTCGCGATGTCTTGGATAAGTACTTCATTACCCACAATCCTAAACAATCCCACAATCCCACAGTGATGCATCTGATTGGTGGAAATCGTGTAAACCCCGCGAAGGTCCGTGGAAAAAACAGAGCGTTGCCATGGAAGCAGGATTCTAACAGAAGAGACGGAACGGACTGTTTTCTTTAGCGGAAGCCATATAAATAGTTTTTAAATCAATACATTCCTTTTTTAATTAATATTTTGTGTCAAATTATTGATTTATTTGGTAGGTAGCCATGTAATAAGCGGGATAATGTATAGCGAGTTGGTTGTTATAGCTGATTCAAGACCCCTCCGCTTCGCGTCGGGCTCATAACGTTAATTAACGTTAGCCTTTCGGGAGTTGTATTCGCTATAACAACCGCCTCGCTTTACATTATCCCTTACTTATCGTTCACTTTAGATAGGCTACTGTAGCCTTCATATGGTATGAGTCATATCAAGCATTTTATGATGCCGCTGTCAAAACAATATTTAACCTAGGCATAACGTTACCTCTTCATGCATTTACTGAACATTTGTATAATAATTCATGGCAAGTTAATAAACTGAATATGATGGTCCAAGAGCAGACCATGCATCAGACCGATGGCGTTGTGCACTTTCTGGTTTGCTGACCATCACTTTTTAATTTACACTCGTTGTGGATATTAAGAAAATACATTAAATGTTATTACAATTAAGAATGAACTATAACTTCATGAAAATGAGCATGGACCTCAACCTGTCCTGTCAGCAGAGTGTCCGGTGTCATAAAGGGCTTTGAAATAAAAACACAAACTACACACTGACTGAACACACATGTGTTGACGACTCAGACTGAGCGGTGATTTGCAGTCAGGTACAAAGCACTGCACCATGTTGCTAACGTTATCGTTAACCGCTTTCACACACGCACACAATATAAAATACACGATGATAAATATAAAATTCAATACACAATACCTATATAAAACACTATTATTTTTATTTACACGATTACTACTGAAAGAACTGCTATTAACCACACATTCACTATATAAAATTCACTCAAAAGGCTCTTTCGCGGTTGGCTTCAGTCGACTTCAGTGAGGCGCGGTGGGTTATGGGATGAGTAGTTCCTTCGCTCGGAAATGAAAATATGTACACAGTCTTGTACCTTTGCCTTTTTTTGGATTTTCTCTTCGTTTTTTCACTCGAAATGATATGTTGTATGCTCATGAGTTCAGCCGTAGCTGGTTATCCTCAGACATGCTCTAAAACTCTTTAGATACAGATTTTTCCAAAAGTCAATGGGAGAAATGAATGGGAAATTTACTTCCGGCACCAGAGCTCTCTCGGGCTGTGGGCGGGACTGTGATGCTCTATTGACCCTTCGCAGGGAGCTTGATTGACAGGTGATCTGACCAATCATACTTCGCCATCAGCCATTTTGTCTGACAAAGCCGTCAGGAGAGTTAGTAGATTAACATGGGAGGATTTGAGCTTGAGAAGCGGAGTGTACTGACGTCTTTCCGCGGTTAAAACAACATTCCTTCTGATGTTCATTCATGTTTATTTGATGCTATAAATGAACTAGAAGGAAGAGATGATCGGTTCACGAGCGGCTTTAACTGAGGCGACACAGCGATCTGTCACACACATTAAAGAGACACAAAACGCTATTTATTGTTAACATTTCTTTTAAAAAATGACCAAATTTGAAAGATGAGACTTTATTTAATATGTTTAATATCAAAAGTAACCTGGTCTGTGTCTGTCAGTGTGTTGTCAGTGTCCTCTCTGCTCCGCAATGTGTTTTTCAATGCGTGAGAACATGGTGTGTGTGAGAGCGGCGTAGCTTGTCGGACATAGCGACAGTAACTAAGGGGGGCGCGTCTTTGCGAACGGTCAATTGTGGTTAAAAAGTATATAAATGTAAAAAAAAATTATAAAATGACTGATCGCTTTGCTAGATAAGACCCTTATCTCTCGACTGGGATCGTGTGGAGACTGAAGCTGCATTGAGACGGACATTTGATCCTTCTTTTGAACATTGGGAGAGATGGTTGCCATTGACGTCCATTATACGTAGAAAAATCCTGCAATGTTTTCCTCAAAAACCTAAATTTCTTTTCGACTGAATAAAGAAAGACATGGACATCTTGGATGACATCGGGGTGAGTAACTTATACATTTTTTGAAAGTGAACTAATCCTTTAATTTATGCGAGGATAGAAAGGGAAAGCAAAGTTTGGGTTGATTTATATATATATCATTGTATGATCATTTTAATTCATTTTTAATGTAAATGAAATTAATTATGAATTAAACGGCTTGTAAACATAGTAGAAAACCTGTTAAACATGCAAGTAAGTCTTCTGCATTTCTCCTTTGTGTGTTTTTTATTGAGTCCAGAACCCTACATCTACACACAACCCCATTTAACTGTTTTTCTAAGAGTGAACTGTGAAATTATATTAGTGCAAACTCCATATAACTGATAGTGTGTGAGTTAAGATGCAGCCTGTCGTTCTCGAGCGCATCTGTCAGGAAGTGTGTGTCTTGATAAGCCGTTTTACTGTTAATCAGCATTTCCTCTGTGCTTTCGTAAAGTATTATCGCAAATGTGGTCGAATTCTTTACATGCATCTACAAGCTCACATTGACCAAGTCTGTCAAGCTCCAAAAAAAAAAAAAAAGTATCTTAAAAGTGCAATGAAATATCATAACATTTTTCATTAGTCTGTAAAAATACTCTTATTTACATTTGTGCTAAAGTGGTGGTATAATGGCCTTTTCACAAGATGTAAAATAAGTGTGTGTGTGTGTGTGTGTGTGTGTGTGTGTGTGTGTGTGTGTGTGTGTGTGTGTGTGTGTGTGTGTGTGTGTGTGTGTGTGTGTGTGTGTGTGTGTGTGTGTGTGTGTGTGTGTGTGTGTGTGTGTGTGTGTGTGTGTGTGTGTGTGTGTGTGTGTGTGTGTGTGTGTGTGTGTGTGTGTGTGTGTGTGTGTGTGTGTGTGTGTGTGTGTGTGTGTGTGTGTGTGTGTGTGTGTGTGTGTGTGTGTGTGTGTGTGTGTGTGTGTGTGTGTGTGTGTGTGTGTGTGTGTGTGTGTGTGTGTGTGTGTGTGTGTGTGTGTGTGTGTGTGTGTGTGTGTGTGTGTGTGTGTGTGTGTGTGTGTGTGTGTGTGTGTGTGTGTGTGTGTGTGTGTGTGTGTGTGTGTGTGTGTGTGTGTGTGTGTGTGTGTGTGTGAAGCTTTAGCTCAAAATACCCCCACAGATATTTTTATATCGCATGTTAAAGTTTCACTTTTTGAGGGTGAGCAAAAACACACCGTTGTGTCTGTCCCTTTAAATGCAAATGAGCTGCTGCTCCCAGCACAGGGGGCGGAGCTTCGATTACCTCCTCACACACACACACACACACACATGCACTGAAAAACTTTTAGCCTTTTATGTTGAAACCGGAGTCAGACAATGATGGAGAGACTCAAGAAGAAGTGACAACATGTAGAAGAACAGGACATTTCTGAATGGTTAGTTGATGAATTTATGCAGATTATGTGTAGTTATCTTCTAGTCACTTATTAGCATATTCTGTCTTGATAATCTATAAATCGTGTTCCGGGGGCGGGGTTTATGTAAATGTTAGGGTTGGTGATGTCACTAACCGGGAGGAATGTTGTGTAGTTCCTCCAGCCGTTTGTTGTAGTCCTTTTCTTTAAAAGCAAATATCTTCCTTTGCTCTGAACTTTGAGCGTTGTAACTTTGCAGATGTTGTGTATGATCAAACAGCAACATTACACACTAACTAAAGTTAGAAAAGTGATATCATAATCAACCGCTTTAATAAACATGACTGCATGAATGCGTGTTTGGTGACGGAGCCGAAGCTGAAGTGTGTATGACTGGTGAAGCTGCGTCTGGATTTCGGTGTCAGCGAGAGACGCGTCTTCATCCACGCGGCTGAATACGTGTTGCCATAGCGATTGTTGTGATGTCACTGTATTTAGCATAATGGAGGCATTCAGACAATCAATGGTTTAACAACTAAACTCAAGGACCTTCAGGAGTCGAGATGAAGCCGTCCCTCCTCTTCCTCTTCAGCCTTGAACACTAGATCTGTACATTCTTCAGATGAAGACTCGAGCGCCGCTGGAAACTGATGTCCCAGTCGGATTAATATTTACTGTTAGTGTGTTCACTGTTATCCGTGGGTTATTATAGTATATAATATAATATGTGAAACTCGAAAATATGTGAATATGGTGCAAAAGTTCATTTATTTCAGTAATTCAACTTAAAAGGAGAAACTAATATATTATATAGACTCATTACATGCAAAGTGAGATATTTCAAGCCTTTATTTGTTATAATTGTGATGATTATTGCTTACAGCTTATGAAAACCCCAAATTCAAAATTAGAATATTGAGAAAAGGTATTCATAAGCTGTAAGTCATAATCATCACAATTATAACAAATAAAGGCTTGAAATATCTCACTTTGCATGTAATGAGTCTATATATATAATTATATAGTATATTAGTTTCACATTTTAAGCTGAATTTCTGAAATAAATGAACTTTTGCACCATATTCTAATATTTTCGAGTTTCACGTGTGTGTGTGTGTGTGTGTGTGTGTGTGTGTGTGTGTACATACTCAAATTAAAGCTTAAACAATAAAACACTTTAACTTAAATAAAATGAATTATATATGAAAGAAATTAATTTTTCAGGGTTGTTTTAGTTTTTATTTTAGTTTTATTAATAATTTGAATTCACTTTTATTTTATATTTAAAAAAATTCTCTTAATTTTAGTTTTCTGTCAAATTTCATTATGTACTTTTGTCATTTTATTAGTTTTTAGTGTTTTTAAATATTGCTATTTAGATGTAATTTGTTTATATTTCAGTTTTAGTTTTATTTATTTATAGTTACTAATTTTAGTGCTTCAACTTAAACTTATTTCAGTTTATTGCCAAGGCAATACCTTTTCAACTAATATTTATATTTTATTTTATTCCAACATTATTTCAAGATATGTTTTTGTAATAATTTTAGTTAATAATAACCCTTAGTTTCCAAAGCACCATTTGTCGTTTAATTTTTATGTGATGTACAAAAAAATTATAATAAAAAATATATAAAAAATTTAATAAAAATAATAATAAAAATGACAAAAAACACAACAAAATTACTACAATTAAAGTGAAAACCTAAAATATCAAATGAAAAACATTCAAAATATGAATAAGAACTAGTATCTCAGTGATGCTTTAATAACACTGAGCAGTATTTTATCAATATGAGCAGTATTAAATAAATAATAGACACTCATCAGTACAGTAAAGCCTGTGACATCATCTTCATCATCTTCATCATCTTCATCTCCGCACCGGCGCCGCTGTTCAACATGACCAACTGCTGTTTCCCAAAGTAGAAGCTCATGCATTTTTTAATTTTAGAAATATTACATCTCAGAAAGTCCGTTTGATTTATGAGCTGCAATATTTTATGCACATACATTTTTCAGGCGACTGTGTCCTGAACTCACACTCGGATCTGAGAGGTTTCTCTATTCGTTCTGATTGGCTGATGCTGTAGATACAGAATATATGTCTTGATATTTTTCAGCCATATCTGGATATATTTGATACAGATCTCAAGGTTTTTCCAATTAGATGAACTGCCTCCTCGGGCAAATAGCAGTTGTAGCCAATTACAGTAAATGCAGAGAGTAAAGGTAGTTTCTCACTTCGACTTTCATTAAAACAATACGACGGAGATTATTTAATCATATTTAATTATTACATTTTTTTGTTGTTGCAATATTTACCTACATCATGGCAGGGTATTTTTACAGACAAGCGTGTGTGTGTGTTTGTGTGTGTGTGTGTGTGTGTGTGTGTGTGTGTGTGTGTGTGTGTGTGTGTGTGTGTGTGTGTTTTATACATCACGAATAATCAGAATAAATAAAATGAAAATCTGGAATCTGAGGATGCAAAAAAAAATGTAAACATTGAGAAAATCTCCTTTAAAGTTGTGCATTTATGTTCACGATTGTGCTGCATTCACTCACAAAAATACATGTTTTATATATTTACGGTTGGAAATTTACTAAATATCTTCATGAACATGATCTTAATATCCTCATGATTTTTGGCATTAAAAAAAAGTATAATTTTGACCCATACAATGTATAGTTGCTATTGCCACAGATATACCCGTGCGGCTCCAGACTGGTGTAGTGATCCAGGGTCATATATATATAAAACAGGAATATTATGAATATGGCTGGGCTAAAAAAGTCGATTTTTAAAACGTGGTCGATTCAAAATCGATTCTCAAAGGCCAAAAATTTGTTTTTTTCCATATTTATTTACCTATCACCCAAAAGCCAGTATTAGTTTTCCTCCACAGTTCATAGCTTGCAGCCTCCATGTTACAGATGCTGTGAGATGTTATGTTTGTTTTATATTAAAGTCCACATGATATCAAAATTGACCATATTTACTTTGTTTGCCTAAATTGATCGTTTTGTGGTGAACAATTCATACATGCACGTCAATCCACACAAAAAAGAAATTTTTGGCTTCGTAATCTTTAATCTGAAAATCTGATCAAGACTGTTCTGACTTTTCAATTTTCTAAAATTTATACATTTTCATCTTGCATCAAAATCCTGACATTGTATGCATTTGAAGTTGGGTTTTAATGTACCACGAGTACCTAAAATAAAAAGAGTTTAATATACAGGTTTGTGGCTATATTTATTTTTTATTAATTAACCACTCGTAAACTTGTTCACCGTTTAAAAAAAAAAAAAAATATAGGATTTGTATTAAATCTATATTCATTGAGTCGAATCGAGAATCGATTTGGAACATCTGACCCGATACCCAGCCCTAATTATGAAATATTATTACGATTTAAAATATCAGTTTTCCATGTGAATATACAGTAAAGTGTAATTTATTCCTGTGATCAAATCTGAATTTATCATCATTACTCCAGTCTTCAGTGTCACATGATCCTTCACAAATCAGTGTAATATGATGATCTGATGATCATAAACATTTATGATTATTATCAGTGTTAAAAACAGTTGTTTACATTTTAATTTCAGGATTCTTTGATGAATAGAAAGTTCATAAGAACAGCATTTCTCTGAAATCGAATCTTTTGTAACATTATAAATGTCTTCACTGTCCCTTTTCATCAATTTAATTCGTCCTTGATGAATAAGTGTTAATTTATTTTATTTATTTAATCCAAAAATAATTTTTTTTTAATCTTACTGACCTCTAACTTTTGAACAGTAATTTATAATGTTACAAAAGATTCAATTTCAGAGAAATGCTGTTCTTATGAACTTTCTATTCATCAAAGAATCCTGAAATAAAAATGTAAATAACTGTTTTTAACACTGATAATAATCATAAATGTTTGATCATCAGATCCTCATATTATACTGATTTGTGAAGGATCATGTGACACTGAAGACTGGAGTAATGATGCTGAAAATTCAACAGGAATAAATTACACTTTACTGTATATTCACATAGAAAACTGATGATTTACATTGGAATAATATTCATAATTTGTACTGTTTTTTTGTATTTTTAATCAAATAAATGCACCAGAAGAGACTTCTTTTAGAAATATTAAAAATCTTTCAGATCTAAAACTTGTGAAGTGTATGTCAGGCTTTATTAGTGTATTAGCTAATATGCTGAGAGTGTGTAACGCAGAATCTGCTTGTTGCGTGTGTGTGTGTGTGTGTGTGTGTGTGTGTGTGTGTGTGTGTGTGTGTCCCAGACTGAACACATGATCAGTAGACGGCACCGTCGGTCTTCATATGTTAAGAGGATCCACACGTCTCCAGTTAATGCTGTGCTTCTGTCTCTCAGACGCAGATCTCGGATGGAAAACAACATTCCTCGGATACCGTCCAGCGCTGTGTAATGCGCTCTGCGTGACTGTGTGTTCAGACGCCGGCGAGGTCATGTGACCCGAGAACACCGTCTCGCCACAGTTTCTTTTTTTTATTAAGCAAACAATACAATACAGAGAAGTACATAAAGAAAACAACAGCAAAAAAAAAACAAATATAGATGTTAAAAAAGCAAGTGTCCGACAAATAAGCTTGATGACGACAAACATGAAAAAAACGCATAATACGAGAGGGAAAAAATTATTAAACAAACAAACAAACAGACATACAGGTGTAATATGGTGCAAAAGTTCATTTATTTCAGTAATTCAACTTTAAATGTGAAACTAATATATTATATAGACTCATTACATACAAAGTGAGATATTTCAAGCCTTTATTTGTAATAATTGTGATGATTATGGGTTACAGATAATGAAAACCCTAAATTCAAAATTATAATGTTGTGAAAAGGTTCATAATCTGTAAGCCATAATCATCACAATTATAACAAATAAAGGCTTGAAATATCTCACTTTGCATGTAATGAGTCTATATAATATATTAGTTTCACCTTTTAAGTTGAATTACTGAAATTTAATGTATTCACTTGTGTGTGTATATATATATACACAGACACATCGTATATCTCCCCATCCAGAGTGTGTATTGTAAAGTAGCGAGTGTATGATGTTATGGCTATCATTTTTTATTTACTGTAAAATAAAATAAGAGGCATATACTGAGAAGAATAATTATAGCCAATATTTAAATGGCTATAACCTGGTTTAATCGGTTTCCTGTTGTGTAGTGTATTGTGTATTGTGTGTTGTGTGTATTGTGTTGTGTAGTGTATTGTGTGTAATCCAGTGTAATGTGGACATGCTTCTTCCACATGATGTCTTGTAAAGGCTCACCAAACACATTGTCCGGCCCTCCGCATCACTGGCGCATGACCCGGTCGCGTCTCTGGATATAACCGCTTGAAGAGTTTCTCATGCATTAGTTTTTATCAATACATCACCTCGAGAAATCTCACGCACTCACTCACCTTCTGTTTTTTCTGAGCTTAACCGTATCGATCAATATCCATTTTTGATGGTTTTATTTTTTACTAAATTCCTTCTTTTTTTTTTCTTCTTCGTTTTTTTAAATTGATCTGGATTCCTTTTCAATGGTTGCATTACATTTGAATAATCAAAGTGATATCTAATCAATTTAATTGATAACAATTTAATACAATTTGAACAATAATAGTGCCTTAATATAATTTAAATTTTTTAGATTTAAATTTTTAAAAAATGGTGATCAAATAAATGCAAACTTGAACAGTAAACCCCCCCCAAAAATTTTTTTTTTTCTTTTTTACAATAGTTAAATAGTTAAAGTCCCCCTGTAGTCAATCATTTTATCCCTTAAAACTCAACTTTAATCACCAAAATTACATATTTAAAGTTTTTTCCTTGAAAAAAAAAATCATTCATGCCTTAAAATATCTTGAATGTAGCTTTACACCCTTTGCATGGTTTGTCTTAAAGCATATTAAAAACACCACATAGACACATAAACAATATTAAACACTTGATTTTCACCACAGACGGACTTTAAAATTAAAACATGGATGAACAATTGTAATACCTTTTGATATTCCTTAAAAACAACGTTTTAATTAACCATTAATATTGCTAGTACTTTGAGAAGTACATTCTGTCTTACAATAATAATATATTTCTGTCATAATTTCTTCAAGTTAAACTGAACTTTTATTTTGGCGGGTTGTAGTGAACACCTTGGATTCGGTCCATGTTTTCCGTACGGCGTTTCTTTTACCGCTAGCATGTTTGTGCGTGGTTCTGCTGTGCTTATTGTTATTTATTCTTGCGTGATTGTGGTTGTGCCGAATCCGCACAAACTCTCTCAGTTATTAAGTTCACAGGAGTGAACATGCCCTCTGAGACTCCTACATCTCATTACCCAGAATCCCTCAGCGGAGACAGGCCTGTGATCTGCAGACGCTGAATGTGGAGCAGTGTATTAACACACACCTCACTGCATCTCTGCTGAATTAACCCAGTTCACATCACTACATCTACTGCACCAATCCGGCCCATTCAAGAAGTCACGCTTTCAGCTACGTTTTTTTTTTTTTTTTTTTTTTTAAGCGATAGTTCAGCCAGAAATGAATCATATATATATTACATCTATATATTTACTTGCCCTCATGCCGTTCCAAACCTATGAATTTCTTTCTTCTGTGAAAATACAAAAGGAAGATTTTTTTTTTGTGCATTCAATGAAAGTCAATGGGGTCCAAAGTTGTTTGCTTCCCAAAACATGTTTTCGGGTGAACTATCCATTTATCATGTTCATTAGACAGGATGAGTTACATAAGAAGGCTATTGCGACCATTTCACATGCTTTTCAAGTTTAAATTCTTAATTTAAATATTAAGTTGATGTTTTGCTGAGTTGATTTAGGCTGTTTTTAACCCCTTATATATGCATAGGGCCCACAGCCATTACATATTTACAACAGTAATATCCTATACTAAACCTAAACTAATCTTGATTAACTATATATCATTTGAAAGCTTACAATCTCTAGTTTACATATTTGGTGACTGATTTTCAAAATAAATAACAGATGAGCCGTAATTTATCAATTTGCGGCAAGAATATGTTCATCCTCCTAAGGCGTGTTCAGACCTTTATTTTGAAATAGTGATGAACATGAAAAATCATGAAAGAATGGTAGAAACCTCAGTTTGTTTTGTTGAAGAGTTCAAGAGATAGCATCCATTCAATTCTTTTAGAAAAAAAGGTCTGAAAATGTTTTGAATATATAGAAAACAATAATAGATTCAGCATTAGTGATGTGGCGGCGAGCTATAATGTACATACGTGATCTTTTGTGTTTCTTAGAGGTTGAATTAATTTTAAAATCTGCCAAACGTCCAACACTACTTCTGAATAGGATGTCTACTTCATAAATTGTGTGAAAATTGTAAAAATAATGGCTCAGACTCAAACCACATATGGAAATGGAGACGCCCTTATATGTGCAGTAATGTCCACTAGTGGAGAAGTGTGGTACTGCGCCCGAACTAAATCTCACTGAACGCTCATTTTTTAAGATATCGTCCTAAAATTTGAAACACAACTTGTTCAGATTTTTGCCTTTGATTTTTTTTGCACTTTTAGAGTCCTCCATGTTTTGAAAATATATATTTTATATAAAATATGAATAATTACATTTTTAACATTGTACATTTTCATAAACTCAAACTTCTATAACTTTTTTTCTGTTTAACTTTCTTAATTTATTTCACTTCTACAAAAAAATGCCAAATGTCTTCTTTAAAACAAGATCCAATCTTACATCTTTATTCCAAAGCATTCTTGAATTACAACCATTTAAGTTCGGCATGCGCATTTTCATGTCTATTAAAAAAAGGCGGGTGGAGTTAAGGGGTTAATCAAAACACTCCTGCACTTATTTTAATGAACATTTGTGTGTGTTTAGCTGGTAAATAGTCTCTGTACGTAAGCTAAATCTGACCAAACCTCCCTTTGGTGATGTTCTCAAATATATAAATAATCCATAAATAAAATAAATGATGTTTTAGATTGATTCAGATCAGGTTTATTTTAAGTCCCCGCGGGTACGTTGACATCCTCAGATGCTAGTTTACTTTCTTCTCTTCGTGTTATTGAAGTATTTGTCCCTTTGGATTTACCACCAATACTTTTCACACAGAAAACGGCTCTAGTTATTGTCAGCCGCAGATGCAAGAAATGCAGAGAATGTGTTTCGGTTTGTTATCTAGAATCGAGCAGCTATTAAAAATACATTACGCTGTCAAGGTCATGAAGCAATGCTAAAACTATGCCACAGTGGTCCACTTTCATGAGTTATTATGAATCGCATTTATAACAGAAGTTCACATCAACCCCAAGGACTTTTAAAGGACGTTTCTTGTTAAAGTAATTACTTATTGAAATGAAGTGCCTACTCAAGAGAGTGTGTGATTTCAGACACAGCCAAAGAAACAAGGCAAACACAGGAACCATGTGAACAGGAACTGCTTATCAAAATAAGAGTCCTAAGACACACACATAACAGGGAAACATGAAATGGTTTGAAACTTAAAGGGATAGTTCACTTTGAAAATAAATTTTTGGTATGTTTTAGCTTGCCTCAAGAGCATCCAAGATGTAGCAGGGTTCCCGCGGATCCTTAAAAAGTCTTAGATGTTTTAAATTTAAGGCCATAAAAAGTCTTAAATTCACTAAAAAAAGTCAATTGCGAGTGCGAGCTGACATCGCGTTTGTCTCTCTTGCTTTCACTGCGTGATGTGTCAGTGCAGTTATATATAGATATGTCCCCAAATGAGTTTTTGACTTATATATTTATATCATATTATGTTATTATGTTAGAATATCACATGAGCAAGAGTGCCGTTTTCCTGTGCACAATTGCAAATGTGCTATTTATTTTATACAACAGTTAAATTAACAATAAAGTTAACATTGAGTTACTTTTTGGACACAATATTGTCCATTTTCACTTTATATCGCCGACGAGAATTTCATAATGAAGCCGTAGTCCAACAGACAGCGATGATTTTTTTTATTTATTTTTTTACTGAAATCCGCGTTTTGAACGAATCATTTTAACGATTCAATGAACAATCACTTGTTTTTCTGAATGAATCGGCCGTTTGAATAAATCGGTTGAATAAATGACTCGCTTATTAAGACAGTGACTTGCTGCCAACTACTGGTGGTTTTAGTTTCATATTTAAAGTATCTTTTAATTAAAACGTTAAAATTATAAATCATTTCATATTTAAATATTGAATAGCTTTATTTATGCAATTGTAAATTAAGTGTAAATATAGTAGGCTAATGCCAGTTTTGATGCCGCTTGTGTCATCAACACAACCTCTGCACTGCAAGGATGGATTTTAATTTAATGATTTCATTTGACATATAATTATTCTAATACAATTTAATTTGAATGTTAGAATTTGACATAAAAGGTGATGCATACCTCTAAATACGTTTGGAAAAAAATCCATATTTAGGTGAAAATGCCCCTGGAAATCAATTTAAGGTGGCAAATTAATAATTTTTTTAGTTAATAAATTGCCCCTTAATAAAAATGTTAATTTCGGTCACTACTGTGAACTGACCACTGCATAGAATATAAAAAATATGAATATATTTGCGAGTCTGCTGTCAACAACAGGCCTAAACCAGCCAGGGTACCAGTACAAAAACAAAATCAGTAAAATATCATCTAATTATTATCAACAAAACTTTGAAAATATCGAGACATATTTTTGTCAATATTGCGCACCCCTAATGTACGGTATTAATTTTGATTTCTTCAGGTCTTAAAAAGCCTTAAATTTGACTTTAAAAATTGTGCAGATACCCTGATGTAGGTGTCTTTGTTTCCGCAGTAGTTTAAATTTTGATATTTTTAGGTCAAACCGTTCTTGTCTGTCAGTCATATAATGCAGGTCTATGGTCACTGCCTCAGAGAGATGCACAGAGAAGTCCAAATTAAACAATTCCCCGTCGTAAGTGCACATTGATGGCCTAAGACACGAAACGAGCGGTTTGTGTGATAAAACGAACAGTATTTATATCATTTTTACCTCTTGTACACAACCACGTCCAAGTGATCTGAGGGTTCCAGTCTAGGTGGCGGTAATGCACCTTTGAGATGAAGTGCAAACCGCCATTAAATAAAAAATAAATATAAAAATTAGGACTGTCAATCGATTAAAAAATGTAATCGCGATTAATCGCATGATTGCCATGAGGTAACTCGCGATTAATCGCACATTTTGTTCTAAATGTACCTTAAATTAATACTTTTCAAGTTTGTAATACTCTAATCATTATGGGCATGGATAAATATGGATGCTTTATGCAAATGTATGTTTATTATTGAAACCATAGTCAACATAGAGCATGAAGACGAGACATGTTTCAAAGATTATAGATGTTTTTCAAAGAACTTGTTCATGTCTATTAGACACATGAAGAAAGAATAAAGAAACACCAGGTTCCCATTACTTCTCTTTCTTTGCACTGAGCAATTTACTAAAACTTCTGAAAATGCTAAATGTACATTTAATATTTATTATTACATTAGTTTGTCTCTCTCTGTGCCCATTTTGATGAAGCTAAATTCTCAATAAAACTGTTTTCATTGGTATATTTTACTGTTTCTGTTGTCAAACAACGGAATGAATATGAAATAGTGACTGAAACGCGACCAATTAAACATAACCAGCTCTCCCTTCCAAGATGTTAATCTGCACAACAATCCTGATAATCGAGCCAAATCTGTCTGCAATGTCGCTAAATTGGTGTGTCTGTGCAACGCTGTGTATCTCCATTTCTCCAACTATGGGTTGAGTCACGGGTCAAACTGAAAATACGCAGTTTATCGCGCGTTAAAAAAATTAGTGCCGTTAATATGATTTTGCGGTAACGCATAATTAACGCGTTAACTTTGACAGCAATAATTAAAATGAATATTTTTATGGAGTAACCGTTTTATAAAAGCAATAATCCCCTTGAAGCCGTGTTTAACAGTGGATTAAGAACAGCTAAGTGGTGTTGTTTGGCACGATGCGGATATGCTAATGCTAAATCCACTGTAAAACACGGCTTCAAGGGTCTTATTTCTTTAGTAACCAATCAGATCAACATGTGATCGTCAACCAGTGGATCTCTGAGTGAGTGAGTGAGTGGAGGCGGGGCTCATTTGCATATTCATAGAACCGCGTATACTAAATGAGGCAAGGGTGTCGAGTTACATTCAAGATTTTAAGGCATGAATATTTGTTTTGTTTTCGAGGAAAAACGTTTAAATATGTAATTTTGGTGATCAAAGATGAGTTTTAAGTGCAGAGCAACACTACAGTCATGGTTTTGATTCCCAGGGAATGCATGAACTGATGAAATTTGTAAGTTTAATCACTTTGGGTGAAAGCGTCTGACAAATGCATAAATGCAAACGTGTGTCACTTTAATGAAAATGTCAGATGGGTGGAGAACGCAGATCTGTTCTGTTGACTTATTGGTGTTCTGTCACATGGCCGTCAGTCTTCCTTTGTGTGTGTGTGTGTGTGTGTGTGTGTGTGTGTGTGTGTGTGTGTGTGTGTGTGTGTGTGTGTGTGTGTGTGTGTGTGTGTACTAACATTTACATCGGTGTGGGTTCCCATCGGTGGGAGCACATCCACCTAAGGAGGTCCAAAATCGGAGTGGGGCCCAAAATGGTGGACCCCACTTCGATTTCAATTAAAATAGGCTCAGCAGCCTCCCCTGATCCTACCATTGCTTTTTTTTCCATCTCTAAAAAGTGGCCCGTAAGGTAGCAAAAAGTGGGTAAGTGTGTGAAGGTGTGTATCGTCGAGCCTTTTTGTACCGGAAGTCAGGATATACACTTCCCGCGAAATCGAATACACACCGCGGGAATCTGAAACCTTTGGCCAATGAAATTACTGCACTGTACAATCAGCCGCGAATGTAAGGAAAACCGCGGATATTGCACAAGAAGAAGAAGTAGAAGAAGAAGACTTAAACGATAGAAGATTGAAGACAGAAGAAGACGGAAGAAGAGTGGTATTTTACAAATACCGACCTCTGCATGCAACAGGTAAGCTAGGCATGGTTTTCATTGTGAGTTTATTTTGGCGTTACAGTATATCGTGATTTTTGCTACCTCTTTTGGCTGCCATGTAGCTAACGTTAGCGACATAATATTACTATTAGCAGTTGGCTTAACCTAATAACATGTCACCACGGACATGACAGCGGGGCAGAGACGGGGTGCAGTGAAGTCGTGTCGTTAAAAGTGGAGTTGGTTGTGAATTGTGAGGTTTTTATGGTGAGTTCATATTTTGGCGTTATATCGTGATGTTTGCTACCTCGTTTAGCTGCCATGTAGCTAACGTTAGCGTCATAATATTACTATTAGCAGTTGGCTTAACCTAATAACGTCACCACGGACATGACTGCGGGGCAGAGACGGGGTGCAGTGAAGTCGTGTCGTTAAAGGTGGAATCGGTTGTGAATTGTGAGCAAGACAGGGCAGGACTCGCTGATGGAGGTTAGCCAGAAGCTAACGCGCAGGACTGAAGCTACGGTGCCAAAATGCAGTCGTACAGAACATTTAGACGTCACGTCATTGACCCATATATATATATATATATAAACACATTTTTTAACAAATAAAAACACATTCTTAGCAGGACAGTTGAGAGAAAATAATAGAAAAGACCGCCTTCAAGTTTTTCCAAATTTACATTGCAATTACAGCAATATAGCTGTAGCAATTCAGTTGTGGATGTTTTGGTCACATAATTTTTCAATAAAATGCGCAAAGTATTTAGTGAAAAATCTTTCCTGTTCTCAGTTGTCCATGTCCGTGACAATGTGAAGTGATGCTTGCCATTTTAGCATCTTATCTCAACTTAATTTTATATATATGTAAGGGTCAATGACGTATGAGGATTTTTGACATTATTATTTTTAGTATTTTAAAATTGGCCTGTCGAAAATCCTTATACGTCATTGACCCATATATATATATATATATATATATTTCTGCAACTGCGGGCACTTTTATGTCCCAGCAGTGAAATTTTTTATTTATGTTAAAATTTGTCATATGATGCTTTATAAATATATGCAGAGTGCCAATACACACCTTGACAAAAAATAGAATAACTGATTAATGTGATTTAATATAATATTATGAAGCATTTATAGCTCAAAACACCATTTTTGTTAACGTCCCACACCTGTGGTCTCAATGTTAAGATACATAAAATAAGCTAATTTAATGTCTTTACCGCAGCAAATTTAGGTGTTGCGGTAAAGACCTTGTGTTGCGGTAGAGACAAATTAAAGGTTTACTGTATATTCAATTACAAATATTCAGTATATTATTAGTACTGAAGTATATATTATATATTAGTATATATATAAACATGCCATTGTTGAACCCTAGATGAGACTTATTTTTATAGAAGTTTAGAAAGAAAAATGTATAAAATGAACGTTATTGTAAGGACACTTTTTAAGAAGATGACCTGAAAAACATAAAAAATAAACATGTTCCGGATTAAATTCTTAATGACTACATTCAATTTTGTGTACATTTTTATATGTATTACAGACTATGATGATTCAAATTGAAATTCATAGAGGTTGATTTTTTTTTAAATTGGGATAGTCAAAAGTGCCCATAGTTGCAGAAACACCCATATATATAACACATTTTTAACAAATAAAAACACATTCTTAAATTTCAGAACATCTCACTGTGACTGATCAACTGATCGACAAATGTAGCAAGATGTGAAACCTTAGCTTGTTTAGACTGAATACTTCTAAGGGAAGTTTTCACCTAGCTTTTTGTCTGGGTGGTACCGGCCTACCCTGGACCCCCCCAAAACCATCCATGCGTGTATGTATGAGGAAGGATGTGATGCTGCATATGTCAGTCAATGGTCATGTGGCAACGCCGCCATGCTGCTGTACCAGAAGTTAGGTTTGACAGCCCTAGTTTAAATTGATTACTGAGTGTCTGTGCAGCACAACATGGTTATCATCTAACAAGTTAACTTCTCGGCTTCAACAGGCTCGGTCAGCTTTCAGTGTGCACATTTCAGAATTTGCATATTTCATTAGCCCGTGTTTGATGTTAAACAATGTGCATCCTGCAATAGCAAAGCTCAGTACACAGCTGTTGCAGCGTCTATGTGTTTGTATTAATGTCTGTTTATTTATTTATTTTACATAATAGATTTTTTTTGTGACTTGCTATTTTTCAAAAACCTTTTTGTGAGATTTGCCTTGACTAAGTACGAATTACAATTATTTTCACAGAGCCATTATGTCCGCAAGGAGGAGGAGAAAGAAGCCTATAGACGATGCAAAGACATACATTCTGTCTTGCACTGACAAGGATGGGTTTATGCAGAGATTCATTGACACTTACAAAGGTAAGTTGCAGAAGATTTTTTTTATTTTTTTTGCCTTTGTCAAAGACAGACAGTGATCGAAGTGAGTGTGATACTTTACAGCCCAGGCAAGATTGTCAGAGTGCTTTGTCAGAATATTCTACTGAAGTGTCCAGAGAAGTAGAGCCTATTGCTGTGGTAGACTAGCTGCAGTTTAGAGTTTAAGGCAAATTTTCATCTTGATTGATCCCAAATAAGTGACATGGAAAGGAAAGGGCGAAGTTAATAGGGATAAAACATCTGCATTATAAAACATTAAAAGTAGATGTTATCATTCACATGTATGAATTTCAGTTCTTTTCTTGTTGTTTCCCTTGGCCTGTTGGGTCTTATTTTTCATTTACTGAGCTCCTAAGGTTTTTGAAAAGCATTCGTTTTGATTTTTAAAATGATGCAGGAACCATGAAGTAGCACTTTCTTCTTCTCTGTTTCTGCTTCAGCATACAGTTTTTTCCTCACAGTCTCTGGGTGTCAAACCCCAATTATTACAAATTTGTAATTAATAAAGTTATTGCACTTGAGAATCCGAATTTCAATGCACCTTTCGTTCACTGCAACTTAAAGTCCCACTCCGATCATCTTTTGAGCTATTTTAAAGTGTTCTCAGTGGTCTTTAAATTATGATTATGCAGTTTTTAGCCCAAATCAAAAAACATGTGCTCTTTTCCAGGACTTTGCTTCTGCAGAGCGGCAGTAGCTCATTAGCAATTCGCCTCTGCGTTGTGGGCGGAGCCAGCGCTGCGGTAAATTATGAAAGCTAATACCAATATCTCTCTTCTTAGCACTGCATCCCACTAATGCCTGGTTCAGATTACACGATTTTAGCCCGATTTTGGCACGATTCGTTTGACGCAGGGTGTCGTGGGGATTCGTAAACGACAACGGGCGTCGGGACGCAAGATTTGATCGTTTCATCTCGTATAGTGTGTCATAGTGGGCGACAACCTACGTCGCGTCTGCGATGCTTCACGACATCACGACAAAAAGACTAGCATGTTTGATTTTTTTTCGGTCCTCCACGACGAGAGTGAGTGAGTGAGCGAGCGAGACAGAGTGTGTGCTAGTGAGTGTGTGTGCTAGGGTGACCACCTGGCTATATTGCTCTGTTGCAGGTCAGACCTGATTTCGCGGGACACGAGGGAGATAACTTACTATTATTATAGGTGAATAAATATTGATTTTATATTAACGTTAGATGTCTTTGCTAGCTTTATAAAAATGTTAGTCTATGACGGCGCTGTGAACGTCACTAATAGCCTAATATAAAACTCATTTTAACAGCACGGGTCTATTCAATCTAAATAATTAAGTGAAAATAATAATCCAATCGCTAAAAAGCACATTTCCAAATAAACACAAATTCCATTAGGAAAGACTACAGATTAAATGCGTTCTTACCGGATTCAGTAGACTATTTTTGTGTCTTTTCCATGCGTGATGGTGAAACTTCGGTGGCTACACAGCAATCTCCTTTTTTAGGGTCACCTGTAACTGGTTTTAACCATGTATATATTTTTTTCTCCCATTCCTTACGAACAAAGACGCTTTTTCTTCTCGGGAGCTCCGGATAGATCCATTTTTCTATTGCAGAATTTTTTTTTTTTCTCAGTGTTTGTTTTCCCGAATTCCCGCTCTGGCTAGAACCAATAATAACGGCTGCGCACGTTCAGTGTTTTCTTATTAACTTTTTTTTTGTATAATTGTAATTTAAAAGGACGATTAAATAAAATGATGCAGACAAAATTAAAATGTGGGACACTGCTTATGACTTGCGGGACAAAGCTTCAAACTTCGGGACTGTCCCTCACCCCAGTGTGTGTGTGTGTGTGTATACGTGTGAGAGTGAGTGCGTGTGTATATGACATAGTAGTATATGTGCGAGTGAATGTCTGCGACGGCACGCGATGACTGGTCAGAAAGCAACGTGTAGTCTGACATGTTTCTTGTCCACGACACGACAAGATTTTAGGATTCAAAATCGTGTAATCTGACACAGTGACTATCGTAACCGACAAAAAAATCGTGTAATCTGAACCAGGCATAAAGCACACAGGTGTTGATCCGCCATCGTCTTCTCTACTCCTCAGAACCTGAGTGGAGTGGGGCAGGAGCTTGTGGCCCCCCCCCCAGAGTTATTACATCACAACTCCAGTCTGTTTTAGGCTGCCTTATAGTGACTGCCATTGGTTCACAGCCATTTGAATGCAGAAATACTCAAAAATGCAATTTTGGGCTTAATTTTCTAAAGATATGTCCTCTAGCTTTAGAAAAATGCCACAAGAACATGTTAACAACACGAAAAACATGATTTTCATCGGAGTGGGTCTTTAAAGCTCATTTGCACAATACATTATTTAACCAGTCTCTCTATTTGTTGTATATACGTTTATTATATTGCTTTTCTGTGTCCTATATTTATTTTGTAAATCAGGATTACTTTCTGTTTTTTATATTGCTATTTAATATTTAGTTTCATGCCTTGCTGCGGCTACAATGTAATTTTCCAGTTTTGGATCAATATAGTACATCTGTCTGTCTGTCTGTCTATGTCAAAAGTCTGAGTTGCATGATGTTCTTACGCTTCACTGGTGTTACCTGCACTAAATGGTACACGGCACTCTCAGTTTAAAGGAGTCATAACCTAGTATTACCTTGGATACCCACGCTCTATTATAGTCTTTTCAGGCTCTTCTAAAAAAATTAACACAGAGCTCCTCTGACCCTTATTTCTGAAGGCATTATTGTCTCGCGAGATCTGATGCGATATTTTGGCTGTCGTGGACGGTCATTTTAATAATTCAAATGAGGGGCGCGTTGATTGGTGGCAGGAAGGAGGGGGGTTGACACCGCAGGTAACTTCAGCATATCATTCCAAAATGACATCATGGCGCAAGTTGTGAATGAACCCGACCTGGCCGCAACCTACGGGATTCAACCGTAAATGCACGAGCCAGACTCTGAACCTGAGCTGGAAAGGTAAGATGTAGAGTCGATGGAAGTGAGATCAACGTTTGCTATCATGTGGTGTTTTTGCCTTGTTTCACGTTGTGGTTTTTTAGACATTCAAATTTGTGAACGATTCCGGCGTAAAATGATTAGCACAGACACAGACACCTAACGTTAAGCCAGTGGGAAGGGTTGTAGGAACCGCGTCATTAAAAATTAATTTAATCCACTGGTCCCTGACAGCTTGGTCCGTTCTTGGGAGAGAAAACACATTTAAGTTACATGTTGATTCTGGCAGTCAACAACAGAGCAACTCACGTGTGCGTAACTACGTTTCTGCATCTTTCGCGACTAAATATGAGGGGGAGAGGGCGGGCTTCCTGCAGCATAGGTCTGCGGTGTCCATATATGGTGTATCCAGAAATTAAAATCTCGTGTTTGAGTGCGCGTGCACGTGGGCTGGTTTACGAACCCTGGGGTAAACAAACGCTTCACTTTTAAATATCAGGTTCCCGGCCAGTGTATAATCGTTAGGCAATCATAACATACATTGATTCTCGTGGAAAAGTGAAAATTACAGGTAATGACTCCTTTAAGGGAACCGAACAGAGCATAGACAGGACCTCAGTAATGCATTAATGTGGATGGGTCTGCATCAAAAACATTTTTTGGCCACATAAAGTCTGATCAAAAAAGCACTTTACCTGTAGAGTGTGTATCACAACTGGGAGAGTGTTGAGCATTGTCTGCAGGTAATACACTGACTAGACGCAAGAACCTCAACCTCACTTTGAAAATACTGTAGTATCTCTTTTTGAGTCCCAGAATGAAATGTTTAATTATTATATATTATTGTAGGAAGAGGAGTGTTTGCCGCACACCCCATTGAACCCGGGGACTTCGTGTTGGAGTACAGGGGTAAACTCCTCACACAGGAGGAATGCAAGTCAAGAAAATACTCCGAGATTGAAAGCACATTTCTCTTTGACTTTCAGTGGCAGAATCATCACTTATGGTAAACATTGAAAGATGGATGTTTTGTATTGATTTAGAGAAATTATGAGTTAACCCTGAAACAAGGGTTTAATACTTGATGAATGAATGAAGCACAAATACTCTTAAATTCTTTTGAAAATAACTCTTTCAATAAAACTTTTAAAAGAATGTAAAACTATTACCATTTTTCTGATACTTTTCAGCCTGGATGCATCGGAAGAAGATCGATCTCTCGGAAGATTGGTCAATGACAACCAGAAAAATCCAAATTGCGTTATGAAAAAAATCATAGTTGACAACAAACCCCATTTGTGCCTTTTTTCTCTGAAGAAAATAGAAATAGGAGATGAAATTGATTATAACTATGGTGATTCAAAATGGCCTTGGCGCAGTAAGGTGAGTTGGTTAGATGAAGTATAGAGATTTCTTTATTTAAATTTTTTGTTGCAAAAGCAAATTTTGTATTTCTCCAATATTAACCATGTTTCTAATATTACTCTTGACTGTCTATGGAAATGCATTTAATCTTTGATCTGTGATGTGTGTTAAAATGAGTTCTTCTTTATCTGCAATCCAGTTGAAAAAAACCCAAGCTCCAGCCGCAGCAGTAGAGAATGAGACCAGCCCTGTTCCTCAGACGCTAAATGATGGACCAAACCCAGATCAGACCTGCACACAGGTAAAAGTACATTCAAACGCATTCATCTATGCTGACATGTGGTGGTGTTCTATTACTAAAGTGGACCAATGCTTATGTGGCTTTATATTGGCTGCTAAAGGCCAGGTAATGTCACACACACCGGCATGTTTCCAGTCATGTTCTTATGGGGTCCTTCCATCTTCCAAGTACATTTGTTTCTCTAGTCTCTCCTTTACACACTCATGTGTCTGTAGTCTGACCCATGTGGGGCCCTTCCGTCTAGTTCTTACTGTAATTGTTTTTAATGCACTATGGCAACACCTGACATGACCTCAACTGTGATTTTCACATTCGTAATTGTATACTGTATCTGAGCCGTTCGATGTTTTAAAGCAATATTTTGATTTGATCCACTGCAAACTCCTGGAATAGACGTGAGCTGCTTTTTAGTCCATGCTCTCAGTTGAAGTTCAGTCCTGTTTCACCATTAGATGACCTTATTAGCCTGTGAATGTCTCTTCAGACAGTTCTGAGACTCTTCTTGTCTGTCTATTTCAGGTGAAAGGCCTTCAGACTCCTGCCGCAGCAGTAGAGAATGAGACCAGCCCTGTTCCTCAGACGCTAAATGATGGACCAAACCCAGATCAGACCTGCACACAGGTAAAAGTACATTCAAACGCATTCATCTATGCTGACATGTGGTGGTGTTCTATTACTAAAGTGGACCAATGCTTATGTGGCTTTATATTGGCTGCTAAAGGCCAGGTAATGTCACACACACCGGCATGTTTCCAGTCATGTTCTTATGGGGTCCTTCCATCTTCCAAGTACATTTGTTTCTCTAGTCTCTCCTTTACACACTCATGTGTCTGTAGTCTGACCCATGTGGGGCCCTTCCGTCTAGTTCTTACTGTAATTGTTTTTAATGCACTATGGCAACACCTGACATGACCTCAACTGTGATTTTCACATTCGTAATTGTATACTGTATCTGAGCCGTTCGATGTTTTAAAGCAATATTTTGATTTGATCCACTGCAAACTCCTGGAATAGACGTGAGCTGCTTTTTAGTCCATGCTCTCAGTTGAAGTTCAGTGCTGTTTCACCATTAGATGACCTTATTAGCCTGTGAATGTCTCTTCAGACAGTTCTGAGACTCTTCTTGTCTGTCTATTTCAGGTGAAAGGCCTTCAGACTCCTGCCGCAGCAGTAGAGAATGAGACCAGCCCTGTTCCTCAGACGCTAAATGATGGACCAAACCCAGATCAGACCTGCACACAGGTAAAAGTACATTCAAACGCATTCATCTATGCTGACATGTGGTGGTGTTCTATTACTAAAGTGGACCAATGCTTATGTGGCTTTATATTGGCTGCTAAAGGCCAGGTAATGTCACACACACCGGCATGTTTCCAGTCATGTTCTTATGGGGTCCTTCCATCTTTCAAGTACATTTGTTTCTCTAGTCTCTCCTTTACACACTCATGTGTCTGTAGTCTGACCCATGTGGGGCCCTTCCGTCTAGTTCTTACTGTAATTGTTTTTAATGCACTATGGCAACACCTGACATGACCTCAACTGTGATTTTCACATTCGTAATTGTATACTGTATCTGAGCCGTTCGATGTTTTAAAGCAATATTTTGATTTGATCCACTGCAAACTCCTGGAATAGACGTGAGCTGCTTTTTAGTCCATGCTCTCAGTTGAAGTTCAGTCCTGTTTCACCATTAGATGACCTTATTAGCCTGTGAATGTCTCTTCAGACAGTTCTGAGACTCTTCTTGTCTGTCTATTTCAGGTGAAAGGCCTTCAGACTCCTGCCGCAGCAGTAGAGAATGAGACCAGCCCTGTTCCTCAGACGCTAAATGATGGACCAAACCCAGATCAGACCTGCACACAGGTAAAAGTACATTCAAACGCATTCATCTATGCTGACATGTGGTGGTGTTCTATTACTAAAGTGGACCAATGCTTATGTGGCTTTATATTGGCTGTTAAAGGCCAGGTAATGTCACACACACCGGCATGTTTCCAGTCATGTTCTTATGGGGTCCTTCCATCTTCCAAGTACATTTGTTTCTCTAGTCTCTCCTTTACACACTCATGTGTCTGTAGTCTGACCCATGTGGGGCCCTTCCGTCTAGTTCTTACTGTAATTGTTTTTAATGCACTATGGCAACACCTGACATGACCTCAACTGTGATTTTAACATTCGTAATTGTATACTGTATCTGAGCCGTTCGATGTTTTAAAGCAATATTTTGATTTGATCCACTGCAAACTCCTGGAATAGACGTGAACTGCTTTTTAGTCCATGCTCTCAGTTGAAGTTCAGTGCTGTTTCACCATTAGATGACCTTATTAGTTCCTGTTCGATGTTTTAAAGCATCTTTTTGATTTGAATTTTGATTTTAAATATTTTGATTTGATGCACTGAAAACCCCTGTAATGGTCAATTGGACCATGGACCAATGCTCATGGGGCTTTAAAGTAGTCAGGTGACCTTATTGGGTTGTAAAGGCCAGGTAATGTAACACACACTGGCATCTTTCCAGTGCCATTCTTGTGGGGCACCTTTTAATGCATTATGGTAACATCTGTGGAGAAAAAAGAAGAAAATCTGCATACTGGGTTAAAGCTCACAGTTACCTTTTTTATTGACTAAAAAACAAACGTTTCGATCCAAATGGTCTTCCTCAGGCAACTATATGATAGTATTGTAATACTATAGTATAGCTGTACACTGATTTTAACATTTATAATTGTACACTGTCTAAAAGGGCTGATGTTCACATTTCTGGATTTAGATTTTTAGTCAGACCATGCCATGTTTCTTTGGCCAAACTTTCTAATTCCATACTTACTGAATTTTTGTTTATTTTTAGGTATTTACTGTCCAAGGATTTTCACTGGTTGATTATCCAGATAGTGATGAAACTGATGAGGATGGTATGGAAAACGAACCTCCCACCCCACACCTGGATGTTATTATAGGGCAGAATGATATTGGCCCAGATGTTTCAGATCATTTGTACGATTCAGATGAAACTGTTGTGAAAGAAACTTGTGATGAGGCTTCTCCAAGCAACCATTCCAACAATCAATCGGATGATGAACTTGTTCCACCATTGAGACGCACAAAAAGCATTCTGGTAAGCCCCAAAACACATTTTAACAATATAATTAACTTGTTTATGTGATCAATTTTGTGCCACTAGTAAGTGAATTTGAATTATTTTATATTTGAATGGGAATCATTCACTTTGAACCTGAATCGATTGTTTTGAACAATTGCTTTTAAAATCTGAATCTAAATGGACTCATTTGAAATTGAATCTATTGGATTGGCATAAACACCTTTAGGAGTGATGTCCAGAGATCAGCGCTCAGGTGTGTTCTTAAAAAAAAAAAAAAAAAAAAAAGATACAACGTGCCCAGTGGTGTAGGCTACTGGTCAGCCAGCATACCGGGACAAACCCCGGTAGGCCGACGCTATCACTCCCGGACGCCGCGGCCGGTCTCTGTTGCCAAAATCCGGTCGCGTCCTCCTCCTCGCCTGGTGCATTAATTATCAATTAAATAGAGATCACCAACAATCAATCAGTAATCATTTATTAGAGAGCTCAACTCTTCTTTTCTGACTGATTGCTGATTTTTTATTGATAGGGAGACAATTGTGAGGTGAGGAAGACACTTCGGAAAATTGACTAATCTCTCCCTCTCTCTTGAGTAGTTCCATGTCTACAGGAATGACACCATATCATTATGATGAATCATTTGCTGTGAAGTCATTCAATTTAACAATCAAATGCATGAAAACTGAAACGTTACTCTTTTTTTAATAATTTTGTCAACGTTTACTCCACCTGAAAGGCAGTTTGGACATGGGCCTCAGCAGGTGGATGGAGGGGTAATATTGGTCAATAATTTTCATAGGTGTCTAGCTCACCTGACAACCTCTGAATGGTCTCCCTATCAATTAAAAATACAGCAAAATATCTCCATGTCTCCCTTTTTGCAGATGGACAGAGTACGAGATTTTACCCACAGTCTCTATGATTCAAGTAGCGACGGTGCAGAGGAGACTCCTTTTTTTAAGCCTGAAAGGGATTCAAAGAAGCTGAGAAGAAGGTCTTGCCGTCCCGTAAGTCGGGGGGAAATGGTCCATACACATTTTTCTTAATTTAGTATCCTGAGCCTGTTCAATCAGTATACTCAGGTTTTTTATATTTAATGTTGCAAAAATAGTTATTAAAAGATGTGTGTTTGTTTTTAAAGATTCAGATGAATCTCTTGGAATCGGATGACTCAAACTTAGGTAGCGAAGAGGAGTATATTCCAAATCCCATGGATGAAAGCGCAGAAAGTGATAGCAGTATGGAATTAACCCTGGAAAAGGAAAAAAAGAACAAAGGTGCATCATCCAGTCAGAGCAAGTTTAAGCCCAGAGAGAGAAGTAGATCCTCCCGAGAGAGTGGAAGCGAGTCCTCCAGACAGAGCAAGTCCAAGCCCAGAGAGAGAAGAAGTAGATCCTCCCGAGAGAGTGGAAGCGAGTCCTCCAGACAGAGCAAGTCTAAGCCCAGGGAGAGTGGAAGTAGATCCTCCAGAGAGAGTGGAAGCGAGTCCTCCAGTCAGAGCAAGTCTAAGCCCAGGGAGAGTGGAAGTAGATCCTCCCGAGAGATTGGAAGCGAGTCCTCCAGTCAGAGCAAGTCTAAGCCCAGGGAGAGTGGAAGTAGATCCTCCCGAGAGAGTGGAAGCAAGTCCTCCAGACAGAGCAAGTCTAAGCCCAGGGAGAGTGGAAGTAGATCCTCCCGAGAGAGTGGAAGCGTGTCGTCCAGACAGAGCAAGTCTAAGCCCAGGGAGAGTGGAAGTAGATCCTCCCGAGAGAGTGGAAGCGTGTCCTCCAGACAGAGCAAGTCTAAGCCCAGGGAGAGTGGAAGTAGATCCTCCCGAGAGAGTGGAAGCAAGTCCTCCAGACAGAGCAAGTCTAAGCCCAGGGAGAGTGGAAGTAGATCCTCCCGAGAGAGTGGAAGCAAGTCCTCCAGACAGAGCAAGTCTAAGCCCAGGGAGAGTGGAAGTAGATCCTCCCGAGAGAGTGGAAGCGAGTCCTCCAGACAGAGCAAGTCTAAGCCCAGGGAGAGTGGAAGTAGATCCTCCCGAGAGAGTGGAAGCAAGTCCTCCAGACAGAGCAAGTGTAAGCCCAGGGAGAGTGGAAGTGAATCCTCTAGTCATAGCCAATTTGACTTTAGCCAGAGAAGACTTTTGGAAAGATGTCATGATCCCACACAAAGATTTCCAAATAGCAGAGTTGATGGGAATGAAAAGGAAATAGCAACATATTCTGAAAACAATGTTTCAGTGCCCCTGGAAGAAGAGCAGTATATATTTGTCAGTCCAACTTTAAAGAAAGATGATGGATCCAGAAGCTATAACAAGAAACATTTCTGCTTTTATTGCAGGAAGTTTGTCCAGAAAATGTCAAGACACTTGTGGCGTAAACACCAAGATCAATTGGATGTTGCGAAAGCATTCAGTTTTCCAAAAAACTCAAAGGAAAGAAAACTACAATTGGACTACATACGAAATAAGGGAAACTTCGAGCACAACAGTCATGTTTTGGAAACACAAAAAGGAAAACTAATCCCATGTAAACAACCGGGGAAAAAATCAGATGGACATAAATTTGCACATTGCATTCACTGCTATGGGTTGTTCTCAAGAAGAGCGATGTGGCGGCATTTCAAGGTCTGCAGTTTCAAACCCCAAAGTACTAAACCAGGTAAAAATAGAGTTCAGGCATTGTGTGCTTTCGCTGAACCTTCTCCATCGGAATATACAGACGCGTATTGGAAGTTCTTGAGTGTAATGATTCAGGACAAGATTGCAGTTGCAATTAAAGGAGACAACTGCATCCTCAATTATGGGTTCAGGTTGTTCAAAAAGAATGAGAAGATAGTTAGTCAACACCAGTATATACGCCAAAAACTGAGAGAACTTGGCAGGCTTTTATTGGAAGCTAAAAAAATCACGCATGTGAAGACCATTCAAGAACTCATCAAACCTGAACAGTACTCCCAGGTTGTCAGAGCTGCAAAGAACCTATCTGGATTCAGTGAGGAAACTGGCATATACCAATGTCCCTCTCTTGCACGCAAGGTAGGACACAGCCTGCATTCGTTGGCTATGTTTATCAAGTCCGAAGGACTGAAAAAGAAAGATAAAGAAACCATTAAAGATGCTGAGGAGTTCGCACAGTTGTATTTAGAGAGTTGGAGGTTTGATATTGCAGGCCAGGCATTAACCCAGCTTAACCGGGCCAAATGGAATGCACCGCAACTTTTACCTCTTACACAAGATATCCAAAGGCTACATTGCTATCTAGAAGAAAAACAGCAGCAACATCTCAAAGATTTAAAAGAACATCGTTCATCCACAAATTGGAAGGAACTTGCAAAAGTAACGCTGACTCAAGTTATGCTTTTTAATCGGCGGAGAGCAGGTGAAGTGTCCCGAATGCGCCTGTCTGCATACTTATCGAAGGACACATCAGAGGAACAAGGAGATGTAAATTTGGCCCTCACAGCGCTTGAGCAGAAGCTCTGCAGGCATTTTGTGCGAATAGCAATTGTTGGAAAAAGAGGAAGGAAGGTTCCTGTTCTTCTAACCCCATTAATGAGACAATCACTTGATGCTCTTACTGAGAGCAGAGAAGAATGTGGGGTGCTGAAGGACAATGAATATCTGTTTGCATTGCCAAAATCTGCCCATTACCTCAGGGCTTGTGACTGCATGAGGCAATTTGTCAGTGAATGTGCTGACATAAAAAATCCTCAAGCGCTAACATCAATTCAACTGAGGAAACATATTGCTACCCTGTCTACTGTATTGAACCTCAAAACCACTGAGCTTGACCAGTTGGCAGACTTCCTTGGTCATAATATCGCTGTTCACAGGAAACACTACAGGCTTCCAGAAAGCACCCTCCAATTAGCCAAAGTAAGTAAAGTCCTCCTGGCAATGGAACAAGGACGCCTAGGAGATTACAAAGGAAAGAGCCTCGATGAAATACAAGTCGATGTGAATGGTAATTAACTTTATATTCTTGAAGACACAATCATTTGAGAGATGATACTACTGTTGTATACTCTTGCAGATTGCCCATAGTTTCAGCTTTCCAAACTAAATTTTTTATCAATTATCATTTTAGAGACCATTGACATGGAGGGACCTTTAGCAGAGGACATTGAAGGTATGTGTATACCATGTTCCTAAATTGATTCTAAATGATCCATTTTAGATATTTTGTGTATTGTATTCTTAAGTTATTTCCCTCTCCAGATATCAGTATGCTAGGAGATGATGGGACAGACGATGAGGTCAGCATGTCATCCACGGAAGAATGTACCTCCACATCACAAAGTCAAAACCAGGGAGTGTCTGCAACCGGTGAGCTTGAACGCAATTCTTACCTTTCGTGCATTTCACACAGCACGTGGCAAAAATGTTAACATCAACAACTCCACCTCCCTCCTTTGTCCCACCCACCTCTTTCTCCTGCAACTCTGTCAGGAGACCTGTCTGATGCAGAGGCTGCACAATCAGTCAAACACAACCCCAGTTTTAAAACTGAACACTGCGTCAGTACTGCCTGAAATTACAAGTACCATTAACTTTGAGGTTAGCGTGAACCCACCTATTGCTTATAGGTTGCTCTAATCTCTAGGCACAGACTTCATACAGGGATTGCACAGCTACTCCAACACGTCCCTGTCACTACAGAACATCTGGAATGTGCGCGATAAAGTGATGCAGGACAATTCCCTGAGCACATTATTCAAGTCTGCTTCATAGCCGCAAACAGACTCCACGGTTGTCCGCATTGCTGAGCAGTGACCGCACTTGCACTGCAAAGGGTTGCCGACCCTTTCCTCACTGTCATCTCCGTCCGGAGCCGCTGCAGCTCCCTCAACTTCCGCAAAAACGGGCCTCTCAACCCTCCTCCTCATCACTGGCTCAAACGCATATGCCATCGGGTTAGATGACATCAAATAAACTCGTACAGCCTTGTCGTCTTGACATGTTTCCTCCTCGTCTGTGTACTCATACTCAACTCGCTGTAACTGTGTACTCGTCTCGCTGTAACTGTGTACTCGTACACAGTTGAAGAGGAAAAATGTTTGAGTAGCCGTGCAATCCCTGCGTGAAGTCAACCTATAAACAGTAGGTAAGGGCACACTAACCTAAACGTTAATGCTACTTGTAATGTCAGTAACAACAGTCGCTTTCTGTCTGATGAAATCAGTTCATCTTATATTGTCCAACATACAATCTTTTCGGCGCACAGCTACTTCAGCACTAGTGGACTGCGTGGGACGGTCTGTCGTCCGTACACTATATGAGGAAACGTGGCAATTTTTGTTGGTTGTTGTGTATACTACAATAAAGTAATTTCTTTGTCCAGATGTCAGTATGCCAAGAGAAGAGGGGTCAGAAGATGAGGTCAGCATGTCATCCCTGCAAGAATGTCCCTCCACATCACAAGTCCAAAACCGGAGTGTGTCTGCAAAAAAGAGAGGTAAGCTTTGGGGCTTGCACTCTCTTTTCGGCCAGAGCTGCTCATTTATTTTTAAGGGCTTTTACTTTGCTTCCTTGACTCAACACTTGAAATATGTCTGTCCCTCCTTACTGTCCGGTGCCACAAGCCTGACTGGCTTGAAAGAAGCTGTTGCAGGAACAGACCTTGTGAGCCTGCATTGTTGTAGGGTTGGGGAAAGACTGGCATTATCACCTTTATATCAATAAGTTGTATTTAAAAAAAAAATCTTTAACACTTTATGGAGTTACTCAGGAAAAATGCTTGCATTTCCTCCAACAACGGAGGTGTACAGTGACCAGTTGAAAAACTCGAACAACCTATAATCACCTTAAATACCTCCTAACTGCTAGTGTTCCTTCATCCAAGTCTCATTAAGCCTCCACATGCAGCTGACTTTATTAAATAACCTTTTAAAAGTGCCTTGTAAATAGAAAATATTATTATTATTATTGTTTTTATTATTATTATTTTGTGAAATGCAAGAAAGAATAAAATTGCTTTAAGTGAGAGAGAGAGTGTTTATACTCGAGTGTAGGGTAAAAGCATCCTGTTGCAGTTTCTTTTCCAGAATTATAATGTAATGCCGTCAGAAGTACAATGAGCCACTGCAAACCACTCAGTTTAATAAATACAACACACAAAGAAAAAAGAATGCAATCAAAACAGTTAACTATAAATAAAGTTAAAAAGCAAAACTAAACGGAATGCGTCTGAGCAGGCACTCCTCCGTTGCTTTCTGCCTTTCGTTCACCCGTTGCAGCTCTTCCTTCAGCCAGTTGTCGGTCGTTCTCATGGGGGTTTTGGCAAAAGAGGGAGCACGGGGCTTGGAGAAGCTGGCAGCACAGGGGGGCTGGGGTTTTCCCACCGCTTCATGCTCTCTTTCAGCAACGAGACCCAAACATCCGGAGACTCGTGATCACTCTGGCCAATCACAAGAGAGTACATCCACGTAGCTGCGTTTGCGTAGCTGGGCAGCACGTCAGGTCCGAAGAGGTGCCCATTAAGCTGCATAATTAAGAATTAATGTGCAGTGTTTTTGTTTTTACCAAACCAGTGTATAAAATGAATAATAATCTCAGTCATGTTATTATGAAGAGTTGTTTATTCCAACAAATAAGAACTTTATTTATTTACATTGTTAACAGTGCAATGTCTGCAGTGTTCTCTCACTCTCCACTGAAATCTGTGTGCTCCGTGTGAAGTCCACCTTTACTTATAGTGGTAATCCCAGAAACGGTTCCTGTCCTCTGAAAAACAGAGGCGGACATCACACTTGCTGCATTGGGTATTGGTGTACCCTTTACTGCAATGTCTGCAGTGCCCTCTCTTTGTCTTCAGGGGGAAATGTCCAGTTTGGTCCATGCGCACATCCATGGGCGGTGGTTTGCGTGACTTTTTAGAAGAGGGAGCCTTTGGACTTCCATCATCCATGTGTGGTCTCTTTCCACTATTCGGAGGGCTCCTGTCTCTGGGCTCTTGTTGATTGAAGATGGCCGTCCTCTCTTTGGTGTTTTCAGTGTTGTGTCCACCAGATTAGAATATAAAGAACAAATGTATCAATTTATGTACATCTCAAATACCAGTGTGATTTATCACAAACAAGGTAAATAGCACAAATAGATCATTACCGTAATGAGAGAGGAAGCCAACTGTGCTTGGAACTTTCTCATGTTCAGTATCTCCTTCTTTGGCATCCTGAGAGTATAGGCTGTGCTGCTTGTAGAGGAGCCAGGCGTTGACCACAGCAAGGGTGATTGTGTGCCAGAAGATGTACATGTACCACCGCCAGGATTTCAGTGCGTACTTGTGTTTTGCTGTAAATTAGTCCAACAAATCCACACCTCCCATGTATTTATTGTAGATGCCCACAATGGAAGGCTTTCTAACGTCAATGTACGTTTTGGCGGCTTTGTCCCAGTGTTGAATCTCCTGAACAGGTTCTGGTCCAGCGAAGGATGACACAAGTGTCACCGCCCTGTTGTTGTACCATTTGACAGCACAGATGTTATTTCCCCTCCACTCTGTGGTCAAAGCCTTCTCTGCCCTTCTTCTTCAAGCTCTTCACATGTAAAGATTACAGTTGGGTAGATGCACTTGCCTGGCTGTTCCCACATAATGGATTCCTTGCTCAAGGAGCTTCACTACCAGTGGAACGAAGGTGAAGTAGTTGTCTGCCTAGATCTTGTTGTGTTGACCCTTTGGAAATGTGGAGGCAAGCTTTATTACAACAACACCTGACAATCCAAGTTCAGATTTGACTCGTACTTCATTGTTGCTCCCTTGGTAAACATCAAAGTCAAGCATCATGCTAAAGATTCCAGCTTTCACTCATACTTTAAAGCCCCATGAGCGTAGATTACCTTGCATATACTTCTTGATGCAGCTGAACTTCCCGTTGAAGGGTATCATCATCTTGTCCATGGAATGTGCTCTTCTGGTACCACCTGCAGGCAGTTTTCTCTGAGTGAATCAAGCCGTGGTCTGAGTTTCCAGAGTTTGTCCCTCTTTTCAGTCTCTGGCACGGTTAAATTGTTTACAAAATGTAATGTTCCATCCTCAGGTACATGCCCAATGCTGCCTGTATTTCTTTTGTATTAGTGTTGACTAATCTTTTGTCATTTTGAATGCTGTACTCATTCGTATTTGTTGCCAGAGCTTGAACCAAATCTTCTGACACAAACTTTTGGAATATTGCAGTGATGTGTGGAGGCAGGTGACATCATCTGTGAGAGCTTGACCAGAAAAATCAGTGACGTCTGTCATGTGGCATGATGTATTTCTTTGATTGCCCGGGCTCAATATTCACATTAGCTGGACAATCGGTAGGTTCTTGGTTTTCTTTGACCACAGAGACATCAATATCTGATTCTTCATCACTTGCATCAGTGTCGTCAAAATCTATGTCCACATCACTTTCTCCTTTTTGGATGATGGCAATTACATTGTGCACATTGTACCGAGGATTTCTCCTTGCTGGTGGCATTCTGAAATGAAAAAGATAAAATTGAAACAAATGTACATTGTATATACAAATAGCACACATGCCTCATTATGACGTGTTCACACTTTTGACTGAAGCAGCCTATTCACACATCTCACCGGTCACACATCTCACCGGTCACACTATACCTAATGGCTCACCTATAGTAGACTGTGATTGTAATCCTTACAGGAATGCATTCAGCGTCCAGTTTACAACAAAATCTAACAGTGAGGAACATTTACACCTGTGCCAGAACAAAGCACCAGGAGCATCCCGCACAACTTGGAGGATTGGCCAGGTGTCTCTTGCAAAAGAGATCTTGGATCTCAATGGGACAGACCTGGTTAAATAAAGGTTATAGGCCTAATGATAATAAGCACTTTGACTATAAATTGATAAGAACATTTTGTTTATCAGTAGACTAAGAAAGGGAAGATTTGCACAAACAGAATTTCTTTGTTAGTAAGTCCTGCAGAATTTGATAGCAAATTATAATGTTTAGATATGGCAATATATCTTTCAACTCTAATACAGTATAGAATATGTAATCCGATATAAAGCTAAAGGGTATAATGTTTAAATCATGTATAATTTGTTGTGAACATTTTCATTTAAGTTCCCCTCAATATGTTCCTCTTAAATACAGGGCAATTATGACTGCCACTCTCATCCAACATTGTAATATTGCAACATTTATAAAACAAGCTCTAAACAAAATTTAGGGCATATTTTCAACATTTACTGTATATGTCCTTGTTCTAGACACTGTAAGAAACACAGAAAAACATATTCCAAGCATTTTACTTACTTGAAGATGAATCCAGTCCAGTAAATCAAAGGGATGTTGGTTGATCAGAAAGTTGTAGGATATGTCACTTCTTGACTTAAGGGTGGGCTTTGTATACAAATCCTGGATCCAATTACATGGTTGGAATAAAATGTAAGACCCACAGATCATATTGATGTGGTTGTATAAACAAACAAACAAGAAAAAAAAGACAAAAGGGGTTTTGGGGAATAACCACAATTGTTGTAATTCTGAAACAGTGGGTCTTACAGGGTTAAGTAAGATTACAATTTCTTTATAAAAGAAAACCTACAATATTTTGTGTTTTTGCCTACATAGGAAAACAAACGGCCGTCAAAAGAAGCTGGACCCCAGACGAGTGTGCTGCAGTGGACACACATTTGAGGAGATTTATTGTAATGAATCAAGTTCCTGGTAAAGAAGAGTGTCAGCGCTGTATTTCTGCAGAACCTCAAGCTCTCAGAAACAGAGACTGGAAAGCAGTTAAATATTATGTTAAAAATCGCATTACAGCCCTGAGAAGAAAAGTATAGTGTGAAAGCACCTAATGGATCTGAGGTAAAACCAAAACATTAGAGGTAGGATCTTAAAATGTTTTGTCTTTGGTTGTGTTCTGTTGTAACGTTGTTGTTGTTGTTGTTGTAAGGGTTTGCTCAGGTTTTATGGCTGTCCAGTGGCCTACAAATATACACATTTCACAGTACTTATTTAATTTTATTTTTAATTTGATGGATGTAGGATGGATGTTGGATGGATATTGAATAGATGTTTGATCGATGGATGGATGGATGTTGGATGGATGTTCGAGAGATGGATGGATGTAGGGTAGATGTTTGATGGATGGATGTTGGATGGATATTGAATAGATGTTTGATCGATGGATGGATGGATGTTGGATGGATGTTCGAGAGATGGATGGATGTTTGATGGATGGATGTTGGATGGATGTAGGTTAGATGTTGGATGGATGTAGGGTATATGTTGGATGGATGGATGTTGGATGGATGTAGGGTAGATGTTGGATGGATGGATGTTGGATGGATGTAGGGTAGATGTTGGATGGATGGATGTTGGATGGATGTAGGGTAGATGGATGTTGGATGGATGTAGGGTAGATGTTGGATGGATGTAGGGTAGATGTTGGATGGATGGATGTTGGATGGATGTAGGGTAGATGTTGGATGGATGGATGTAGGGTAGATGTTGGATGGACGTAGGGTAGATGGATGGATGTAGGGTAGATGTTGGATGGACGTAGGGTAGATGTTGGATGGATGTTGGATGGACGTAGGGTAGATGTTGGATGGACGTAGGGTAGATGTTGGATGGACGTAGGATGGATGTTGGATGGACGTAGGGTAGATGTTGGATGGACGTAGGGTAGATGTTGGATGGACGTAGGGTAGATGTTGGATGGACGTAGGGTAGATGTTGGATGGACGTAGGGTAGATGTTGGATGGACGTAGGGTAGATGTTGGATGGACGTAGGGTAGATGTTGGATGGACGTAGGGTAGATGTTGGATGGACGTAGGGTAGATGTTGGATGGACGTAGGGTAGATGTTGGATGGACGTAGGGTAGATGTTGGATGGACGTAGGGTAGATGTTGGATGGACGTAGGGTAGATGTTGGATGGACGTAGGGTAGATGTTGGATGGACGTAGGGTAGATGTTGGATGGACGTAGGGTAGACGTTGGATGGACGTAGGGTAGACGTTGGATGGACGTAGGGTAGACGTTGGATGGACGTAGGGTAGATGTTGGATGGACGTAGGGTAGACGTTGGATGGACGTAGGGTAGACGTTGGATGGACGTAGGGTAGACGTTGGATGGACGGACGTTGGATGGACGTAGGGTAGACGTTGGATGGACGTAGGGTAGACGTTGGATGGACGTAGGGTAGACGTTGGATGGACGTAGGGTAGACGTTGGATGGACGTAGGGTAGACGTTGGATGGACGTAGGGTGGACGTTGGATGGACGTAGGGTGGACGTTGGATGGACGTAGGGTGGACGTTGGATGGACGTAGGGTGGACGTTGGATGGACGTAGGGTGGACGTTGGATGGACGTAGGGTAGACGTTGGATGGACGTAGGGTAGACGTTGGATGGACGTAGGGTAGACGTTGGATGGACGTAGGGTAGACGTTGGATGGACGTAGGGTAGACGTTGGATGGACGTAGGGTAGACGTTGGATGGACGTAGGGTAGACGTTGGATGGACGTAGGGTAGACGTTGGATGGACGTAGGGTAGACGTTGGATGGACGTAGGGTAGACGTTGGATGGACGTAGGGTAGACGTTGGATGGACGTAGGGTAGACGTTGGATGGACGTAGGGTAGACGTTGGATGGACGTAGGGTAGACGTTGGATGGACGTAGGGTAGACGTTGGATGGACGTAGGGTAGACGTTGGATGGACGTAGGGTAGACGTTGGATGGACGTAGGGTAGACGTTGGATGGATGTTGGATGAATGTAGGGTAGATGATGGATGGATGTTGACCAGATGTTGGATATATGGATGGATGGATGGATCTTGAACAGATGTTGGATATATGATGGATGTTGAACAGATGTTGGATATATGGATGGATGGATGTTGAACAGATGTTGGATATATGATGGATCTTGAACAGATGTTGGATATATGGATGGATGGATGTTGAACAGATGTTGGATATATGATGGATCTTGAACAGATGTTGGATATATGATGGATCTTGAACAGATGTTGGATATATGGATGGATGTTGAACAGATGTTGGATATATGGATGGATGGATGGATCTTGAACAGATGTTGGATATATGGATGGATGGATGTTGAACAGATGTTGGATATATGGATGCATGTTGACCAGATGTTGGATGGATGGATGTTGGATATATGGATGGATGGATGTTGACCAGATGTTTGATATATGGATGGATGTTGGATGTGTGGATGTTGATATTCTTATTTATTTTAATTTACCTGAACACTGAAAGTGTGTGGGGCATATGTTAAATATGTCAAAGGATTTTTCATTTCTTTAAATATCTCTGTATCATGATTTCAAAATTTGAGGCTTCACTGGAAAGAACAACTTGTGAACATGACATTATGGATGCAGTGCAATGAAACATAATTTCAATGCCTATATAAGAGAAACTGTTGGGTTTACATAAGTTCAGGCTGATGTTGTTAAAACATTGAGTGCAGATTGTACAGACCTCTAGACATTACATTAATAATTTGTTTTAATCATTTCATAAAAAGTGTATTGACTGACAACTGTGTGGCATAAACTGTGTCATTACAATAAAATTGGTAATTTCAGTTTTGTCATAAAACTGTCTTTGAAACCGTATGTCTTGTAATCTGTAAAGGCAGATGGAAAGTTTCACATATATACATAATTACTCATTACAAAAATAACTATTTTAGTCCAAAATATGGAAACTGGGAGTAATAATAAAGGCTGGTGTCAGCAGCTGCAGATAGTGACCTTGGGCCCCATTAACATATAAAAACTTGGTATGTATGTGTGTATGTGGGCGGACCCCACAAGTCGGCAATCCTAGAAATGGTCCCCACAAGGGGCCAAATACCTTTTTTGACAAAACTTTAGAAATTTGTCAAATTGAAGTGATATTAATGATTGAGATTTTTTTTTAGATCTAATGTTGTTTTTTACAGCAGTGTAGGACCACTGGAAAGGGTGGATCCCACAACGCATAAAAAAACTGGTGGGCCCCATGAGAGGGTCTGCGCAAGAATGTGTGTGTGTGTGTGTGTGTGTGTGTGTGTGTGTGTGTGTGTGTGTGTGTGTGTGTGTGTGTGTGTGTGTGTGTGTGTGTGTGTGTGTGTGTGTGTGTGTGAGATCCTGCCCCAGGCCTTCAGTAGTAACAGTCCAAGCGTTCTCCTCCAGAGCTAGAGAAAGCCGCAGTGATCTCGAGTCGAGCAGGACGGGTGTGCTGGTGGTTGTCTGTGTGTGACCGAACGCTCCCGCCGATCAGGATCTTTCCCCCGCTGAGAACAAGAGGAAGACACGAGGGTGAGATCTGAATTTAAATCAGTGTTTTAGAGCTCAGCTGTGATGGGTTTGATGGTTGTTGAACTGGCTTGTTATGGGAGGCTTATAAAGTATTTAATGAGAGCACTTACAGTTAAACACTTGACGGGATTGTGCTGATGTGTAGATAGTTGACATATACTAGAGAATTGTGTCTATTGCATCTTTTTGCACTGAGGTTTTGGCAGGTTTAACTCTATTCAGAGTTTAGTATATAAAAAATTAATATAAAAATTAAACAGGAGTTTTCTCTGCTTTTTACCACAGAAGACTAAAATATAACCATCAGTACACGTTGCTTTTTGTGAAAATAACCAATTTCTGTTAAAAAAATATAGTCTTCTCCTCCATTAATGCTCTCAAATCTCCTTCAAGCTCTGTATGCTCAAATACGCTTCATGAAGATGTGTGATATGTTGGAGATCAGTGATATTAAATATTGTTGTTCGGTAGGAATGATTATCAGTCAACAACTTAAATTATTTTATAAGACTCAAAATATATGAATTGTACTACTTTAATGTGACTGTGTGTAGCGTTTTGTGTTTGTCAGTGTAAGAAAGAGAGTCATATTGTTTTTTGAGAGTTTTGATTGGTTAACCTCCATATTATATTGTATAAACGTGTCCAATGATGCTCATTTTAGTGGAAATATACGTTTCTAAGTTGAAGTTCACATGAAAATAATCCGATTTTGCTGAAGATGATGAGGGGGCACAAAAAAGACAAAAGTCATACTGTAAATGATCGGAATCTTTACAATGTTGAAACTGTCTTAATAAGTAAGTGTCTCTGTTACACACAGTGTTTCTTTTGTGTTTCCCCCTCCAAACCTCTGAGCATGTGATCGCTGATGCTCACGGGCTGTTGTCGTCTTCACTGTTAGTCAAGGGATCAGTTTCTTGGTGTGTCCATGATTTAAAGCAACAGTTCATCCAAAAAAAGTATCATGTCGTTCCAAAGCTTTTAGGCGTGTTCCCAATACAGATTTGCGCAAAACTTTAATTTTTTTCTAAATGTCGACAAAAAACTATTGTGAAATGACAGCGTTTCCATTAAAGGTACAATATGTAAGAATTTTGTAATAAAATATCCCAAAATCACTTGCACAGTGTGATATATTTCCTGCAGTTATGTACTTACAATATCCCGAAAGTCTCCAAAGATGTTTTATTTCAGATAAATTCCTATTTTAAATATTAGGCCGTCCCGGAAAAAAAATTTGCAATGACGCAATATCCGCGCAATTCTCGGTTTCCACTCGTACTGACATAGCCATGACGTAACCATGGCGACAGACGTGGACAACTGCGTAGTGCGTAACGTTTAGCGGCACGCTGTTCTTATTTCCTTCAAACATTATGGACCATGGCAAGCAGACTTTGGGAGAAAAAAGCAGAACTAAACCGAGGATCAATATCAGCGTGGCGTTTTCGAGACGCCGAGAGCTAGCGTCCGCGACTAACTTGGACTTGAGCTTCACGAGTCACGACTTGACAGCGACACCGCTCTTGCACATGTACATAAAACAAATCAATGTTATATAGCTCAACATGATGAAATGTTAGAATATGATCAGTATGTTATTCTAATGTTGATCTATATTACTGCTAGTTTCATATAGCAAACGAACTAACACACAGAATAACATTATAATTTTCAACACACAAATGCTGTTTAGTGTGATAGTGTAACGTTAGAGCGAGTGAGACAGCGCTGCGTTACCTCACAAGTTTAATTCGTCAGATAAACTGACCTGTGTGAGTTATTCAGCACTTGCGGGTATTTGGTAGAATTAAATCTCCTTTTCCCTTTATATCCGCGGGATTGCGTGTGATATCTGTCTATTATTAGCAATCGCGACCTTCTTCGTACCGCTGTAATGTTAAAAAACATCAATGTTTTCACTCCTCCATTAACATTATTAGATCATCAGCTTGACAGCAAGTCCCATCATTCAGCGTCATAATTTTTTTTACATATTGTAGCTTTAACCGATGTTATGCGACTAAAACTTTCCCTCTCGTGATAAATCATTCCCAAAATCATGGCAACGTACGCAACGGATGTGTGTGTGTGTGTGTGGGTGTGTGTGTTATCCAATCATTTATGGCAAATAAAGACCGTTATACTGTGAGTTTCTGGGTGTTTCTCCCTCAGTTCTGCTCATTTCTTTGAGGTTTAGAATCCAGTATTCCTGTAATTCTTTTTGTCTTTTATGAATTTAATAAACAACTCTGTCTCGTATTCTCTCCACACACACCGCATCATCGACGTCAGGTGACTGTTAATGCACAAAAACTGTTTCCATTGCAGTTTTGCTAAATAATATTTATTTTTCGAATTGCCTGAAAAAGCGCCTCATGCGAGCGGAAACTTTTTTTTGCGATAAATGGGAGTTTTTTGCGAAGTTGACGTATTTCCATTCGCTATTTAAATTTGCGCAATTTGAAGGGTAATGGAAACGCGGCTTGTATGACTGACTTTCTTCTGTGGAACATAAAATATGTTTAGCAGAATGACAATGACAACATGGCGGATGTAGTACACGATTCTGAGAACATGATTCTCTCACGATTATAAACAAAATAACATGTCATTTACTACAGGGTTCTGACAAAATGATGATTGCTTAATTAATCTGAATAAATGTAATGACTCACTCATAAAGTCTTCACTTGTTTCATTACTGGATGAATCAGTGTTGTGAACGAATCTCTTGAATTAATGATTCAATGACAAATAAACGTTTTTTAAGTCACTTGAAATTTTTGAAAGTTTTCACGATAGTAAATGTCACAAATAATTACAAAGAAACGAGCAAGTTAAGCATGAATATTTGAAGTAGAAAGACGGAAATAGTATTTTATTGTAAACCTCATTTGTACAGTGTACTGTTATGATACTTTCCTGGCGGTTTTTGTTGCTCATCCTCATTCACTTCTGCAGAATGATGACTGGATTCATATTTTTTGGGTGTATATTGTAAATTAGGAACTCCAAGGCACTCGAAATATGTAGAAAAAAAGTTAAAAAGCCTTTATTTTCTTGGTTGGCTCAAAACATTAAAGATGGTGACAGATTGAAAGATCTATGTGAGATCTGTTAGTGTGGTTTATTTCATCACCGTTGCGTGTCTACTTCTCTCTAACAGCGTTTCATGCTTAATATTATTCACTTGTAAATGCTGCAATTATTGATGTTGGGAAATCTCGGTCATGTTTTCCCACAGGCCCTTTTCTCTCAATCCCTATTAGACTCTCTGACTCTGTTGGTTTCTCAACTCTTGCTTTTTTTTTTTTTTTTTTTTATGTCAGTTCTGGAGCGCATTTATAATAATGCCTGTAATGTGATTTATTTCAAACCATGTACAGGATGGGAAGTGATGAGGCATGATTTAGCCACTATTATGACATCATCACCTCCTCTGATCCAATCAGAGAGCAGTATTCCTGGCACGACATGACTATCCCGTCTCTGTCTTGATTTCTTTGTTGAACAAAGGATTAGAAGTTTTTTTTTTTTGCTTAAATATTTCACTTCAGCAAGACTAATGTAGAGACCAGAGACTTAGCAACACCCTAGCAACTGCATAGCGACACAAAACCTCTTCTGCATGGTCAAACAGAAGTCTAGTTTAATCAATCTCTTGTGCAATGTCCCCGTACGCTGCGTCTAATTGTCTAAATGTCACGGTTTGTCTGATCAAATGTCATGCATTAGACTTGCTTTAACCCCTTATATTGGCATCGCAGCCATTACATATTTACAACAGTAATATCCTACACTAAACCTAAACTAATCTTGACAAACTATATATCATTTGAAAGCTTACAATCGCTAGTTTACATATTTGGTGACTGATTTTCAAAATAAATAGCCGTAATTTATCAATTTGCAGCAAGAATATGTTCATACTCCTAAGGCGTGTTCAGACCTTTATTTTGAAATAGTGATGAACATGAAAAATCATGAAAGAATGGAAGAAACCTCAGTTTGTTTTCATGCCAAGAGTTCAAAAGATAGCATCCGTTCAATTCTTTTAGAAAAAAAGGTCTGAAAATGTTTTACATATAAAGAAAATAATAATAGATTCAGCATTAGTGATGTGTCAGCGAGCTATAATGCACATACGTGATCTTTTGTGTTTCTTAGAGGATGAATTCATTTTAAAATCTGCCAAACTTCCAACACTACTTCTGAATAGGATGTCTAGTTCATAAATTGTATGAAAATTGTAAAAATAATGGTTCAGACTCAAACAACATATGGAGATGGAGGCGCCCTTATATGTGCAGTAATGTCCACTAGTGGAGAAGTGTGGTACTGCGCCCAAACTAAATCTCACTGAACGCTCATTTTCTGAGATATCAACCTAACATTTGAAACACAACTTGTCCAGATTTTTGCCTTTGATTTTTTTTTATTGCAGTTTTCGAGTCCACCAGGTTTTGAAAATATATATTTGATATGAAATATGAATAATTAAATTTTTAACATTGTACATTTTCATAAACTCAAACTTCTATAACTTTATTTCTGTTTAACTTTCTTAATTTATTTCACTTCTAAAAAAATCTGCCAAATGTCTTCTTTAAAACAAGATCCAATCTTACATCTATATTCCAAAGCATTCTTGAATTACAACCATTTAAGTTCGGCATGTGCATTTTCATGTCTATTAAAAAAAGAGGGGTGGAGTTAAGGGGTTATACGGCCTGATGCATGAAAATAACACATGCAGTAATATGAAATATGCAATTGACTATCATATTTGAGCTTTTATGGCTCATACAGTATTATATAGTGAGAAGAATATGGAGGAGGAACAGCTCAGCTTTATTCACAGCCCAAACTGAGCAAAAATAAGCAAGATGCTGATAAATATGGACAAAAGATGAAATTCTGATGCTTAATGTAAATCAATGCGATCTTTATAACATGCATATAAATATCAGTCACTATATCTATCAATAATATGATTTAATGTAGTAAGATGACATTTTATGAACAAAGCTCTGTAGTTTTAAAACGAAAATCACTTTATTTTTGCGTTTACTTTGTAAAGTCACTTTTTTTTGCGTTTACTTTGTAAAGTCACTTTATTTTTGCGTTTACTTTGTAAAGTCACTTTATTTTTGCGTTTACTTTGTAAAATCACTTTATTTTGCGTTTACTTTGTAAAATCACTTTATTTTTGCGTTTACTTTGTAAAGTCACTTTATTTTTGCGTTTACTTTGTAAAATCACTTTATTTTTGCGTTTACTTTGTAAAATCACTTTATTTTTGCGTTTACTTTGTAAAAATCACTTTATTTTTGCGTTTACTTTGTAAAGTCACTTTATTTTTGCGTTTACTTTGTAAAAATCACTTTATTTTTGCGTTTACTTTGTAAAATCACTTTATTTTTGCGTTTACTTTGTAAAATCACTTTATTTTTGCGTTTACTTTGTAAAATCACTTTATTTTTGCGTTTACTTTGTAAAAATCACTTTATTTTTGCGTTTACTTTGTAAAGTCACTTTATTTTTGCGTTTACTTTGTAAAATCACTTTATTTTTGTGTTTACTTTGTAAAATCACATTATTTTTGCGTTTACTTTGTAAAATCACTTTATTTTTGCGTTTACTTTGTAAAGTCACTTTATTTTTGCGTTTACTTTGTAAAGTCACTTTATTTTTGCGTTTACTTTGTAAAATCACTTTATTTTTGCGTTTACTTTGTAAAATCACATTATTTTTGCGTTTACTTTGTAAAGTCACTTTATTTTTGCGTTTACTTTGTAAAGTCACTTTATTTTTGTGTTTACTTTGTAAAATCACATTATTTTTGCGTTTACTTTGTAAAATCACTTTATTTTTGCGTTTACTTTGTAAAGTCACTTTATTTTTGTGTTTACTTTGTAAAATCACATTATTTTTGCGTTTACTTTGTAAAGTCACTTTATTTTAGGTAAAATAGAAGTTTCTACAATTACACTAAAAGATTTTTCCTTGGTAAAAAGTCTAAAGTATCAGTCCGGCGACAGGACAGAAGTAGATCGTGTGCAGCAGGTTTAATCATGTTGATCATTTGGAGGCTTTAGTCATTAGACTTTATCACGTTAGCCTCAGTTTTCCTGCACATCTGCCTGAATCACACGTGTAATGAGTTAATGAACGAGAGACACAGTATCCTGAACTATACTAATGAAAGACGCCCCAACACAATCTCGTTACGCTTGACTGGAGCTGATCTGTGTAAAGTGCATGTTCGGCTAAATCTTCTTAGTGTCTGTTTAAAGGTCAAAGGTCTCTCCTGCTCTGTGCTCTGTTTGAGTTAATCTGCTTTGACTCCTCATTCAGATCAAGCTCATCTTCCTATTACCCAGGTGTCTTTGACATAAACCATTGATTTATGTTGTTATTGATTTTTTTTAACATTGTTAAGCTTTTCTTTTCATAGATAAATGCTTTTAGAAACAGTAGTGATGTGGTTTTGACCCAGTGGAAGACGGGGAAACACTAAAGTAAAGTGAAGGCCCGTTAACACCCAGGACGATAACTATAAAGATAACGATAAAGATTAGGGATGACTCGGGATCGAATATTCGAACTACGTGCGAAATTCGATCATAAAACCGTTTTTTTCTCTTCGAATTGTTATATTTTCAATAGGGATGCACCGAAATTAAAATTATTGTCCGAAACCGAATATGATAAAAGACTTGGCCAAATACCGAACACTGTTTTGCGCATTTTTTTCCCATTTATTTTGACATATTTTCCACCATTGCATAAATTAAATAGTCAAAATGTGCTTTTTACTATTTTGTCTTGCTTTTCAAAGAAAAAATCAATTACAAAACTACACTGTAAAAACAAAATGTTGGTTTAACTTAAAAAAGCAAGTTACCTTGTTGCGAATTTTGAGTTCGTTGTAATTTAAAAATGAGTTTATACAACAAAGAAGAATGGTTTAATAAACAGAAACTCAAAAATAGTGTTATCTTCACACATTAGTTATCGAAGTTGATTTGACAAAAGAAAAAGTTGTGATAAAAAATATTTTTTTACAGTGTACAATTAAAAAATATTTATTTAACAATGAACATTTTTTTTACATTCCAGCAGACATTATACCTACAAAGCACAATATAACTTAAAATAAATAAAATATTTTTATTTGACCATCTCTGAGCTTACATTAGGCCTATAACTGCTGAAAGAATGTAACGTGTGTATGCCTACAACAAAAGTGCATCTTTGTTTAATATTAGTCGGACAAAATGGCGGATGGCGAAGTATGATTGGTCAGATCACCTGTCAATCAAGATCCCTGCGAAGGGTCAATTGCTACTGTTTTGCAAAATGTCCCTTTGCTCCACCTGGGGGTAGGGGTGTGCGATATTACGATTTTTGATCGTGGACGATTAAAATGTCTCCACGATCTGGTTTTGAAGAAATATCGTAGGATCGTCCATTTTATCAGTTTGCAGTTCTGGCGCCTCCGTCTCAACATACTGTACAGCGCGACGTATATTCACATGAAATGCAAAGGAACGGGACACTGTAGTTCATAAAAATGAATTATTTGCATGTGCTTTAAAGCCTTGCCGGTTAAACATGTCATTCGCTGCTGATGCGCTGTTCTAACGGGCGCTTTTCTGAGCGCAATAGACCCGACGCGCGCACATGCACTAGCCTGTCTAACAGCACCCGTTACTGAACTAAGTTATCTTATTGCTCTAATACTGTCAAATACACACAAGGTTTACATAAACAAAGTTGGTTATGTCTAAAGTGAAAGAAGAATAGAAAAAATGAAGAAAAAATCTGCTTGTCAAATGCGTGTAGACTCGTTGCGCGCAGATCTTAAAGAGACAGTAGCCCTAATAGTAAACATGCTGCCGCTTGTCCTTAAAGGGATAGTTACCCAAAAATAAAAATTCTGTCATTATTTACTCACTCTCTAATGTTGTTCCAAACCTGTATTAATTTATTTCTTGTGCTGAACACAAAAGAAGATATTTTGAGGAGTGTGGCTAACGGTTGCTGGTCCCCATTAATTACCATAGTAGGAAAAAACTATTATGGAAGTCTCTGGGGTACATCAACTGTTTGTTTACCCACATTCCTCCAAATAACTTTTATTTTCAACAGAAGAGGGAGACTTAGTCGGGTTTAAAGCGGCTTGAGAGAATTTAAATTTTTGGGAGAACTATCCCTGTTAATAAAACAACAAAATACAAAGAGCATCTCACTCACTCTTGACTGAGAACTTTAATAGTCGCTTTAATAAGAATCAATGTAAAATTTATATAGTGAAGTCGATGTTGTGTTTTATTTTCATATTTGTTCATTTAATTACTTTCTTCAATGCTGTTAAATACACCTGTAGCTGAAAAAATAAAGCACTGTTTTTTTTATTTGTATATTAAGTTGTGTATGTGTATCTTTGTTCTTAATTTTTAATAACAAAGACAATGACAAATATTTTTTATCTTCGCCACTTTGGCCTAAATGTCTGCCATTCTTTTTTATTTAAATATGTTGTTACCTAAGGTTTTGTTTTTAAAATAGGGACATTAGTTTGGCTGTGATGCTCAGTCACTTGCAAAATAGTAAAACCAACATGAAAAGGAATCGTGATAAAATCGTGAATCGTGATTTTCCTGAAAAAAATCGTGATATGATATTTTTGCCATATCGCCCACCCCTACCTGGGGGTCATTTCGTGAACGACTTTGAAATGCGTCTGGTTTATTTTTGCCGCGGTGACTAGATAGCGCGGCGGTAATAGGCATTCTGGTTGACTACCTACTGTATAAGTCTCAATATTTGTGACTTTCAGGCACACGTACACTTTGAGTAAGGATCCTACGCACAGTTTTATAAATGAGACCCCTGGATCTTCCTTGTTTATTCTATGTATACATTTATTGTGACGTTTACACAAGTAATAAAAATCACTTGTTTGGAAGTTTTTTGGGGGATTCTTGGTAAATGTAGAAGTTGTTTTGGGGATTTGTCAGCCGCAGAGCTCATGGGAGCTTGTTCA